>NC_080769.1:3121561-3433717 GCF_020826845.1 Diceros bicornis minor | reverse complement strand
AGCCTGGCAGACAGCAGAAGGCCAGTCTCTGGACAAGGTGGCCCAGGCCCTGGGCCACCTGGGAGCCTTCCTCTGCCACATCCTCCCATCCGTAAAATGGGTGGGCTGGAGAATTAGAGGAAGGTACCATGTTCCTCCGGGCAAGGGCCATTAACATCCCGGCTCCATAATTGGGGTGAGGGGCTTCTCTCTGAACCCCAGGAAAAGGCTCAAAAATCGGGAGCGAGAGAATTAGCTCAAAGGGTTATTTAATTCAGTGGATAAATATTCGAGGAACAGCCAGGAGGCTGATGTGGCTGGAGGGAGTGAGCAAGGGCGAGGGGGGAGGTGGGGAGACAGGGCAGGTGAAGGGGACAGATCGTGCAGCGCCTTGTGGGCTGTGGGGAGGACTTGGGCTTTTACTCTGAGGAAGGTGGGAGCCATGGGGCATCTGAGCAGAGGAGGGGCGTGACCTGACTCAGGCGTTCACAGGCGCCCTTGGGCTGTTGTGAGGCAGGCAGACTGCGAGATCGAGGGAGGAGCCGAAAGACCTAGGAGGAGGCGCCTGCATGGGTCCAGGCGAGCGACGGTGGAGAGTGGTCCCGGCGGAGGCCGCGGAAGGCGTGGGAAGAGGGTGGACTCTGCATCGGCATAATTTCTCCTCCCCTTCTTCTCTCTCTTTCTCTGCTAACCGCCCCCCTCCGAAGAGTCGCCCAAAGGAAGAGGGGAAAGAGAGAACGTCGCGCCCTGGTCTCTGGGACGACGCAAAGGGCGCAGGGCCGCAGGTAACCAAGGTGCCTCAGCCCTGCGCGCGCGGCCGGGTCCCTGGAGGGCGCCAGTGCGCAGGCGCCGCCGCCAGGGCGCGCTCCCCGCCCTGCGCCCCGGGACCGCGGTTTGGCTCAGTCCCCGCGTTTCTAAGGGATCGGGGTCGGCCACGAGCCAGCTGCACGCCCCGGAGACCCTGGAGAAGCTCCTCGGAGGCCTCCACCCTCCGCCTCCGCGTGGGCACGAGTCTGCATTTATGGAGCGCCGCCTGCATGCAGCAGCCCCGAAGAAGAGGCTGCTCCCCATCTTACAGCGGGGAGAACTGCGGCTCAGCCACAGGGCCCACCGCGAGTCAGCGACGCAGCTGGGATGCGAACCCCCTTTCATAACGACAATAACGTTAGAAAGGACAGCAGCTGACGTCTCTCGAGCGCTTACCGTGTTCTCAGCACTTGCGTGCAGTCTCATTTACTTTCATCCACACCCGAGGGGTAGGCGGGAAAAGCCTCCCTGTTTCCCAGATGAGGCGCTCGTAGGGTTTGGGGCTCCCCCAAGGCATGGGGCGCCGGCATTTGAACCCCGATCTGCCCAGAGCTTGTCTCCAGGCAGTGGGGAAGCTCCCGTGCCGTGAATGCGTCCTTCCCAGGACGCCTGAACTGGCAAACGCGGGGGGTGAGTCGTTTTTGCTTTTTGAGGGGTCCCGGGAGGCCCCAAAGCCTCCGCCGCTCCCCGCCTTAACGTGGCTCACTCCTCTCTCGGGGTTCCCGCGCGCTCAAACAGGGGACCCCCGCGGACGCAGGAAGAGGCCAGGGCGGGGGGCCCTGCAGGCGGGACCCCGCAGCCCCGGGGGCCGCCGGGAGCCGCGCCCCCTCGCCCCGCCCCCTCCCCGGGCGCCGACCTCGCGGTCACGTGACCGGGCCCGGCGGCCGCTGGGGCCGGAGGGCGCGGCGCGCGGACGCGGCGGCCAGGCCAGGCGGGGCCGGAGCCGAGCAGGCCGGAGCGGGCCGCGCGGGGGCTCGAGCCGCGCCCGCCCTCCCCGCCGCGCGCGGCGCACGCGCGCTCCTGCGCCCTCCCTCCGCGCGGGGACCCCTGGCGGGAGGCGCGAGGACATGGCCAGCGATGCCGTGCAGGTAGGCGCACCTGCGGCCGCCCGCGCCGGGCCCCCCGCCCGCGCGCTGCCGGGACCCCGGGCCCGGGCGGGGTCTCCCGAGCGCCCGGCGCCCCCTCCCTGGGCGGGCACGGCGGGGCCCGCGGGGCCCCCTGCGCGGCAGGTGGAGGTCCGCACGGGGGGGAGCGGGAGGTCCCGCCGCACCCCAAACTCCGCCCCTCCCTGGGAATTAGAGGGGGCGCGCGGAGGCTCGACTTGGGGTGTCTGCGGCTGGCTGTGCGTCCCGTGCCTGTCGCCCCGCCACTCGCCCCCTTCCCCGGCGTCCAGGTCCTGGTTCCCGGCAGGTGCCGCTGCACCTGGGGCAGGTGCCTGGCGCGGGGCCCCGGGAGGGGAGAAGGACGCCGGCCCGTGCCCCTCCCCCGCACAACAGAGCTCCAGCGCCCCCACCTCCGGACTGAGCTTTACGGTGGTCCCGACGCCACCAGATTGGCACCTGTTGGCAGAAGTGCCCGAGTCACCTCATTAGGTCGGGGGACGAGGACCCACACGGCCATCCTCCGGGCTGCCAGGTGGAACCTTGTCCCAGGTGGGGAGTGTCCAGGTCAACAGACTGGGGATTTTCTGCTACCTGGCATCCTACCTGGGCATGGGTGACAGGACTGGGTCACCCCCACGCACACACAAACACACAGAGGCACAGGTGACTGTCACCGACCTGCCGCCCAGCCAGGCTCTCCCTGTGCCATCTCGTGGACATCACAGCCCTGGACTCACCTTCCCCATCTGTGACAAGCAGGGCCAGGGTGACTTCTGACCTTCTGTGGTTCATTGCCCCAGTCTGAGACGTGTCCTGTGCCTGTAGTGCCCCTGATAGTGCCTCACCGTCCCTCCGTCGTGTGGTTGCCATGTAACTGGGTTCTCGTCTCCTTCTGCACCTGCCTCCACCCCCTCTGTGTCTCCCCCGTGACCCCCTGTCCCCCGCCTCAGTCCTGCTGATGGCCTGCCAGCCTTGCCGAGGAGCTGGGCGTATCTGGTGTTGCCGATCACGCAAGGTCAGACCTTGGGGCTGGTGAGGGCCGGGGTCCCTGCGTCTGCCTCGGCCCTGGGGGGTGCTGTGCTGGATTCCCCCGGCACATGCATGCACTTGGTGGGTACGAGACATGACCTGGACCGAGGCTGTGATTCCTGGAGCCGGGCTGGACCCGCACCCTGGCCCCCTTTCCCATCTCTGGCTTGCTCTCTTCTCCCCTCCTGATCATCTTTTTCTCGTGCCTGCTTGGGCCTGCTACCCTGTCCCTCTGTCTGTCCCGACGTGTGCCTATCTGTTCTGTGTCCAGCAAACGGATATCCTGTCCAGATTCCGGAAACGCCCAAAGCATTGAAATCTCCGGACGTGGGGGTCTAGGTCCCTGGCCGCTCTGGGAAGAGGGGGATTCTGGGAGGTGGGCCCTCTGGACCTGGAGTCTCCTGCTTCGTGGTGGGAGAGGAGGAGCAGGGATCCTCCAAGGCTGGGCTAGGCCCCTGATTCATGGGTTCGCCTTGCTGGCCCTCAGGTGACCCCTGCCCTCTGGGCAGGAGTGAGTCACCCAAGAGAAGAGAACACAGGAGGCCGGGCCTCCCTCTCTCCCTCCCTGCTCTGTGTATTTTCAGGCCTCCCCTCAGAGGTGGGGCGGGGGAGCCTGCTCCTGCTCTCCGCCTGGGCTTCCCCTGTTTGGGCTGGCCCTGCTAATGGCTGTACCCCTGCTCTGCCTGCTGGGGCCCGGTGGGGCTGGGCAGTGGGTGGGGCCTGGTTGGGAGGGGGTCGTATTCTGTGAACCTGGGTTTACATTCCGGCACTGCCCCTTCCTCGCTGTGTGTCCTGGGCCCAGTGCCTTTGCCTCTCTGAGCCTCAGTTCTGCCCTCAGAAAAATGAGGCTACGCAAGTGTTCACGGGAGAGAGAGACCGAGATGCAGACAGCGCTCTGCCGGTGGCGGTGCTGGGAAGTCCTGACTAGTGGTCCTGGTCCGCAGCCCAGGGGGTGATCTGTGTCCTTTAATCCAGGGTTTCCCAGCCTCGCGCTGTTGACATCTGGGGCTGAATCATTGAGGTGGGGCGTCCTGTGCCCTGTAGGATGTTGAACAGCATCTGTGGACTCAACCCTGTAGATGCCAGTAGCATCTCCCCACCCCCAGTTGTGACACCCCAAAATGTCTCTGAATGTTGCCAGATGCCCCCAGAGGTGGGGGGCGAAATCCCCGCCTTGGGAACCGCTGCTGTCACTTCTGAGCCTCTTTCCTCATTGTAAAGTGGGGGAGAATCCTGGCAGCTGCTCGGGGTTGATGGGGGGTCGGCAGGCTCGTGGGAGTGCAGCTCTCGGCCTGCAGTAGCCCCCCCGGGGCAGCTCTCCCAGGGTTGGTAGGGAGCCAGGGCAGACTCTCCTAGTCGTGGGTTCACAGCGGGGGGCAGTGACGTGGGGCACTCAGCTGGCACGCACATGCTGGGCCCTCCTGTCGTAAATCGCAGCCCTTCCTGCTGGCCGTGGGACCTCGGGGCCAGGACGTCGCCGTGTCAGGCCTCAGTTTATAGCGAGAGCCTGCACCTCATGGGCTTGCGCTATCGCCCTGGGTGCAGCTTGTAACTGCTACTCTTATTGGCAGCCGTCCTTGAGCTTCAGTGGGCCGCCGCTCTGGGGGCGCCCTTGCCCCAGCCCTCCAGCGCTGTCCCCTCGTGACGCGGGCCCCCTAGGCCTCCAAGCTGTGGTCAGCAGCCTCGGGTGACCCGACTGAGAGGAAGGCGGAAGTGGGGACGGCTTGCATCTGCGGGAAGGGGGTTGACCCGTTAAGCGCTCGTGGGTGTGTGCATATCAGTGTACACGGGGTAGGTGTGGGCTCTGCAGACACTCACCAGCCTGTGTCCCGTGGACATGCCTGTAGGTCTGTGGGAGTGTGTGCACTCTGAGTCAGCCCTGGGCCTGTGGACACTCGGGGAGCTGCTCTCCACGTCCAGATTGCTGGGCGTGAGTGTGTGTGTGCCATGGGCACCTCGGGCATCCCTGGGTTGCCTCTGGGGAAGCAGTAAGCAGTTCGGCCCTGGAGTGGTGCTGAGAAGAAGGCCCCTTAGATGCCCCAGAGCTGGCCCTGCGCAGTGGGTGCTGGGAGCTGGCAGGAAAGAGGAAGTGGCGGGTGGGGGGCCCTGGCAGGCCAAGGCTCAGGAAGAGGGCGGGGCCCTCCGCGGGACCCAGGATGGCGGAGGCTGGTCCCGCTTCAGACCCGGAGCTGGAGGTGGGCGCTGGGTCCTGTGGGGGGCGGGCCGAGGGGGACCCCCAGTGGCACGGGCGTGACGCCTTGCCCTCAGTACCTCTCGGTCCTGGAGCTAGGGGAGGAGACAGGGCTCTGGCCTCGGAGTTCTCTGTTTGGAAGATGAAACTGTTTGGGGCCGTTTGGGACCCGCGGGTGAGGGAGATGGAGGAGGAAGGAGACAGGGCTCTGCTCTTTAGGGTCCCAGTTGTAGAGGATGAGAGGAGGGGAGACAGGGCCTGTTCCTGGGACCTCCTAGTTTGGTGGTACAGCAGAGAGGAGAAGGGGCCTGCTCTTGGGACCCAACCCATGGTTTGGGGGGGCAGCAGAGGCCTGCCCTCGATACTTCCTTGTTTGGGGAGCAGCAAGGGGAAGATGGGGTCTGCCCTGGGATCTCCTAATTTAGGGAACAGTGGAGGGTAGATGGGCCCTACTCTTGGGGCCTTCTACTTTGGGGCAGCAGAGGGGATAACGTCTGCCCTCGGGACCTCGTCATTTGGGGGGCAATGGAAGGGAGACAAGGCCTGTCCCCAGGGACCCCTACTTTGGGGGGCACAGTGGTGGGACCATGGGGCCCGTCCTCCATAAGGAACAGATGAAGGGAGACAGGACGGTGCCTATGGGGTCCCCTAGTCTGAGGAGACAGGGATGGAAGAGGGCCCTCGCAGGTTGGGGGAGTCGGGGTCAGAGACGGGGACTGGTCTCCCCTCCCCGTTTTGGGGGTCAGGACGTGGAGCAGGCCTTGTCTGGGGAGTCGGGGAGACCAGGTTGGCCGAGTGCGGTCTGCACCCCGTGCCGGCCCCCTGACGCCACCTCGTCCCCGCAGAGCGAGCCTCGCAGCTGGTCCCTGCTGGAGCAGCTGGGGCTGGCGGGCGCGGACCTGGCGGCCCCCGCGGCGCAGCAGCAGCTGGAGCGGGAGCGGGAGCGGCTGCGGCGGGAAATCCGCAAGGAGCTGAAGCTGAAGGAGGGCGCCGAGAACCTGCGCCGGGCCACCACCGACCTGGGCCGCAGCCTGGGCCCCGTGGAGCTGCTGCTGCGCGGCTCTGCGCGCCGCCTGGACCTGTTGCACCAGCAGCTGCAGGAGCTGCACGCGCACGTGGTGCTGCCCGAGCCCGCGGCGCGCGGTGAGCAGGGCTTGGGGGCGGGCGGGCTCCTCTGCCACGGGCTCACCCTCAGTCCCAAGGACACACTCGGGCACAACGGCGTGGAGCCTCCACACAGCCTCAGAGCCAACCCGAAACCACCCCCGGAGGCAGGCGCACACAGTGACATCAACACCAGACGACCCCCAGAGACTCTTGCGTGTGGTCACACCAGCCCAGCCCCCAGAGATTCACACACATAGCTGCCCGACCTTTACAGATGTACACTGTCCCGTCTACAGCCAGCGACTTACACGCACAATCAGACAAGGCCTGGACGCAACACCACTTGCACCAACACCCTACACCACCTAGGTGTGTCGACAGCCGGACACCAACACTGTCGCATCAGCCCTCGGAGACAGAGAGAGAGTGCAGCCACCACCCAGAATCCCACACAGTCACATCTGCACCCAGAGACTCACACAGAGCCGTGCCACCATGCGGAGACACGCTGTGCCGACACCCGACACTCACACAGTCACACCAGCGCCTAGAGATCTGAATGCACACTTGTGCCGACAGGCAGAAACACATGCATAGGGTCACCCCGGCACCCAGAATCTCACAGTCATTCTAACATAGGTGTCTCGAGTAGTGACATGAGCACCCAGGGAAACACATGCTTGCTCAGTCAGGCCAACGCTCTGTGGGGCACAGACATAACCGCACTCACACCTACGACTCCCACGCAGCCGTGTGAGAAGTGGGGGGCTTCTGTACACAGACACCAACACCAAGGGCTCACGCACGCCTGGACACTGCCCGCTCACTCATGCAGGTCCTGTCCCAGCCCCGAGGGGTGTCCCCGGGAGGGGTGGTGGTTGGACCCCCTGGGCCCTGGCCCCTGGCTCCTTCCCCCGCCCCAGGGCAGAAGCCAGGCCGGGCAGAGGGCGGGTCGTCTCAGCTTGGCAGAGCCTCCCAGGCAGATGGAGGTGAGGGCCGCGGTGACTCTGTCCCACTCGCCTGCCAGATGCCCCCCAACCCCCCGGGACGGGCGGCTCGGCCTGCTCGGCCGCCAGCCTGAGCCGCGTGGCCGGCCTGGAGAAGCAGCTGGCCATCGAGCTGAAGGTGAAGCAAGGGGCGGAGAACATGATCCAGACATACAGCAACGGCAGCACCAAGGTGGGCCGGCGCCCCTCCACGCGCACATCCCGGCAGGGCGGGCACAGAGCGCTGCCCACGGCTGCCCCGTGGGAGTCCGGGGACAGCGGCTGGGTGACTGAGAGGCAGGACCGGGGTGCGGGCGGCTCGTGGGGGCGTGTGGGCAACAGCGTGACTGTGGGTGATATCAGACACACGGCAGAGACTGTCCTCTGACAGTCACTCAGTCGCCCCCAGGCTCGAGGGTGTCCACGCTCAGGGCAGCACGAGGCCTCTCCCTGCTATGGGCGTCTGACCCGTGCACAGGGTTGGGCCACCACCTACACGCACACACGCCGTCATCCTCGAATCTGGAGACACCCCCACGAGTCGTGTCAACACCTAGACACACAGACCATTATATTCACACCAGCCACTGGAGTGGCCACACAGACGCCACACGCCCCCGTCACCCACACCAGGACACACGGGTCTGCACCGACCCGGAGCTGCTCACGGACAGGCACGGTCAGACCCGCTGTGGGGAGGGCGCCCCTGCTCGAGTGCACACAAACGGGGATGTTGCGCGGAGGGCGGACCCTGCCGATGACTTTATAATCTTCCATTGAGGCGCACTGTGCGGACGTAAAGTGCTGGAAACTTCTTTGTGCAGCCTGGTGAAGTTGACCTGCTGCAGGCCACCCACGTCAGAATAGAGACCGTTCCAGTCCCCCAGCAAACTCCCCCCGCCCCTCAGTCCGTCAAAGCTTCTGTCACCACAGATGAGCTGTGCCTGGTTTTGAGACACAGCACGAAGGGGATGGAAAAGCCACAACCCATTTCCGGCATCTGTGACATGCGGGGTCCCGGGCTATGCCTGTCACCTCCGCACTGTGAGCTGCACACCCACGTCTGGACCCTGCCTACCGCAGACTGGCTCACACACATGGCTGCAGGGCCACACCCACCATGGGCACACTCAGCCACATGTACACCAGGCTGGCAGCTGACACACACAGGGCCTGCTGGCGCCACGTGCGGCCTGAGCGCTACACACAGATTAGCTCCCTCAGTCCCCAGCCCGATGGGGAGCGGCGCCGCTAGTGCTGCCGTTCCTGCAGATGAGGAAACAGGCCCAGAGAGGTTGAGGGGCTTGCCCGAAGGCACACAGCTGTTACGTGGCAGAGCCAAGATTTAAACACTATGGGCTACATCTCCCCTCTACACCTGGGAACACGTGGATGCACGTGCTGTCGCGCCCACACGCAAACACGGCCACACAGGCGCCCGGGGCCTGCATGGTGTGGTCAGACCCCAGCCGCCCCACCTTCCCCTCATGGCCCGTCTGTGTCTCCAGGACCGGAAGCTGCTGCTGACAGCCCAGCAGATGCTGCAGGACAGCAAGACCAAGATCGACATCATCCGCATGCAGCTCCGCCGGGCGCTGCAGGCCGGCCAACTGGAGAGCCAGGCCGCCCCAGACGAGGCCCAAGGTGAGCCCTCGCCCTGAGACAGCCCAGCTTGCACTCCACCTTGCAGAGCCAGCTCCCAGGCCTGTGTGGGGTCTCTTTCTGAGGCAGGGAGGTGGGTGCTGCGACTCACTGTGTGACTGGAACCCATTCCTGAGCCTCTCTGGGCCTCACTTTCCCATTTTGCCCCATTTGAGGTTTGTACCAGATCAGGTATCAGCAAACTACAGCCCACGGGCTGAATCCAGCACTGCTCTTTTTTTTTTTTTTGTAAATGAGTTTTATTAGTACATGGCCACGCGCATTCACTATCACCTAAGGCTGCTTTTGCACTGCAACAGCAGAGCTGAGCAGTGGCAACAGCGCCCGTGTATTCTGAAAAGCCAAAAATATTTACTCTGGCTCTTCCTGAAAAAGATTGCAGACCCCCGGACTAGGTGGTTGCCTTGTCACATTGGCCCCCGCTGTGTAGAACTGTGGGTGTCCACAGCGTGTGTGTCTCTGTGAATGAACGCCTGGGCGGGTCTTAACCTGATTGTCAGCCTGCGTTCGTGACAGGGTCTTGGTGTATCGTGTGCCGGGGTGACTGTGTCTGTGCTGCTGATGTGTGTCAGTGTCGTGTGACCTTGCCTGGGGCCCAGGAATGGTGTGTGTGCCCTGGTGACCAGGGTCGTTGATGTGTCACCATGAGAGAGAGAGCAGTGTCGGCTGTTGGTGGGTGTCAGTGTGTTGCCGCTGCTCTAACAGAAGCACGGGCTGGGGGCTTATAAACAACAGACGTTTATTTCTCACACTCTGGAGGCTAAAAGTCCAAGATGTAGGCGCTGACAGATCCCGTGTCTGGTTCACAGACGCCGTCTTCACGCTGTGTCCTCACGTGGTGGAAGGGATAGGCGAGCTCTCTGGGGTCCCTTTTATAAGGGCACTGATCCCATTCACGAGGGTTCTCCCCTTGTGACCTCGTCACCTCCCAGAGGCCCCTTCTCCTAACACCAGCACATTGGGGGTTAGGCTTCAAAATATGAATTTGGGGAGGAGGCAAACATTCAGATCATCGCAGTGGGGCTTGTAACTCAGATGACAACATGTGTGTCTTTGTGGGGGAGATAGCAGTGTGACCCTCCATGTGATTGCACAAGTGTGACGTGAACACCCATGCGGGCTTCTCAGTGACAGTGTGTGGTGGTCTGATCACGTCCCTGTGCCTCTGGGCGACATTGTAACCTTGGGTGACAGTGTGACTGTCTGTGACTGAGTGCCAGGGTCTGAGGCTGGGTCATTATACAGGACGGTGAGACCGTCCCTGGAACCTACAGCCATGGATAAGTGTGACCATGACCTTGTGCCTCTGGGTGATAGTATGTCCTTGTACATGTCCCTGTGTCACTGGGTGACTGTGACCTTGTGCCATTGGGTGACTGGCCATGTCTTGTGTTGGGCCCTGGCTGTGACCCTGTGACTCAACACTGGATGTGACAGCCAGTCTGTTTCCCTGACACATTGGGTCTCCTGCCTGTGTGACAGTGTGATGGCATTTCTTTGCCTGTCCCCATGCCTTATATGTGTGGCAGTGTGATTATGTTCCTGTGATTCTTCCTGGGCTGGACTTAGAGCCCTGGGAGTTTTGCCAGTGTGACTGTGTCCCATAGGGTGTTCATGTCTTGTGATCATGTCCCTCTGCTCCTGTGACAATATCCCTTTGCCTAGGGGGGTGACAAGGCATGTGTCTGTGTAATATCCACCTCACCCTTGTGACAATGTCCCTGTGTGGCAGTGTGACTACATCTTTGTGAGAGTGTGTGTTCCTCTGCCTGTGAGTGACAGCGTGCCTATACTGGTGACAAAGTGACAATGCCGCTGTCACCCTGTGAGTGACAGTGTGACGATGTCCCCATTCCCTCAACTGCATTGTATTTCATTGCGTGGATGGTCACCATTCATTTACCCAGACCGCTACTGGAGGAAATTCGGTCGTTTCTAATCTTTTGCTCTTAAAAAGAAGGCTGCAGTGGATAACGGGGTCCACATGTGGACGGCAGAGGTGTCTCTAGGGGATAAAGCCCCTGCACTGGGATTGCTGAATCAAAGGGTGAATGCATCTGCGACTGGATAGAGAGGGCCAAACCACCTCCACTGGAAGGCAGCTTGTGTTCCCATCAGCAATAAATAAAGGTTACTGTGAAGGTTTTTGTGTGTGTGTGTGTGTGTGTGTCTGTGTGTGTGTGTGTGCGCGCGCGCGCGAGGAAGATCAGCCCTGAGCTAACGTCCATGCCAATCCTCCTCTTTTTGCTGAGGAAGACTGGCCCTGGGCTAACATCTGTGCCCATCTTCCTCCACTTTATGTGAGACGCCACCATAGCATGGCCTGACAAGTGGTGCGGCCGTGTGCGCCCGAGATCACAACCTGGGCTGCCGCAGCAGAACACGTGCACTTAACCACTACACCATGGGGCCAGCCCCTGTAAATGTTTTTTAAAGTGCCCCTGTGTTTGACTGTATCCTTGTGGCTGTCCCGTTGCCTATAGTGTCCTGGTGACAGTCCCTGGGGATGACGTGGGACCCTGACAAAGTATCTGTCCCTAAGCCTGTGTTCACAGTGTGCCTATATATACGACTGTCCCTCTGTGACAGCCTAACTATGTCCCTGGGACCATCCTGTGGGTGACAGTGTTTGGATAAGAGTGACTGCGTCTGGGTGGAAGTGTGTGCCTGCCGGTGACAGTGCGACTGGGAGACACGTGATGCATGGCGGTGGCGGTATGTCTGTGGCCGGTGCCTGTTCCTGCAGGTGGCTGCGTGTCTGGGGCCCGGCTGGTTGGACCTGTGCCCCAGGCTGGCCTCACTGCCTCGCGTCCCACACCCACAGGGAGTCCGGACCTGGGGGCCGTGGAGCTGCGCATTGAGGAGCTGCGGCACCACTTCCGAGTCGAGCACGCGGTGGCCGAGGGTGCCAAGAACGTGCTGCGCCTGCTCAGTGCCGCCAAGGCCCCGGACCGCAAGGCGGTCAGCGAGGTGAGGGGCGGGGCCTCGGGCAGGGGCGGGGCCTCGGGCAGGGGCGGGCCCAGCGGTGGGGGCGGGGCCTCGGGGCAGGGGTGGGCCCGGGGGCGGGGGCGGGGCCCCGGAGGCGGGGCGGGGGGGGGCGGCTTCGACCCAGGAGGGCCTTGGTGAAGGGTCTGGGGGCTCCGGCCTCCAGGGAGAAGGAGCCCCAGGTAGGACTTAGCCGGTCCAGGGGAGGAGCCTGGATCTGCCCTTGTGGGGGGCGCCCCGACCCCACCCCAGCCCGCCCCACCCCCGCCGCAGGCCCAGGAGAAGCTGACCGAGTCCAACCAGAAGCTGGGGCTGCTCCGGGAGGCCCTGGAGCGGAGGCTCGGGGAGCTGCCCGCCGACCACCCCAAGGGGCGGCTGCTGCGCGAGGAGCTCGCGGCGGCCTCGTCCGCAGCCTTCAGTGCCCGCCTGGCCGGGCCCTTCCCCGCCACGCACTACAGCACCCTGTGCAAGCCCGCGCCGCTCACAGGTGGGTCCCGGCCTCCCGCAGCTCTGGACTCCCGACCCCTCCGCGTCCCCCATCCCCGAGACCCCGACCCTGATCTCCACTCTCCCCCACCCTGCACTCCCACCCTTCTTTCCTTCCCTTCCCCGTTCACCCCAGTCCTCCTAGCCCTGGGCCTCATTCCCCAGGCCAGACAGCCCATGCCCCCTGGACTTCCCACCCCACCTTGACCTCTGATTCTGGACTCTTGCTCTCATCGCCCCATCCTCGCTTCCCGCACTTCTCCCCAACTGGCCCTGTGTTTCTCCTCCAGCAGTTGTCCCCCAGCCCAGCCCCTCACTCTCAGAACCCTCAGCCCTGAACCTCTGACCCCGCCCCCTAGGCCAGCCAGCCCCACCCTCCTTACTCCTCCGCCACTGCCTCACCAGACCAGCCCTACCCTAGACCCCAGTGCCCCTAGATCTCAGATCAGCTCTCTGAATCCTACCCTGGACCCCCAGTCCTGCTCTGCCCCCGCCTGCCTGGACCTCCGGCCTCCACCTGAACTTCTCTTTTGTCCCTATACCCCGGCATGCAGAGCTCTTCCCCGCCTGGCCTGCCCTAGCCTCGCCCATCCCCCTTGTCCCCTATTTCTCACATCCGGGCACAGCCATCCCCGCTTCGGACCCCTGCGCCACCCTGCTTGTCCCTCGCCGACCCCCACGTGCGTGCTGGCCGCTCCTGGAAGAGCCCGCTTCACCTGTGTCCCCTCCCCTCAGCCTGCCCCAGATGTGGCCCCCTGAGCCTGCCCCTCCCTCAGGGACCCTGGAGGTGCGCGTGGTGGGCTGCAGGGACCTTCCAGAGACCATCCCGTGGAACCCCTCACCCTCGGTGGGGGGATCTGGGACCCCCGACAGCCGCACCCCCTTCCTGAGCCGTCCAGCCAAGGGCCTTTACAGCCGGAGTGGAAGCCTCAGTGGCCGGAGCAGCCTCAAAGCGGAAGCTGAGAATACGAGTGAGTGGGCGTCCAGGGCCTGGAAGGACGAGGGGGGTGGGGCTCCTGGGATGCCCACATTTGTAACACTTTAAAAACAAGTACATCACACCTGTTAGGATGGATACTGTAAAAAAATAAACAAAGCAAAATAACAAGTCTTAGGGAGAATGTGGAGAAATTGGAACCCTTGTGCACTGATGGTGGGAATGTAAAATGGTGCAGCTGCAGTGGAAACCAGTATGCGGTCCTCAAAACATTAAACGTGGAATTACCACCTGAGCCAGCAACCCCACTTTTGGGTGTATACCCGAAAGTGATGAAAGCAGGGTCTCGAAGAGAGATTTGTACACCATGTTCATAGCAGCATTGTTCACAATGGCCAAAGGGTGGACGCATCCAAGTGCCTATTGATAAACAGTTTATCTAGAGATAAACAGAAGGTGGTAATCCATGCAATGAAGTATTATTGAGCCTTGAAAAGGAAGGACATTCTGACACATTCTACGGCATGGATGAGCCTTGAGGACGTATGCCAAGTGAAATAAGCCAGTCACAAAAAGACAAATATGATTCCACTGATATGTGGTATCTAGAGTAAATTCTTATAGATGTGAAGAATGGCGGTTCCCAGGGGCTGGGGGAGGGAGATGGAGAGTTAATGTTTAACAGGGACAGAGTTTCAGTTTAGGCAGATGAAAAGAGTTCTGGAGATGGATGGTGGTGATGGCTGCACAACAGTGTGAATGTACATAATGCCACTGAACTGAACACTTAAAAATGGTTACGATGGTAAATTTTATGTAAATTTTACCACAATTAAAAACCAAATACATATGTGCAAAAAACTATGTATAAAGGAAGAATAACAATAGAGCAGACAGCCATGTTACCATCACCCAGGTCAAGAAATAGAACTCTCTGGAAGCCTCCTCCTCAATTCCAGCCCCTTCCTCTGTCCTAGGGGTAGCTACTCTCCTGATTTTTGTGGTTATCATTTCATTGCTTTTCTTTGTAGTTTTAGCCCCCATGTATGCATCTCAGACAATATGGTTTAATTTAGCCTGGTGTTTGAACTTTGTAGACATGGAATCATCCAGAACATATTCCACGGCAATGGCGTCTTTCATTCAACAGCATTGGGAGACTTATCCATATTGTTACATGAAACTATAATTCATTCGTTTGTTTTTATTCCTGTTTAATGGTTCATTGTCTTAGACTGAGCCATATCAAATTGCTGTCTTTTTTTTGTAGGTAAAAAATAGTTGAATATCAGCAATTTCATGGTTCAGCTAATAAGACTACATTACAGTTTATATGTTAATTTTCCTGTTAACGGAGAGCAAGATGTTGCTAGTTTGAGGCCGTTATATAAGCGTTATATCTGTGCATCTCCTGATGTGCACCTGCTGCATTTTTCCTAGGGTAAACACTTAGGGGTATATTGCTGGAACTTGCATGTAGAATAAATGGATCCCTACCTCACATCGTACACAGAAATCAACTGCAAGTCTATTAAAGGCCTTAAGTGGTAGGCAGAACCTTAGAGCTTTGTCAAGATAGCAAAGCAGAGTGTACCGGGGGGAGGGGAGGATTTCTCTAATAAGATACGAGAGATGACCCCCCGCAGCGTTTCCTGACCCCAGCCCTGCCCTGCTCCAGGCGAGGTCTGCACCATGCTCAAGCTGGACAACACAGTGGTGGGGCAGACGTCCTGGAAGCCATGTGGCCTCAGCGCCTGGGACCAGTGCTTCACCCTGGAGCTGGAGCGGGTGAGCGAGGTTGGGGTGACAGGGCTTGGGGGAGGAGGGGTTCTGGACCTCGGGCACCCCAGGTGACGGCCTCTTCCTCCCCTTCGAGGCCCGGGAACTGGAGCTGGCCGTGTTCTGGCGGGACCAGCGGGGCCTGTGCGCCCTCAAATTCCTGAAGTTGGAGGATTTCCTGGACAACGAGAGGCACGAGGTGCAGCTGGACATGGAACCCCAGGGCTGCCTTGTGGCCGAGGTACCGCCCCACCCCTGGCCCTGAGAAATGCTTCCTGCATCTCCTCCTAGTTTTCTAGAGGGGGAGGATAAGTGTTTACTCGATAAGTGCTTGCTTATGCTTACTTTGATAGAAAAATGAGTATAATTAGTCACATCAGTGACATGACTTAACCTGGGATGGGTTTCGTTCTGAGGCAAGATGTTAAAAAAAAAGAAGTAACAAAATTTTGTCAATCCAGAAAGAAAAGCAAAACCTGGTGACATGTCCTGGATTGCTACCAGAGCCACAGCTGAGGCGAGAGATTGCGTCCGCAGTGGTGCTGGGGTCCACATCGGGGTCCTCAGCACTAGGCACATGGGGCCTGACCCTGCACAGTCGGCCGCTGAGCGGCAGCCCTGGTTTCCACCCACAGGAAGCCAGTAGCGCCCCCCCCATTTGTGACAATCCAAAAGGTGTCCAGACGTTGCCCGTGCCCCTGCTGAGAGCCCGCGCTCTACGTAGCCTCCCGAGGTGGCCCCCCCGAAGGCTGAGCCCAGCTCTGTCCTCGCTGCTTTGCTGGCATTAACTCTTTCATCGTCACAACAGCCCCATGCGAGAGGGACTGTCATTAGTCACCTCTGACTCAGGAAGAAACTGGGCTCAGAGGAAGACCGTCACTGGCCCCTCCTTGAGCCAAAATCGTCCTCAACAATTCTTTAAACTTGCCCTGCACACACACGTGCCCTGTTGTATGTATATATCTATCTCCCCACGTCCACTCCCCATGAGGGAGTTCTCCCGCGGGCTGTCATCAGGACCACGGACGGGAAGGGGCAGGGGGCAGGGATGGGTTCTGTGCAGGGTGGTGACAGATCGGCTGTCAGGAAGACAGTCCAAATGGGGGAGGTGAGGGGGCGGCCAGGGCTCCTTCACAGCGCTCCTGCTTGCCGTCAAGAATTTCTTGTAATGATCTCTTCTGTTCTTGGGCCTCTCCCAAGGCCCCATCCAGTAGAACCTTCCGCAGTTCTGTTGTGGATGAGCCTACAATACTCGCGTTCTGTTGTGGGTGGAAATGCACTATATCCACCCCGTCCAATATTGCAGCCACTTGAAGTGTGGCCCTTGTGACTGGGGAACTGGAATTTTAATTTTACTTAAATAGCCCCATGTTGGAGTCAGGCCAGTTCAGCTAGAGCAGTGGTGCCCCCATGGGTGGGCCCCAGCGTCACCTCGTGGGCTTGCCGAGTACAGGCCGCTGGGAGCCACCCCCAGGGGTCCAGGTGGGGGCCCGACCTGTGTTTCCAGCAAGTCCCCAGGTGATGTGGACGCTGCTGGGCTGGGGCTGCACGTGGGGAATCAGGACACTTGATGACATGGCTGTTGGCTGGAGGTGTGTGTCCATCTGGTTGGGTCAGACCCCTCCCCACCCCAGACGGAGGCCTGGTCACCAGCTTCTCGCCTTTCTAACGTGGCCCTTCAGGAGGCGGCTGGTTTTATAACCCTTCACACGTTGCACAGTACTCTGTGTGTGGATGTGATGCCACAGTGATCGGAATGCCGACACTTAGGGGTGTGCACGTCTGTGCCCCCAAGGGCCCCCACCACGCTGCCTGGAGGTGGTGAGGGTCCTCACCTGGTGGCCTCCCCCCAGGTCACCTTCCACAACCCTGTCATTGAGAGGATACCCCGGCTCCGGAGGCAGAAGAAGATCTTCTCCAAGCAGCAAGGTCAGGGGCTGGGCTGGGGGCAAGAGAGAGGCTGGGGGTCCCGGAGCGTCACGGAGGGTGACGCCTGCCCCTGTCCCCAGGGAAAGCGTTCCAGCACGCCAGGCAGATGAACATCGACGTGGCCACCTGGGTGCGGCTGCTTCGAAGGCTCATCCCCAATGCCACGGCCACGGGCACCTTCAGCCCTGGGGCTTCTCCTGGACCCGAGGCCCGGCCCACGGGGTAAGCGGGAGGGCCCTGGGGTCTCGGCTGCCCCTGTTGCTTCCCAGGGTGCTGGGTCCCAGACACACCCTCGTCCCTTGTGCTGCAGCGACATATCCGTGGAGAAGCTGAGTCTGGGGGCTGACTGGGACAGCTCACCCCAGAGGAGCCCTCGGGGTCCTCCTTCCAGCCCGTCGAGTCTGGTGAGTCTCCCCCTTTCCCCTAGGCCTGGCCGCCCGGCTCAAGGCCCAGAGACCTCCGGGAACTTCCCTGGGTCACACAGCACATCTCTGCCAGAACTGGGGCCCAGTTCTCTGTCTGGGACAAAAGCGTGGGCTCGAGAGCCAGGCTCCCACGTCCCCATCCCCGCTCTGCCGCCGGCTAGCTGTGTGGCCCCGGCACGCGGCTTCGCCTCTCTGTGCTCAGTGCGCTGCCCTGTAAAACGAGCACGTTCACCGTTCATGTCGAGGACGGAAGTCAAGGTAGTGGTCTTCTCTGGGGGGCATTGATTGGAGGGGACACACGGGACCCTGCGGGGAGGTGGGAATGCTCTGCGTCTTGCTCTGGGTCAGAGATCAGTGGACTTTTTCCTAAAGGGCCGTAGAGTCAATATTTTCAGCTTTGTGAGCCGGAGGTCACAGGCGCAGCTACTCCCCGCTGCTGCGGTGCAGTTGCACTGCGCTGGCGCCTGCGAATGGCGTGCTGGTCCCTGGAGGGCCTCGCTGAGCGGCGCTGAAGCTCGAGTGTCACATCACTTTCACGGGTCACAAAATGTTATTCTCCTGTTGACTTTTTCCCACCCACTCGCAGACCACATACAACACACAGTTTTTGGAAACCTGGTCTCGGCCATGGGTGCCCGGGTGCACGCGTGTGTAAGAGCTGGTCCCTCTCCCACCTCGCCGAGTGCTTTTCATACCTCATTTCTTAAAAATGAAAATAATAATAATATATGCTTCGTGGCATCAAGTGAGATGAGATTAGATGAGTTTGGCAAAGAAATCCAAAAGTTTAATAACACCCCATGCTGAAGAGGACGAAGGGAAGCATGCAGTTGGGAGACGTGAAGTGCCGTGTCTTTTTGGGAGGGCGTAGCTGGCTGAGGTACGGGTGGACGCAGCCTTGCCCCAGCAGCTCCACTCCTGGATGTCTGTCTCGACGTTCCCGCGCAGGCACAGCCAGGACGTTCACCACAGCAGCTTTGTGTGGGCAAGAGTGGAAACGACCGCAGGGTCCATCTAGGAACCCTTGCTAACTAAATGACGACATGGAATAGTACGCAGTGGTGAAAAAGGAGGCTGGTCTCTGTGCTGGCCTAGAATGGTTTCCCAGACAGCTTGTCTGGTGGGAGATACAAGATTGGAATATTGTCAGTAGTGGGCACAAGAAAAGCAGAGCCCGTACTGGCGTTTTTGCTTGTATGGGTCTGGAATATATGTAGAAAGGTACCTAGGAAATCATAAACGGCTGCTGGTTCTGGGGGCACAGCTGGGGCAGGAGAGGACGATGTTTCCCATCATACCCCTGTTTGCACTGATGGAATTTTTAGAACTGTGTCTGTAGTGGAGGATGATGGACCAGTAGGTAATTTTCTTTTTCCATTTAAATATTGATTTTGATTCTTTTCATGGTTATATATGCATGTGGTGTAAAGAATTAAGAGGCTCCACAGGGCTCATACCAATAAAGGGAATAAGTAGATAAGTGGTAAAATATGTTTACAGCGTGAAATGTGCTGAGGAGAAACATGAAGCAGTGGAGGGGGATGGGGACTTCTGGGGGGTTCTGTTAGTTACCAGCTGACCACCTGGGAAGGCGACATTTGAATAAGGCCTGAAGGAGGTGACGGAGGGGCCGTGCAGGTGTCGGGAAAAGAGCATTCCTGCTGCAGGGACCAGCCTGTGCAAAGGTCCTGGGGTGGAAACATGCCTGGTGTGTTCAGGGCACAGTGAGAGGAACAGTGTGGCAGGAGGGGAATGAGCGGGGAGGCAAGTGGGGTGACAGGTGAGGTGAGAGGGGGCCTTGGTGGCTGTCGTGTTTATGGGGTTCCTCTGCCTTCCCTCACTCTGACCCCTTCTCTCCAATGCAGAGGTCCCCGATCCAGGAAATGACCGCCACTCCCGACCGCCCTCCTTCAGAGGCCCAGGAGACCCCAGGCCCCACCCTGTGCAGGTGACAGCCTCCTCCGCCCACCACTGTCCCCCCGCCCCCTGCCCCCCTCCCGCCAATGTACTCTCTCCACAGCCCTCTGCGGAAGTCGCCCCTGACCCTCGAGGACTTCAAGTTCCTGGCAGTGCTGGGCAGAGGGCACTTTGGGAAGGTGAGGGGCGAGGGGTGGGCTGGAGACGCCGATCCCAGGCCCCGTGCTGGCCGCTGGAGCCCCCCCTGTGGTTCCAGGTGCTGCTCTCTGAACTCCAGCCCAGCGGGGAGCTGTTCGCCATCAAGGCTTTGAAGAAAGGGGACATTGTGGCGCGGGACGAGGTGGAGAGGTGGGACCTCGCGCAGGCCCTCTGAGAACCTCGGTCTTTCCTGTGGGGAGTGGGAGACAGCAGCCCCTCCTTGGAGCTGCTCTGAGGGGGACTGGTAACAGTCACTCGCACTGGTTAAGCTAGTACTTAAGATAATAACAACTCTTAGAAAGCACCCACTATGTGCTTTATAGTCAGCAACTCTTGTGTCCCCACGACAGCTCCAGGAGGTAAATACTGTTGCTGTCCCCATTCTGCTGATGGCACAGAGAGGTTAAGCAAGTTGCCCAAGGTCGCACAGCCAGTCAGCAGCAGATCCAGGATTCAAACGGAAGGACTTGAGTCTGGAGCCCGTGCTGTTAATCGTGACTGTGCACTGCTCCTGCTTTGGGGTCAGGGCCCTGGGCTCAAATCCTTCCTCTGCCACAGATGTGCTCAGACACCTTGGGGAAGTCACGATGCCCTACTGAACCTCGGCCTCCCCGTCCAGAAAAGGGGAGTAATAATGCCTTTCTTGCACGGCCACTGGGTGGATTAAATGAGAGGAGCACCTAGAGCGTTTTGCACAGTGCCTGGCCACCTGTAAATGCCCAGGAGAGGCACTGAGATGGTCCCCAATCTTCCTGACACCCTTTTATTAATCAGGAACCCAACTTAGACAGCCTTAAGCACATAGAGGAATTTATTGCTCTGGATCAGAAAAGTCCAGGGCTTTGCTGCCTTCAGGCATGGCTGTATCCAGGTGCTCAGGTGATGTCTCTCGGTTCTGCTTTCCTCTGTAGGGTCCTTGCTTGCAGGCCCCTCCTGGAGACAGAGATTTCTTCCCCCCCAGCAGTTTAAGGACCATTCACCAGCTTTAGCCCTTCATCCTTAATAATTCCAGCAGAAATCTAGACATTGGCTTGGCTTCCCCATTCCTGAACCCATTCCTGGCCAGAGAGATGGGGTGCTCCCGTCGGCCCACCCCTGGTTCCCCAAAGGGAGGTTGGGGGACTGTTACTAGGACATTGGATGGATTCTAGGTGCCCGTTCAGCAGATGGGGCTGCTGAGGTTCAGAGAGATTAAGCAGTTTGCCCAAGGTTGCACAGCCACTGGAGGTCCTCAACAAATCTGATGACTGAGGACTGCGGGAGGTGGGGGGGGCAGGGGAGTGAGAGCTGGGGGAAGGGAGCGACTGGTCTCTGACCCCGCCCCCACCCGCCCAGCCTGATGTGTGAGAAGCGGATCCTGGCAGCGGTGACCAGCGCGGGCCACCCCTTCCTGGTGAACCTGTTCGGCTGTTTCCAGACGCCGGAGCACGTGTGCTTCGTGATGGAGTACTCGGCCGGCGGGGACCTGATGCTGCACATCCACAGCGACGTGTTCTCTGAGCCCCGCGCCGTGTGAGCCCCCCCGCCCCGCACCTGCCCGGCGCCTGGAGTTCTGGGGTGGGGGCTGGTGCGGGTGCGGGAGCCGGGTTCACTGCCCTCCCTGCCCTGCGGGCCGCCCCTCACGCCAGCCTCCCTCGCAGCTTTTACTCCGCCTGTGTGGTGCTGGGGCTGCAGTTTCTGCACGAACACAAGATCGTCTACAGGTGCGTGCGCGCCCTGCCCTCAGGGCTCAGGCCTCGGGAGGGCCCGGTGCCCACTCGGCCCTCCTTACCCCCAACCGCTCACAGGGACCTGAAGTTGGACAACTTGCTCCTGGACACGGAGGGCTACGTCAAGATCGCAGACTTCGGCCTCTGCAAGGAGGGTGAGGGGTGGACGGGGGCTGGGGGCTGGGGGGGGGCTGGCCCTTGGGGATTGGCGGTGGGTGGGAATGGAAGCCTACGGTGCCCGAGTCACCCCCGACCCTGGCCCTGGGACGGGGCTGGCCGGCCCACCCGGTGCTGGGCTGGGCTCGAGCCCCCTCCCCATGTCCCCCCGTGCCCTCTGCCCCCAGGCATGGGCTACGGCGACCGGACCAGCACGTTCTGCGGGACCCCCGAGTTCCTGGCGCCCGAGGTGCTGACGGACACGTCGTACACGCGCGCGGTGGACTGGTGGGGCCTGGGCGTGCTGCTCTACGAGATGCTGGTCGGGGAGGTGAGGCCCCAGGCTGCCCGCCGGGCCTGGCTCCGGGGGGTTCCTGGAGCCTGTGCGCGCCCGGCAGTGGGGTCGGAAGCTGCCTGCACCACACGCTCTGATCGGGGCCGTGGCTTTGCCCTCGTGGCCTCAGTTTCCACGTCTGTAAAGCGGGCACTCACCCTCCCACGGGAGCCCGTGGGCAGAGGGCTGGGCGGGCCGGGCGTGGCGGTGCCTGACCCCGCCCTCCCCGTGCGCAGTCCCCCTTCCCAGGGGACGACGAGGAGGAGGTGTTCGACAGCATTGTCAACGACGAGGTGCGCTACCCGCGCTTCCTGTCGGCCGAGGCCGTGGGCATCATGCGCAGGGTGAGGACCCCCCCCCCCCCGCGGGCCCGGGCGGGCCTGGGAGGGCTCGGGCGGGAGGGCACCGACACAGCGCTCCCCCCAGCTGCTGCGGAGGAACCCGGAGCGGAGGTTGGGGTCCAGCGAGAAGGACGCAGAGGACGTGAAGAAACAGCCCTTCTTCAGGGTGAGGCCGCCCTCGGGACGAGGGCTTCACCCCCAACACCGTCCCGAGACCCCGTTCCTTGCCCCCACACCCCGCTCCTCCCCGCTGGCCTGGTGGGGCCACTGCCCTGTGTAGGAGCCCAGGCCGCCCCCGACCAGCAGGCCCCGCACTCGCTGTCATCCGCCCTGAGCCCCCAGGACCCCACTTTCCCCCCGTCTTTGACGCCGCACCCCGATCCCCGCAGCCCCAGGGCTGGGTGGGCGCGGGGCCGGCCCCTCGCGCGCCCCAGCCTCGCGCTGACCGCCCTCCGCCCGCAGACCCTGGGCTGGGACGCCCTGCTGGCCCGGCGCCTGCCGCCGCCCTTCGTGCCCACGCTGTCCGGCCGCACCGACGTGAGCAACTTCGACGAGGAGTTCACGGGCGAGGCGCCCACGCTGAGCCCGCCCCGCGACGCGCGGCCGCTCTCGGCCAAGGAGCAGGCCGCCTTCCGGGACTTCGACTTCGTGGCCGGGGGCTGCTAGCCCGCCCCGCCCAGCCACCCGCCCAGCCACCCACCCAGCTGTTCGTAGTTTTTAAAAAGGCCTTTGGGGTTTGCCCCATCCATGCATCCTCGGCTCCTCTTGCGCGCAGTAACGGGGGGGGGGTAGTGGGGGGGCTACGTTAATGGTGGCGGGGTGGTAATCGTGGGGGGCTACGGTAATGGTGGTGGGGGCCGTGCTTGGAGGTGGGGAGGGTTGGGGGGACGGATCCGATGGGTGGCCGGATGCATGGTGAGTGACAGGGAGACGCTCTGGGTTACGTGGGGGTCATCTGAAGAGGATCAGGGGAGGGGTGCCGGGGACTGTTACTGGGGTGGGGAGCGTGGGCAGGCCGCGGTGGGAGGGGGCTCGCGGCTGTGATGGAATGTGGTTTAGGGGTAGGGCCTTGGGGCTGTGTCGGGGGAGCCCAGGGCCGTTATGAGCGAATGGTTGCGAGAGTCAGTGCCGGCGGCGCCAGGGGCAAGAAGCGCCCCTCGAAGCCCCCACTCTGCTCCGGCGGAGCCCCAGCCCGGGGCCGTGGCGTTGTGCGCATGCTCGCGCAGCTGGGCTCCGGCGTGTGCGCCCCCGCGTGGCGAGTCCCGGAACTGCGCTCCGCAGAGGCGCCGCGCGGCCGCCAGGGTGCTGCAGCCCCGACGGCGCACACCGCCCTGGGCGTGTCCACAAAACGGCCTTATTCCCTGAAGGCTCCGCGCTGCGGACCCGGGCCGGCCCGGGGTGGTGGGCTTAGCCGCTGGGGCCCCGGGCGCCTAGAAGTGGCTGAGACTGCTGTGTCGGGAGCTGCGCAGCGAGCTGGCGTCCCAGGCGCTCCTGGTTGGGCCAAGCCCCGCGGGGCCGCCCTTGGTGCCAGCCCTCAGGGGCAGGAGGCGGAGCAGCTGGCGCAGCACGGCCTGGCGCAGCAGGATGTACACCCAGGGGTCCAGGATCTGGTTCCATGAGGCGAGGCGCACGGCCAAAAACAGCGGCCGCTGCAGGGAGCCAGGGCCCCAGCCCCCGACAGCCAGCACCACCAGCACCTGCGGGAGAAGCCGGCGTGAGCGCCGGGCGGCTGTCGGGGAGGGCTGGACGAATGGGAGCGGGCGGGAGGGGTCGGGGGCTGTGGGGAGCGGCGGGGCGTCACACGGGGGGTAAATGGGGGTCTTCGTGGGGAGGAGCTGTGTATGGAAAGAGAGGCGAGGAAGCGGGACCTTAGCGTGCTAGAAATTAAAGCCTTCAGCAGACGTGGGCTCGGGCAAGAAAGGAGGGAAGTCTCAGGTATCCCGAAGGACAGGGGACTGGAGGAGAGAAGAGAAACGGGGGAGGTGGTGGTGGAAGGGGACTAGAGGATGAAGCAGCGGGGCCTAGAGGGACGTGGCTGGAGAGGAGGCTCGCATGGGTGGGGTGAACTACGAAGACCCCAGGGAGGAGAGGTGGGACGTCACGGGGAGAGAGCAAAGGGCGGGATCTTGACAGGCGGGGCCTCGAGGGGGCGGGGCCCTGGTCGCGGAAGGGACGGAAGACCCAGATATGTTAGGAGGAAAAAGGGTGGGCAGGGTCAGGGAGGGAAGGAGCATGGTTGGAGGGGCGCGCCCCTCACCAGCAGCGGGCTCCAGCAGATGCACGACACCACCATGATGCCCACGAGCTGGCCCACCATTTCCACGTCGTGGGCGCGGGCTCTGCGCGCTGAGCCGCGGCCCAGGGAGCCGCCGGAGGCCGAAGCGACGGACGAGGTGGACGAGGCGGAGGCCGAGCGGGGTCCACGCGCCCCCCAGTGACGGCGGCTGTCGGGGCTGGAGGCCGAGGGGCGCCGTCGAGAGCGGCGGCGCCAGCGAGCGCGCAGGAGGGCCAGGCCGCTGAGCGTGTTGCACACGAGCGCGGCGAGCAGCGCGGCCAAGCCGAGGCCGGCGAAGAGGCCGGCGAGCAGCGCCTGGCGCCAGCCCCCTGCCGGGCCCAGGCCGATGAAGCACCACGTGCCCGGGTACTGCAGCTCGTAGCGGCCCAAGCGCGCCAGCGGCAGCAGCGCCACGGCCAAGGCCACGCCGGCCAGCCCGGCCACCGCCAGGCGCGCGCGGGCCGCCGAGACGCGCGCCGCGTGCAGCAGCGGCCGCGTGACGCCCACGCAGCGCTCCACGGCCATGCCGCAGCCCAGCAGCAGCGGGCACAGGCCGAAGAAGACCATGCAGCCGCCCAGGAAGTGGCAGGCGCCGCCGGCCGGCGAGCGCCCCGCCGTGTACAGGCGCAGCACCAGCGCGCCCGGGATCACGTGGCCCGCCAGGTCGGTGGCCAGCAGGCTGGCGACGAACAGCAGGAAGGTGGCGGCCGAGCGGCGGCGCCGCAGGCGGCCCGAGGCCTGCGCCAGCAGCGCCAGCGCCAGCACGTTGGACACGGCGCCCAGCGTCATGGAGAAGATGGGCAGCGCCGGCGACGCGCCCGCCAGGCCCGACGGCGGCCCGGCCGAGGCGTTGGGGGCCCCGGGCCCCGCACACGTGGTCGCCTCTCCCGCCAGGCTCAGGTTGAGGGGCCCGCAAGGGCTCATGTCAGGCGCAGGGCTGGGGAGAGGAGAGGAGGGCGAGGTGAGGCTGCCCAGGGCACAGCGCCTGCCGTGCGTCGGGCTGGGACCAGCCGTGGCCCCTTCTTGGCTCATCAGGACCGGGTTGACCCCATGGCGTTCTTCGGTCGACCCTCTGCCCATGGCAATGCCAAATGACCCTGGCTGCCCGTTCCTGATCGCTCCTCCTCCTCTGCCTCTCGCCTCCCCATCTCTTGCTCCCCGCCTCAGTCTGCCCTCACTGCCCCGTTCTCTGTCCACCAGGCTCCCCAGCTCCAGCCCTCCCTGTCTCTGTCGCACCTCTGGGCCTCTCGGACCCACCTCTGACACCCACCTCCCATGTTTACACCGCAGCAAATTTCTGGCCCCTGGCCCCATCTGCTACCCCCTGACCCATTTCTGATCCCAGGTTCCCACCTGACCCCACTGCCCCATCTCTGCCCATTGCCGTGTCACCTTCAGCCCCCTCCTTCATGTTCACAGCCCCACCTCTGCCACCTTGGGCACGTCTCCCTACCACACTTGTTTTAGCCCATGGCCACATCTCTGCCCCCACAGTCCTGTCCCTATCCTTGTCCCACACACTCCCATCTCTGAGCTCCATTGCAGTCTCTCACCGGGCCCTACCCCTGACCACAGCTGCCTCATCCAGGGTCCCGATAGTTCCACTCCCGCCAGCCCCGCATCCCTGCCCCGAAGCCTCAAGGCCGACCCAAGACCACCCACCCTTGATGCCCTGGTGGTGAGGGCTGAGAAGGCAGAACTCTGCTGGGTCAGGTGGTTAGGAAGGATGGACAGATGGTAAGACTGGCAGGGACAGACGGATGGCATTGAGAGGGAAAACAGGACAGACTGAGGTAGCCACGGGCCCCATCTTTCTGTGCCCTTCTTCCCCACTGGAGACCCTCGCCCCAGCCTTCTTACCCGGCGCTGCCTGGGACCCGGGGTCCCCATCGCCTGCCGCTGGACCCCTGCTGCCCGCTGCGCCTACGCCTGCTGCGCCCGAGCTCTCGGGCAGGCCGCGCCCTCCCTCCCTCCCTCCCGGGGCGGCTCCTCTGCTCCCAGCCTCCTCCGCCCGCTCCGGCCTCCAGGGGCTGCTCCACCCAGCACGCCCGCAGGGGGCCTGAGGTGGCCAGACTCCCTCTCTGTGCTCCTGGCAGTGGGCAGGGGTCCCTCTGGGCCCCAGCTCCCCTGACCGGGGAGTTGGCCTGGTGCCCGTGACCCCTCCCCCCTGGCGAGGCGGGAGCAGCCCCCTTCCCCCCAGGCGCAGGCCTCTCGCCTGCCTCATTAATAAAGCGGATAAAATCTAAACACTGGAAAATGTGAGCGTCACCCGGGGCAGGCGGGGGCGGCTGCAGGGGGTTCGGCTGCCCCCACAGGGGCTGCGAGGTTGGGGGCCTAGCCCTGCGGGGTGGGGGGCAGCGCCCCCTTGCCCTGCCAGAGCCTTGGTGGATGTCAGGTGGGTGGCGGTGGGCAGTGCTGTGGATGGACCAGCTCCGGGCAGGCGCAGCCTGGCCAGGAGATCCGCCCACTATTTACACAGGGGCTTAAAGCCCAGGCCAGGCCGAGAGTCATACCCGCCTCGAGAGGGGAGGGGGGGCCCAAAGGGGCAGGGGAGGCAGGAGGCCGGGTCCAAGGGACTCCTGGATCTTGCTTTAGGATGTGGGGAGCAACATCTGTGACACACACGCCCCAAGCCACAGAGACAGCCACACCTGTGGACACACAGCGCAGCCGCTCCTCTTGCTCTGAGAAGCAGAGTCATACCCTGAGGAGCGCGCACACAGTGTCACGCCCAAAGACACACAATCCTATCCCTTAACACTCTGAGACCAGCCACCATCGCACCCTGTCCCCAGCGCGGTGGCAGCCACGTTCCTCCAAGCCTGGCGTCAGCCACCGTCACACCTCTGAACTGAGACAGTCACCTCCAACACCCGACATGCCCACAGTTCCCAATTCTTAACACGGCCGCTTCTCTCAACACCCGGCGATGCAGCCCCGAGAAAGCCATCGTCACACCCTCGGCGCTGGGAAAGACAGCCTCACCTGGCACCCCGAGACAATCCTTGCCGCTGGGACAGCCCCCAGCCACACTCCGTATCACCAGGAGACACCCCCCAATTGTCCAAGACAGGCCCCACAGGTACCCTGCAAATACCTGAGAAACAGGAGTGGCACCCTCCTGACACCCCGAGATCTAGCTGGTCACGTCACTCCCCTAGACACAGGAACACCCAGAGACACGCTCACGGCCCTGGGCACCGAGACCCTCACACAGCTACACCCCACACAGGGCACTGCCAGTGGCACCCACAGACACCTTGGACCACAAAGACGGCCATCACATCCCGTTCCCTCGACACACACAGGTTACAGCCCTCCACACGGCCACCAACCCCCAACACACTGACACAGTCCTACCCACTCAGCACCGCCACACCCCTGTGCAACCCCGCTGTCCATGAGCACAGACACAGCGCCCACAGGTACCCAGGGTGCCATCGGGGCCCTGACAGCGGCTGCCCTGCCCCGCCCCGCGAACACCCCGAAGGCCTCTCGCACCCCCTGCCTAGCTGTCCTCCCCCTCCCCGGGGCCCACTGCCCGCCCGGGGGAGATGGGGAGCGGGCCGGGCTCCGTCTCCGCTCTCGGCTCACCCCGAACATTCCTGTAGGGACCTCTGGCCTGGCTTCCCTCGCTCCAATCCTCGCTCTTCCCTCCAGGTCTGGCCAGGGTCCTGCGCCCCTCCCCGATTCCCCCTCAATCTTCAAGGATGAAGTGAGTTGTCAAAACAAGCATGCTGGGTTTATATCCAGCCACGGCCGCCCACAGACCCCGCACATCCACAGGCAGCTGGGGCGGGGGCCGCCTGGAGATGCTGCCCCAGCCTCGGGGTGGGGCTCCTCCCCGGCAGCACTCACCCCGCAGGGCAGGGCGGAGGCCCCCCCGTCTGTCTTTCTCCCTGCCTCCCAGCCCTGGGTTGTCATCGCCGACAGCCTCGTGCCCACTGTTCACACCAGGCTGGGGTGGAGGAGGCCTCGCTCTAGAAGCAACACTCGGGCCCTCAGGACGCCAACAAGCTCCGGCCTTGCCTGGAAGACGGGTGGCCCGCGGCCAGGAGCCGCATCAGGCGGAACGGGTGGGAGGGGGCAGGCGGCCGGGCCGGCTCCTAATTCAATTTGGAGCCAGGGAGGATGGATTTCAGCTGCTACAGTCCTTCCCAGCGCCGGCCCACCCCCTCTCCCACACCCCAAAGCCACCACACAGGTCCAAGAGCAGAGAGATTCTTTACGTTCCAGACAAGAAATTCAGATACAAAAGCCCACCGCCATCGTCCCTCCCGCCCCGTCCCCCCGGGCCGGGCTGAGGGAGCCAGGGTGCGGGGAGGTCGGGGTGTTCACAGCGGACTCGTGTTCCAAACGTGGAGGTAACAGACTCCACGGCAGGGGGCTCCTCTCGGCGGGGAGGGTATTATTGCATTTGTTGAGGGGGACACCCCCCTTCTGCATTCCCTGCATCAGGAAACTGGGGAGGTCACAACCCCCAAACAGAACCCGAGGCCCCAGGGAGACAGAGGGACCAGTTTGGCAGCTGATGCGGAAAGTGTTGGGGGCGGGGGCGGCCGCCCAATCTGGCCGGTCCCTCCCCGAGCCTGACCCAGCTGAGGTAGGTGGGGAACAGAGCAGGGGGGCTGGGGACCGGGGAGGGGGTGGTACCGATTGGAGTGGGGCAGGGGCCCGGCCCCACCTCCACTCCGCACCGTCCTCCGGCTGCTGAGCCAGGCCCAAGACAGCTGCTGTGGTGTCCCCCTGGGGGCTCCCACCAGGACAGGCCCAGGTCATCGTGAGGTCCGTGGGAGGCCTAGTAGCGGCCGACCTTGGCATCCCCAATGGCCCCCCAGACGTCAAAGACGAACTCGTCAGGAAAGGCGAAGTCCCCAAGCCGTTCATCCAGGGCCTCAGCCAGCTCGTCCGGGTTCCTTTTGTCCTTTCCAAGCTCTACCATTGTAGCCGCTGGCGAGAAGCAGAGTGGAGGCACAAATAGCAGGGGTGCTCAGCGCAGACCCAGCCCTACAGGACCTAGAAACCCCTCCCCCAGACCCCCACCTATCCTCAAACCCCAGCACCCCCTACTCACCCAACTCCGTGTCTCTGATGCCCATGTAACTCTCCAGCAGATCATCTACCTTCTCTATCGCCTTCTCCTCAAAGGCTGAAGGCTGAAGGAGGAGACAGCGACATCACGCTAACGTGAACATAACTGTCAGTGTGCTTACTAAGTGCAGGGGCAACTCTGACCATGTTACTTATATTAATCTGTGCTTCATCCTCACAACTCTGAAGGTGTCAGTATTATTATCCCCGTTTTACAGACAAGGAAACTGAGGCCCGCTTGCCCAAGAGAGGTTCCAGAGCTGGGAGGTGGCAGAGGCAGATCTGAGTCCAGCGCCCAGAGCCCCTCAGCTAACGCATGACACTGCCACCTCTGAAGGTGCAGGGAGTGGGGCTGTGGCCTGGCGGGAACACTCACCAGATCCTCTACAGTGGCAGGGCCCCGGGACCGGAGCCGGAGGGTCCCTCGGCCAGTGCCCAGCTGGGGGCCGGCGCCAGGGCGGCCACCCCCGGAGCGGGCGCTGATCATGTCTGTGGGGGGCAGGTCAGGGAAGCACAGTTCCAGCACACTCTGGGCAGCAACCCAGGCATCCCAGCCTCAGACACCTCCCACCTTCTCCAAGCTTCTGCAAACTCCGGGGAAGCTGTGGGCTGAGGTGACCCCAGGAGGGCAGCAGTCCTGACTCGGGGTTGGCACAGGTGTGGGAGGGGCAGCCAGGGGCTGGGAATGGAAAAGGCTGGAGGGAAGGCTGGAGAGACCACTTCTGCTCCCAGCTCCTGAAGGATGGGTGTGGGGCCTGGGTCTCTGCTGTTCTCCCCATGGCCAAGGGGGTACAGCTGCTGGGCCGTGGACCAGCCCCACCTGCCTGGGGAAGTGTGTAAGTCCTCCACGCCCACCCAGGGGCCTCAGGCCCATTCCTGAGGGTTAGTGAAGCCAGAAGGAAAAGTCGGGGTGCTGGCACAGGGCAGCCAAGCCTGGCTTCTCAGGGCTGGGGGGGCGGGCCAGGGTTGGGGGCACTTGGCTGAGCTAATGTCTCCTGGAAGCTGGATGTGGGGGCAACTTCCTCCTTGCCCCCGTCCTCCTCCCAGCTGGGCGGGCAGCCAGCACTGCCTCCGCAGGGCAGGGCGGGGCTGCCCCCCCTTTCCACTGCGGCCGGCTGGGCTTGGGCGCCACCTGCTGGTGGCCCCTGGCACTGCAGCCTGGACCCAAGTGAGCAGAGCGATCATGGCGGTCCAGGGGGCAGCCCCTCACCAAAGGCCTTGCGGGGCTCCGTGAGCTTCAGCGTGAAGGTGCGGCCCCGGGGCAGCTCCTTGAGGAGCCGGGCCACCTCGTAGTGCCGGCAGCCCAACAGGCTCTGCCCGTTGATGGCCTCGATCATGTCGCCCACGCTGATGAGCTGGATGTGGTCAATCACGCTGCCCTCCTTAATGCGCTGCGCGAGAGGAGCTGTCAGCCCCCGGGACTCCGCCCTTGGGTCCCCCCTCAGGACTCCGAGTGCCCCGTCCACCCCAGGCACCTTGATGAAGGCGTAGCCGGCCCCGTTGTCCGTGATGGTGAGCCCCAGCGCCTCCTCCGACTTGAACACCTCCACCTCCTTGCGCTGTCCCTTGACGTGGGCAAAGATGAAGTCCTCCAACCCGATCTGGCCCCCCAGGAGCTTGTCCATGTCCACTTTGTGGGTGTTGAGGGTGCAGAACATCACCTGCAGCGGTGGGAGGCACTCAACCCTCACCTCCCTCCTTGAAGTTGGGGAGGTCTGGGGATCTCCACCCCCGGGGCCTGGGCAGGGCCCCCAGTAGGATGTCCGCTCTGCTAGTACTGGGATTTCTGTCTTAGCAACAACTGCCTGCTGTCTCCAGAGCACAGAGCTGGCACACGTGGGCGCTCGATAAATGCTGCGGGATAAATGAAGGGGTGCAGACATCCATCCGCCTGCTGAGACCCCTGCATCTACTTCCTGCTCAATCCCACAGCCACCCTCCTCGCCTCCCTTCCTTCAGCCCCCAAAGTCCTCAGGGTCAGGCCTCTCGACGCATCATGGAGAAGTGAATTTTACATCTGATCTCCAGCCCCCACAATCCCCCGGGGCGCAGGCCTCCCAATTCCTCATGGGAACTCAGGCCCCAGCCCTGGCCGCCAGCCCCCACAATCCACTGGGGCGCAGGCCTCCCAATGCCCGATGGGAATTCTGCCCCCAGCCCTGGCCGCCAGCCCGCACAACCCACTGGGGCACAGGCCTCCCAAAGCCCGACAGGAGCTCAGCCCCCAGCTCCCACAATCCCGCGGGCGCAGGCCTCCCAATGCCCGCCCACAATCCACTGGCGCGCAGGCCTCGCAATGCCCGATGGGAGCTCAGCCCCAGCCTGGCCGCCAGCCCCCACAATCCACTGCGGCGCAGGCCTCGCGATGCCCGATGGGAGCTCAGCCCCAGCCTGGCCGCCGGCCCCCACCATCCCGCGGGCGCAGGCTCCGCACCTGCAGCGCCCCGAGCCGCAGCCCCCCACCAGCACCCCGGCGCGCGGCTCCCGCGGTACCTCGGCGGCCGGCAGCCGGAAGGCCTCGGCGATCTTGCCGTAGAGCTCCTTGACGTTGCTGAAGCCCTCGATGCGGCCGGTGGGACTGCCGTGGGCCAGCTGCGTGTGGAACACGAGGCGGGGCCGCAGGGCCGCGGGCGGGGGCGGCAAGCCCATGTGGGGCCCCCCTGCCCCGCCTCCGCCCAGGGGCCCCGGCTCCCCCACGCCCAGGCCGCCACGGCCGGGCTCGGCTTCCTCATTCTCCACCAGAGGCGGCGCCTTTTTCCGCCGCCCCAGTCCCAGCGGCATGAGCGGCGAGCGGAGGATGCGCCCGAGATCTGCAGGGCGGGAGAGGGGTCAGGCCGGCGCTCCCACCGCAGCGCCCTGCAGGCCCGCGGAGCGCTCCGAGCAGAGCGGCTCGTGCACACCCGGCCACACTCACACAGCGGTACAGGAGGTGCAGCGCCCGCTCCGTGCCCTCCCGTAGTGCGCACACCCCGTGGCGATGTGGGACCGCATGGTGCCATGATTATGCCCATTTCACAGATGAGAACATGGAGGCCGGGGGCGCTGACGTTTGTCTTTATTTTTCTGTCGGTCATAGTCAGTAGTGCTATGCATAAAAAATTTCTGACTGTGCCCCTTCAAAGCATGTGGGCAGATGGACTCAGTGACCTTGTGACTGACAGGCGTCTGACCAGTCCTGGCCAGTGAGCTGTGAGAAGAGGGGACATGTGACATTTCTAGGCTGAAGTACTTAATTACTGGAGAGACAACCTCCAGAGGGCTATTTCTCCCTGGCACGTGGACCAGCTACGTTTGACATGCTGGCGGCTCCAGAAGGCCAGGCCCTGAGTGACTGCAATGAATGCAACCTCCGCTGAGCTGCAGTGGACACGGAGCAGGAACAAAAAAGAAACCTGCATTGAGTTCAACCACTAAGCCTTTTGGGGTTGTTACTGCAGCAAAAGCTGTCCTGTCTGATACACTGCAGTCTTTCCTCTCCCCCCACTCTCCCTTCAAACAAATGTGTTTTGGGTGCTTACTATATTCCATGCACCATTTTTGGTACTGCCTTCAATAAGTTAAGCAAGGTCCCTGACTGGGGCCACCATGTGCAGTTACGGAGGTTGTTCACTATGCAAAAGCACCACCCCCTGGTGTGGTGATGTGTCTGCTTGAAGAAAGGGCTGCCTTTTTCTAAGTCACTTCTAGGTGCTATCTAGGCTAGCTGGGGCTCTGTGCATGCTGTCCAGAAGCATGCAGTCCAGAGCGGAAGATGCACAGTGAGCAAGCAAACGTGTAAATGTCTAATGTAATTTCTAATAATGTGATGGAGACAATAAAACAAGACGAGTTCTACAGATGCGGTCAGGGAGGGCCTGGCCTCTCTGAGCAGGTGAAGCCGAACCTGAGACCTGCACGTCAGGAAGACTTATCCATATGAGGATGTGAGGCAAGAACGTTCCAGGCAGAGGGAGCAGCCAGCACAAAGGCCTTGAGGTGGGGATGTGCTTGGCATGTTGGAGGAACAGCAAGGAGGCCTATGTGGTTGGAACAGAGTGAGTCAGGGGGGCAGCAGCAGGAGGCGGGGCAGGGAGGGGCGGGGCAGAGCGAGCAGGGCCTTGTGGGAGGAGGAAGGACTTGGCTTCTGCTCTGAGTGAGGTGGGAGCCATGGAGGTTCTGAGCAGACTCACAGATGAGCGAGAGAGCAGGGCGCCAGAGGGGAGTGAGCAAGGGAGAGCGTCAGGAGGGAAGGGAACAGCAGCGACCGGCCTTCTCAACTGGAAAGAGTTAAGATGTCACTTTTAAGTCACAGGTCCAAAGTCACAGAGACAGGCTGCACCCTCAAGTATGTCTGACTCCTAAGTCCAAGGCCGTAACCACAAAGCTGTCCCCTAAGCGCCTGGGCCTCAGGTGCCTGGTCTGCAAATGGGGACATTCCACCCACCCAGCTAGGCTGTGGGGAGGATCAAACTAGGCCAAATTCTATTTTTCTGTGTCTAGGGGACTTCCTGCTCCTTCCCTTCAGATCACCTCTTCCAAGGGGCCATCCTGGATTCAGTCCAGCCCAGTGGGCTGCATCCATTCTCATGCCTCCATTCATTCATTCATTCATTCATTCATCCACCTGCTCTCCAACATCTCCAGTAACATCACCTGGTCCGGCCCCACGGTCACTCACCTAGACTAGTGCAGGCGCCTCCTCTGGGTCTCCCAGCTCCTGCCCTTGCCCCTACCGTCTCTTGTCAACACAGCAGCCAGAGGGAGCCTGTAAAACATAAGTCACGTCACATCTGTACTGTGCCCTCACTCCTCCCAAGGCTCCTACCTCACTCGGAGTAAAAGTCAATGTCCTCCCCTCAGCCCACAGGCCCCAGAAGATCTGGGCCCATCTCCTGCCTGCCCTCGTCTCCTCCCACTCTCCCCATCGCTCGCTCCCTCCAGCCACATGGGCCTCGTCCCCGTTCCTCCAACACACTAGGTCAAGTCCAGCCTCAGGGCCTTTGCACTGGCTGTGCCCCCCGGCATCCACACAACTCCGTCTCTCACCTCTTTCAGGTGGAATATATATTTCATTCATTTATCTCATTCATTGTCTGTTTTCTGAAAGGGCAGGGAACCTTGTCTGTCTTATTCATCCCTATATTCTCGGTGCAGAGAGCAGTACCTGGCACACAGCGGGTGGTCGATAAATATTTCTTGAATGAATGAATGGATGAATGACTGATCCTAATGTTCACCAGCCCACCAGTCCCTGTGCCCGGCTCTGGGGAGATAAGGGGTACAGGCTGTAGTCACTGCCCTCAAGAGGGTCCTGTCTCCCCAGCAACAGCATAAGCCCTACCTCTGGGGTCCCCCATCCTTTGCCTCCCAGCATCATTCCGTGCACAGGGAAGGTGCCTCCTGTAGCCAGGAAGACAGGGAGCGTCTCTGTCCTCTTTCATTGTGGTTTTGTTTTTCATTCCCCTCATAATCAATGATGCTGAACAACTTTTAACACATTTATTAACCGTTTGGATTTGCCCTTTTGTGAACTGCCTGTTTAAGTCTTTGCCCATTTTTAAAAAGTGCATGGTCTGTCTGTTTTTAATTGCACTGCCCATCTTTTTTTCTTATTGATTTGTGGGAACTCTTTACATGTACTGGATACTAGTGTTTCATTGGTTACCTCATCTCTCTATCCATAGCACCCAACACTGGATCTAGCACACAGTAGGCACACACCGAATATTTGACAACATTTGAATTCTGAATGAATAAACCAGTACTGCTCCCTCAAGTTATTTCATTACATTCAATGATGCTAAAAAAAAAACCTCACCATCACCTCCTCTGGTTCCCCTCCCCCCACCCCCCATATATCTTAGCAAGATGCTAAGAACATGAGTCTGGAACCTGACTTCTCCACTTACTAGCTGTGTGACCTTGGGCAAGTGTCTTAACCTCTCTGAGCTCCAAGGAAATCAGGCATGGGCCTGGAACAGTTCCTGGCACACAATAAGGGTTCATAAATATTGGTGATTATTACTACTATTTCCATCTGTACCATCTTTCAATCAGCTGCCAAAATTCAAACTTCCTCTTTTTCCCAGGGCCCACACATTCTGATCACCAAGTCCCAACCTCCATATTCTGCATCTACTTGCTGCCTGCTTCAGGCTGGCTTCTGTGTCCCCACTTGTGAGGGGGCATAACGGTGGTAAGAAAAGTGGATGATTAATGAATTTGCCCTCCAGGCCACAAGAGGCAGGGTGGCCTGGGTTGAGACCCCACCCCACTTACCAGCTGCGTGGCTGTGGGCAAGTCACTTCACTTGATGGGGCCTCAGTTTCCTCATCTGAAAAATGGGCAGAATTCCTGTCTCTCAGGGTGCATATGGGAATCCAAAAAGATTATGCATTCAACTGGATTAGCACTTTGCTTGATATTCAGTTTAAGGAAGCTGTTATCATTATTGTCATTATTATTATTGCCTCCTCTCCTGCCCTGCCCAGGAACATCCCAGTCCTCTCTGCCTGAGAAGCCCTACTCCAGGCCACCTCCTCCAGGCAGCCTCCCTGGCTTGCCCCAGCCTGTGGGAACCGCCCCTGTGGTCCCGATGGCTTAGGCCCATGAACTTAATTACAAGTTGCCCGGGCAGGACTCTTGTCTTCCAGTCTTAGGCTGTTATTTAACTTCATGTCTCTATTTTAAAACATAAACCAGATCGCGTCCCTCCCCAGCCTCAAATCTTACAATGGTTTCCCACCTGACGGAGGAAAAGCTCTGGACTCCTTGTGACCCAGAGACTTCGGCTGCATCTCCCACCCCAGGCACGCTACTCCAAGCTGGGTCCGGCCACAGAGCCTGCGCCCCAGCTGTGCCCCTGCCTGACCTGTGCAGGGCTGGCTTCTTTTTGTCATTCAGACCTCGGCCCCAAAGTCACCTCCTCTGAGAGCCCCTTTGCCCACACATTCTCCCAAGGCCCCCTCATATTTTATTCAGAGCACTCAGCACTGTCTGCGGGTACCTTTCTTATTTACTGGTTAACTGCTGTCACCTGTCCCTCCCTTCCACTACAATGGCAGCTTCCAGAGAGCAGGGATTTTTGTCCCGTTCACTGCTGTATCCTATGTGCCAAGAACAGTGCCTGGCCCATTGTAGGTGCTTAATCAACATTGTAGAAAGAATGAATGTCTTATGTCCTCATTCTGACTCCTCCCCAAACTCCTCTATCCTCAGCACACAGCAGCCTGGAGCTGCTAACCACCACGCCCTCCGATGCTCCCAGCCTCCTCTCAACCCCGCAAGCAGGGATGGAGAAAGGAGCTGCAGCCCGGCTGAGCTGGTCGGCTGGAATTCCAGCACCCCCACCCTCTCTTCTCCGGAGGGGCTGGACACTTAGTAACCCCACAGCCACAGTGAGGGCAGCAGGAGGAGGGGAGGGGGTTCCTGGGAGGTCACAGAAGCCGGAGGAGGGGGACACCATGCCCAGGCCCCCCTTTCCAGTTGGGTACTGCTTTGGAGGGGAGGGCGGGAGGCCTCTGATTCACTCTTGAAAAACCGGCTCCTGGGTGTTTCCGGGGAGAATGCCTACTGCCTGGCCTTGGCCCAGGCTTCCCAGGGGCCCAACAGGCACAGGACCCCAGCGTCCTGGCCCCCTGCCTATCTCCCCTGAAGCTGTCACTCTCTTCTCAGGACCTTCTCGGCCTTGCCTCTTCGGCTCAGGGGAGAAGGGACATGGGAGCAGCTTCCTGTTTGAGCGGCTGGTGTCTGGTCACCTCTGGGGGAGGGAATCAAAGACCAGAAGGTGTGGCCCAGATGGTGTGTGTGGTTGTGTGGGGGGAGCTGGCCAGGAACACCTGAGCCAGGGAGCCACGGGGCATCCGCTCTAGTGGTTGAGACTCCAGTTCTGGACTCTGAGGCATGGGTTCGAGTCCCAGAGCTGCCGCTTACTAGCTGTGTGCCCTTGCGCCAGCCACGCCAGCTCTCTGGGTCTGCTGCTTCACCTCTGGAAGAAGTAACAGCACCTTCCACGAGGTGTTTAGATTCAGCGGCAGGCACGGTAAATACGTGACAGGGAAATGTTGAATAAATGCTAGCCGGGCGGCTGTTTCACCATTATTATCGGGACCTCAGTCCTGCCCAGGCCCCCTCAGGCCCTGGGGCACTGGGACGCGGCCAGCTCCGGGGAGGCACCCGGGAGCGCTCCGAAACGCCGACGCCGCGCCTGTCCCCGCCGGGACGGGGACTGTCCAGAGGGACGCGGGCGGCAGGGGTGCGGCCGGAGACCGCATCCCGGCGGCGGGGGGCGTTTGCCCGCTGCCCCCAGCGGGAACGGAGGCGCCCCGCCGGAGGAGGCCTCGGGCATCCCCGCGCCCGGCCTCGACCTCCCGCCGCGTGCAAGGGCCGGCCCCACCCGCGCGACCGGCCGGGCCCCCGCGGTGCGACCCCGCGGTCCGCGCGAGGGGCCCCGAGCCGCCGCGCCGCGCTCCGCCCGCCGGACACTCACCTGCGCCGCCGCCCTGCGCGCCCCGCTCGGCCCTCCGCAAACTCCGGCCGGGCCTCTCCCGCAGCCGCGGGGGGGCGGGGCCGGCGCCCGCGCCCGGCCAATCAGGAGCGGCCGCCCGAGCTCGCGGCCAATCGGCGCCGCGCCGCGCCTCCGCGCCCGGGTGGGCCCGACGGAAGCATTCCAGAGGGATCCCCGCCCGCGCGGCCCTGCCCGCCCCCCGCGCGGCGCAGTGGACCTTCCCGCCCCGCCTAGGCCGCGGCGGGCCGTACCACCGCGCGGCGGAGGGGGAGCTGCGCCGGGCCGGCCCATCGCGGGGAGGGAAGGAGAGTACGACCAGTGGGAAGCTGGGGCCCCTGACCTCGTGCTGCCGGCTGAGCGTCCGTCTGGGGTGACTGGGGGGTGAGGGGCGAGGGACTGGCCGTGGGAGCCAGGTGACCCAGGCTGAGCCCCGGGGAGGGGATGCGAACTCCGGAAGTCCGGAAAAGCGGACCCTTTAGGAGACCAGCCCCTAATCCGGTCCTCTGCCGGGCCTGCCCCTGCCCCAGCCTGGCCATCCTCGGAGCGGACAAAAAGAGGCATTCATTCCAGGCGGGCGGGCCGGGGACGAAATGAATAGGAAGGGTCCCGAGTGTCCCAGCTTCCTGGGGTGTACAATGGACAAGGGCATTCATTCATTCATTCATTCACTCATCAAATATTTAATGTGCCCCTGCTCCGTGCCAGGCTTTGTCCTGTCTCTAGGGACACTTCAGCGAGTAAGCTGAAGATGCTCCTGGTAGAGGGAACAGTGCCTGCAAAGGCCTGGAGGCCGGATGGGGAGATCCAGCGTGCTTTAGGGTGGTGCAATATCGGAGGAGCTACCAAAGAAAGGGTGCAATGGAATGGGGGACAAGGGCGAGATGGCCTGCTCACTTGTTGGTTAGACCAGCAAATACTTACCGAGCACATGCTATGTGCTAGATTGCAAAGGGTACCCAGCTAACCCTAGCCTCCGCCCTCAGGGAGGGGACCCTTCATAAGTCTGTCTCCTCCATCTGAGTGTTCCCCCCGCCCTGGTCCTGAGACTGGCCCAGAGCCGGGTCTCAGCACAAGTGTGGATGAAAGGACCAGGTAATACCACCTCTAGGTTTGGCTTGCACCTGGGATTTCTCAGGCAGGAACACGTCCAAGAAACAAAGACACGAATGCACCTCGCCCAGGCCAGGACTCTCAGTTGCCAGGACAGGTGAGATTTCCTTGTTCTGGTTCAAAGCCAGCCACTTGGGCAGCTGGGGCTGGACCTGGAGTTCGCTGTGTGTTCTGGGATTTGTAGTTCCTGGAGGCCTCTAATTGCTGAGAACCTGCTCAAGCCTCATTGAAGGACTGGGTCTTTGTTGTCCCCAGAGTGAGCTGCTGTGCACCCCAGCCGCGCCAGGGCCTGCAAGAGTGCCACGTGAGGTGGGAAAGTGGGCCTTGGGCTGAGCTGCTGAGGGCTGCCTGGCTGGCCCCACCCAGCTGGCAAACACCGTGCCTGCCATGGCAACAGGCACAGCCATTGTCCTTCTCTTCCTGTTCTGCTGCCCTCTGCCTCCTCACTGAGCAATCAGGTGCCTGGGCTGGGCCAGAGCCCTGTGTGGGACTGCCATTGCCCTGCTTGCCCCTGATATCTGAGCTGCTCCTGCACACCTGGAGAGGGCAGCATGGGAGGCTTCAGGGCAGCAGAATCTTGAGCCTGAATCCACCTTGACTGATGAGGAAGTGCCGAGGGAGGGGTGAGGGGGTTGCCCAAGGGCACAGAGCAGTGCCAGGCACTTCCTACTCGATTTCATAGCTCAAGAGGCTGCCTAGGGGCCGGCCCGGTGGTGTAGCTGTTAAGTTCAGGCACTCCGCTTCGGCTGCCCGGGTTTCCCTGGTTCGGATCCTGGGCACAGACCTATGCACCACTCATCAGGCCATGCTGAGGCACCATCCCACATAGAAGAACTAGAAGGATGTACAACCATGACATACAACTATCTACTGGGACTTTGGGGAGAAAAAAGGGAAAAAGGAGGAAGATTGGCAACAGATGTTAGCTGAAGGCCAATCTTCCTCACACACACACACATACACACACACACAAGAGGCATGCCTGAAAACAATGGGGAAAAGGTACCTTGGAAAAGGTACCTTGGAAAAGGCAGAGTGGATGAACCTGAAGTCAGAGAACCTTAACCAGAGAATTAAAGTTGCCATCACCAGTGATGGGACAGGCTGTCCTCACGTGCCCCCGCTGTGTGTGATGTACTGAGGAGGACACAACATCCTGCCAGAAGTGTTTAACCTGAGGAGACAACCAGACACGTCCTGACTGAGGGACGTTCTGCAAAAAAAACTGACCTGGACTCTTGAAACAGATCTGTGTCGTGAAAGGCAAAATCTAGCCATTAATTTAATGAATGAATGGATAAAAGGCTGGGGAACAGTTCTAGATTGAAGGAGACAAAAGAGAGATGACAACCAAAATCAATGTATGATCCTTTTTTTTTTTTCTTTTTTTTGCGAGGAGGATCAGCCCTGAGCTAACATCCATGACAATCCTCCTCTTTTTTTGCTGAGGAAGATTGGTCCTGCGCTAACATCCATGCCTATCTTCCTCCACTGTATATGGGATGCCGCCACAGCATGGCCTGACAAGCGGCGCATCGTACGCGCCCGGGATCCGAACCCGAGAACCCGGGCCGCCAGCATTGGAGTGCGCGCACTTAACCACTAGGCTACGAGGCCTGCCCCAATGTATGATCCTTAGTTGGATCCTTGATAAAAATTTCAAAAAAAGATGAAACACTACAGAAGGATATTCTTGGGATAATTGGGGACATTTGAATGTTGAGTGGATATTAGATAATAATATATCCATGTTAAATTTCCTGAGTGTGAGGACTGTGCTGTGGTTAGGTAAGAGAGTGTTCTCATTCTTACGAGATACACAGTGCGTTATTTAGAGGTAAGTTCGTGATGCCGGCAACTGTCAAATGCTTCAGAAAAAGAAATATGTATGTATGCAACATTTTATATACACTATGATAATATGGTATACCTTAGTATTAAGATATAGGGAGATAGGGCCGGCCCCGTGGCTTAGCGGTTAGGTGCGCGCGCTCCGCTGCTGGCAGCCCGGGTTCAGATCCCGGGCGTGCACCGACGCACCGCTTCTCCTGCCATGCTGAGGCCGCGTCCCACGTACAGCAACTAGAAGGATGTGCAGCTATGACATACAACTATCTACTGGGGCTTTGGGGGGGAAAAATAAATAAATAAAATCTTTAAAAAAAAAAAAGATATAGGGAGAGAGAGAGAGAGAGAGAAAAAAATGAATGTGGCAAAATAGTAACAATTGCGGCTGAATCCAGGAGGGTGGTATATGGGTATTCATTTCAGTATTCTTGTAAGTTTCCTATAGCTTTGAAAATTTCAAAATAAACATTGGAAAGAAGTACCCCCATTTCCCTCCCATCCCCAGAGGCTGCCATCCAGTGGCTTTAATATGCACTGTTTTGTTTGTGTCTTTCCTTGAAAATGTGCATGTTCTGTTATATTTGGCTTCTTACTTTTTTTCCACTCAGTACTGTATTGCTTGTTTAGTTGTTTGCTTGTTTTCCACTAGGCCTTGAAGATCCCTCTGTATTGCTAATCTCTTGAATCTGTTTTCTTCTAACTGTGGCTTGGTGCTCCATGGAACTCCATGGAATGCATCCCTCACATCTTAGTCCTCTGTCCTCCAGGGATGGACACCAGGCAGCCTCCAGCTCCCCACGCCACAGTGAACAGCCATGGACCTGCCCCCTCAGGGACCTGGTGAGACTCTCCACAGGAGAGAGACCTGAATGCAGAGATGCTGGGGCACAGGGCACAGACCATTGCTCTGTGGTCCCCCAGGCTAGCTGCCCTTGTCACACCCACTGGCAGTGCAGGAGGGTGCCATGTCCCCACATCTCTGCCAGCCATTCTAAATTTTGCCACTCTGACTCACTGTCAAGTGATGTCCCCATTGCTTTATTTTACATTTCTCTGATTTCTGATCACTTGGAGCATCTCCTCATTTCCTTGACGGCCTTTGGATTCTCCTCTTCTGTAAATTGCCCGTTCATACTCTATCCATTTTGCAGTGGGGGTAGCTGTGTTTTTCTTGTTGATGTGCACGTGTTCCTCACAGAGTCTAGATCTTACTGTCCAGTCTGATCTAACACAAACTCTCCCCTCTCCACACGTGGTTACGGAGCACTTGAAATGGGGCTAATACAAACTGAGATGTGCCGTAAGTGTAGAGTACACACTGGATTCTAAGGCTTATTAGAAAGAAGAGGACGTAAAATATCACATCTCATTAATTCTTTTTTATACTGATTATATATCGTAATAATGATAATGTGGATGTATTGGGCTAAAGTGTATTATTCAAATTAATTTCACTTGTTTCTTTTTACTATTTGAATGCGCTCCTAGAAAATTTACAACTTGGTATGAGCTTGCATATTCTACTGGATAGCGCCGGGATACTGGGCCCTGGCCAGTTTCAATAATGACAGAGCTTCCCACGAGCCAGACGCTGTTGTAAGAAATTTATATTTACTAAACCGTTTAACCCTCCTAATGACCCTGTGAGGTGGGCACAGTATTAGACATTGCAAACATATTCCCCCACCGTTATGTGACGATTTGCTTCACCCGTGATATCCTTCAATGGGAGGAAATTCTTAACTTCAATATAATTGAACTTATCCATTTTGTCATTTGCACCCGTGACATTTCATTAAGGAGGCCTTTTCCACCCTTAGATCACAACGTTTTTCTTCTATTCATTCCCTGGTTTTACTTTTCCTGCATCCTCATTCCCTCCCTAGGCCCCCTCGGGGTGTAGGGTAGGACGGTCACATCTCTCCGTAACCTGCGCTGCTCACAGCGCACCCTGGGCCCCCATGTGCCTTAACCTCCTCGTCTATAAAGCAGTGATCAGAATGGGACCCCCCTCCTAAAGTGATTATGATTGTCAAACACCTACAGTGGTGCTGGGCAGATAGTGAGTGCTCAGTGAACAACAGCTGGTATTATTAAACTGTGTTGAGGGCACAGAGATGAATAAACACAGTCTTTCCAAATAGAAACATTATAAAAATAGACCCCTTTATTAAGCCCTTACTGTTCCAGGCCCTGTGCTGGCTGCTCTTTAGGATTAATCCCACTGGCTATCGCCCCCATTCTAGAGAGGAGGAGACAGGCTCAGAGAAGGGGAGCCACTGCCTCAAAGTTGCACAGCAACTCATGGCTGTGGCACTTGAGCTCCAACCCCAGCACACGTGACGTCCCTCTGGAGGTATGGGTTGCACTGTCCTCAACTTGAGGCCTGGCCCTGAGATGTGGGGGACAGGGCGGATCGAGGAGGGAAAGTGCCGAGGGACATCATCCGGGCCACAGTGCTCTTGGAGTTTGATTGCCTGGCTTTTTGTGGTCGGGCTGCTTGTATTAGCCTGGCAGGACTGCACTCTGCGGGGAGGGCCTGGAGGGGATGCAGGGCAGGTGGCCCTGACGGGGCTGGCTCCTGTGGCCCCAGGTTTCTGCCCCAGTGCGGGCGCCCTCTGAGGCTGAATTTTAGGAAGTCGTGATAAAACCCTGCAGCAGTGCTGTTTTCTGGAGGGCCGACGGGCGGCTCTCCTTTCCAAGTACATCTCCAATCATCTCCCTCCACTTCCTCGGCCCCCACCTGGTCCAGCCCCAGCATCTCCTTCAGGACTTCTCCCTGACGCCTGGCTCCACCCTTGCTCCCCGCCCAGGTCTGCTCCCCCCATGGCGGCCAGAGGGCGCCTGGGAGCCCCCAGTCAGCTCTTGGCCTTCTCTGCAGACGACCCCCACCCAGGGGCCATGTGGCCTCCAAACCCCCTTCGCTGAAGTGTTTCATCTGGAGTCAGGCCTGGCCACGCTGGGGTCCAGCATCAGCTTCCCAAGGGAAGTCAGGCGCCCGTTGAGACAAGCCACCCGGGTTCCAGCTCCAACTTCCAGGCAAAAGCACATCAGGCCGCATCCCTCCTGACTCAACTCTCCCAGCTGGCTTCTCCCGCGCCTGGGGCACTGGGCCTGCCTCGGCAGGGCCCTGACGCCTGGCCTGTCTCACCGTGGGCACGCCCCACCCTCCTCTCTCCTGCTCTCTCTCTTCCGCCACGCCAGGCCTTGGGGCCTCACGCTCCCCAGGCCGGCCCTGCTCGCTCCACACCCATCCTCTGCCCAGGAGCCCCATCCCCAGGGCCTCAGCTGCAACGGCTCCTCTCTGAGCCCTGACAAGCTCATGTCTCCTGGCCTGCATGCCGGGCCTGCCAGGCCTCCTCTCTCCAGGCTCTCTGGTCATGGGAACTGCCTTGACCCCTGTAGTGGGTTGAATGGAGGCTCCCAAAGGACATGGCCCTGTCCCTGAACCTGTGAACGTGAACTTCTTTGGAATAAGGGTCTTTGCAGAAGAAATTAAGCATCTTGAGATGAGATCATCCTGGAGTAGGGTGGGCCCTGAATCCAATGACAAGTGTTCATATAAGAAACAAGAGGAGACAGAGACAGGCAGAGGGGAGGGCCACCTGAAGACAGAGGCAGGGATGGGAGTGCTGCAGCTACAAGCCAAGGAGCCCTGGGGATGGCCAGCAGCCCCCAGAAGCCAGGAGAGAGGCCTGGGACAGACTCTCCCTCAGAGCCTCCAGAAGGAGCCAACCCTGCCTGCACCTTGGTTTTGGACCTCTGGCCTCCAGAACTGGGAGGGAATAAATTCCCGTTGTTTCAAGCCCCCTAGTTTGTGGTGCTCTGTCACGGCTGCCCCAGGACGCTAAAACCTCTGTTAGGTCTGCGTTTCTCGGAGGACCGTGGGCTTCAGGAGGCACTCCCAGAGTGCTGTGTTTGCTGTTCACGGGCTCCTGGGGCTGGTGTTGAGCTGGGCCTCAGGAACTGTGCCCGACTAACACACGAGTCGTGAAGAAGGAACAGGACCCAGGGAGGAGAGCTCTCCTGAGCCAGAGCGAATAGACACTCTCCCAGGTGGAAGCTGGAAGAAGTGGGGTGTGGGGACCCCTTCCCAGGGGAGCCAGCAGCAGACCCCGGGGCTGGGCTGCCCGTCCTCTACATGCTCCCTGACATGAGGGTCACCAGGCGCTTGTTGCAGGTCCTCTGGTCTGATCACTCGAATACTTGTTCAGCAAACACTCGTGGGGCAGTTCTGGGCCAAGTGTCCCTCTAGGCACTGGTGATGCAAAGATCATTAGGGCATGCATGGTGACCTCAAGGAAACTCGGATCGCTCTGGAGAGGGACCTTCTGGAGTGTTCCCGAGGTTGTCTCTCCTCCCCTCATGACAAAGAGGGAAGACATCTGACTGAATGACCATAGAGCCTGAGAACTCAGAAGAAATCAGACCCCCTGCCCCCCAGGCACGCGTGGAACCAGCAGACGCGTAGGTGTTCTCGGCCTGTGGGGGGGACATGAGCACAGGCACTTTAAGGATGAGATTTTAACAGAAAACAATAGTTATTGTTTGTGTTATGTTATTTTGAGATGGAAGGTTGGTGCACTGAAATTTCAGAAGACCGATGACAGGCCTCAGAGGCCTGAAGCTATCATACCATCAAATCACACTCTCCCCGCCTCTCCAGCAAAGGGAAATTAAGACAAAACAGAACCCATAACCCTTGCAAGCTTCCACCTCATTCAGGGGAAAAACCGAAGTTCTCCCAGTGGCCCCCAGGCCACCATCTGCCTCCTTGTCACCCACACCCTCCCCCCCCTCCTCCCATCTCCCCTCGTTCGTTCTGCTCCAGCCTCACAGGGCTTCTGGCCGTCTTTCAACAACTCGGCATACTCCTGCCTCAGGGCCTTTGCACAGGCTGCTCAGGCTGCCTGGACCACCCTTCCTCAGTATCCAGCTGGCTCCCTCCTTACTTCCTTCAAGTGTTTGCTCACGTTACCTTCTCCATGAGGCATTTGCTGACCGTGTTACTTCAAATTGCACCTAACACTCTCTACCCACTTGTTTTACATTTCTCCATCACTCTCATTACTATCCAGCATATTAGATGTTTTATTTATTCTTAATTATTTTCTTTCTCCTCCTACCCCCACTTGACCATCAGCTCTGCAAAAAGGCGGGAATTTCTGCCACCTTTGTTCATTGCTGTGTCCCCAGCATCAAGAACAGGGCTGGGCACATAGTAGGTATTCAATAAATGTTTATTGAATGGACACGTGCTTATTATGCTTCAGGCACCATGCTGTGTGCTTCAATAATTAGTAACTGACGACAATAATGCAGAGGTAAGGAGAGCCGGGGCAGGCTTTCTGCCAAGTGCCTTAGAAACACCGGCCTGGTGCCGGGCCTGTGTGAGGCCTTCTTAGGGTTAGCCGTCTGAGTCCCACCTCCCGGGGAGTGAGCAGCGGGAGCTGCTACACAGGAGCAGGCTGAGGCTCTGAGAGGTCTGTTATTTGCTCAGGGGAATGCAGCGAGAACTTGAAGTCGGCACAGCCCCTTCCAGAAGCCGAGTCTTCATGCCGTGTCCTCTCTCTCCCCAATGGATCACCTCGTCCAGTTTCCACACCTCTATGATGTCTGTACTTTCAGTTGTCCCATTCCTCAAAGGAGGCCACTGAGACTCAGAGAAGTGAGGGCACTTGCCCAAGGACACCCAGCAGCAGACCGGCAGACCCAGGACTCACAGCTGGGGCTGCTCAGCCCCAGAGCCCAATGCTCGGTGCCTGTCAGGCAGCCAGGTGGTCACAGGACGGGAGGGAGCATGCTGTGGGGACAGCGTCCTCGGGCTGGGGGAGGGCCAGGGCTCGAGCTGAGGGTCTCAGCGGCTTACCCGGGGACTTGACTCCTAGAGCTCAGCCAAGAGCTCTGACCTAGAAACCCTCGGACTCACCTCAGCCTCTGGGTTACCAGCTGGGGGCTGAGAAAGCTTCAAATAGGGGTGTAAAGAAGCTACTAACTGTCACACAGCGTGTGTTCTGGGCCAGACCCTGTGTGTGTGTATTCTCATCTGGAAATCCTCACAACCCTTGAAGAGGTCCTGTTATTATGCCTGTTTTACAGCTGAAGAAGCTAGGCACAGAGAGGTGGTCACCTGCCCGAGGTCACACAGCTAGAAAGTGGTCGGGTGAGGGCCTCACCCTGGAAGCAGAAACAGTGGCTAGAAGAGACGTGGGGGCATCAAACACTACGTGGCTCTTCACATCCAGCTGGGTGGGCCTGGAGGATCAGGGTGCAGAGTGACAGGCATGAGGAAGCTCTGTATGTTCACAACATATTATGTGAGGGAGAAAAAATGCAGAGCATACAGTATATACCACTTGTGAAAAAAAGAAAAATGCATTCATGCAGCATGTCAGGAAACACACCCGAGAACCCAGGAACATTCGTCGGAGCTGGACTCGCAGAGCAAGGGGGAGGGAGGACTGTCACTCCGGGTGCCTTTTTGAGTTTGGCATCTCGATTCCACAGCCAAAAATTGAACCTGAAAATTTAGTAAAGATGCTTATGCTTATATAAGCAGAGTCTCTCTCGGAGAAAGCACCATGTTAAGAACAGGAAAGCTCCCTGACGCCATTGCTCATCTGTGCTGGCGGGGGGCGGGGGGCGGGGGGGCCGGGGGCTGCAGGCCCAGAGGAGGGCACCCGGCCTCTCACGGCAGGCCCGAAGTGCATGTTGAGTTTTGTCCTTTGTTTACATCTCGTACAAGTGCCACACAGCTGGATTAAGGTGAGGCGGGGCAGGACGTCCCTACAGACAGTACGGCCCGAGGTCAGAGAGGCAGCGTGGGAACAGGGAAGCACACCGTGAGAGGGCAGCAGGGAGGCGAGGACACAGACGGGTGCCTGCGGACACACCGCACACTCTGGACGCACAATCGGCTCCAGCGTGGGCAAAACAACGTGCGTCCGAGGGGCAAGCTCTCCGTACACTCAAGCCTTCTTTTTCACCACGAACACGTTCCCAGAGAACGACACTGCCCCACCCACCACCCTGGGGAGGTTATTTCGGGAAGTTCCCAGAAGTGTGTGGACTCTGAGGCTCTGTGCACTTTTGTGCTGTGGCTACATAATGAAAGAGAAGGAGGGATGGCAGCCTTGGGGGTCTGTGCTCCCAAATGAGACCAGGGCCAATTCTGCAGTAAATACCACCTTGGCACCTGAGGTAGCACAGTAGACAAATCTTGTGACCGGTCCCTTTTGTCTGTGCCATTCCAGGGGGCACCTCCTGGCACAGACAGCATCTCTGACGTGTTGGGGCTCAACGAGACTGCTGGCTTACACTGCACTGTCCACTAGTGGCCACCAGCCACGTGTAGCTGCTGAGCACTTGACACAGGGCGCAATAACCAAACAACTGATTTTTTTGTGTGTGTGTGAAGATGATCAGCCCTGAGCTAACATCCATGCTAATCCTCGTCTTTTTTTTGCTGAGGAAGACTGGCTCTGAGGTAACATCTATTGCCAATCTTCCTCTTTTTTTCCCCAAAGCCCCAGCAGCTAGCTATATGTCATAGTTGCACATCCTTCTAGTTGCTGTATGTGGGACGCGGCCTCAGCATGGCCGGAAAAGTGGTGCATCAGTGCGCGCCCAGGCTGAACCCGGGCCGCCAGTAGTGGAGTGTGCACTTAACCGCTAAGCCACAGAGCTGGCCTGCCACTGAATTTTTAATTTTATTGAATCTGAAAAAATTTCCATTCAAAAAAAACACTCCCATTACTACAAAAAACTCCCTTGGACAGCGATGCCCCTAGCCTATTTTCAGTGGTTAAATGGTTTCAGTGGGAAGGGAAAGCCAGTGGTAGGTTGACTTTAAATATGGTGTTACTCAAGTTTTTAGTTTAAGATTTTTTGTAGCAAAATAGCAATACATTGTTTTCAAACTGTGTAATTACTTACCTTATAATAACAACAGTTCCTGAAAAAAAGTTACAAAGTAAGAGCGGTTCCGTGGCCTGTAAGTAAATCCAGCGCAGGAAATGGGCCTTCTCCAGCGCACAACCGACCCTGGGATGGAATCCCAGTTGGGTGTGGCCAGGGCCTGCCCAACACCCAGCCTGTTCCAGCAGGAAACAGTGGAGCCAGATTATGAGGGCAGACCAGACCCTGAGAGACTGGAAGAGTCAAACTCCGGCTTCAACCTTCACGAAAAACAGGCTCTGAATCCACTGGCCTCTTCAGAGGCCTGGATCCAGAGACAGGGTCAACCGACCTTCTCCACCCCACACACAGCTCAGGAAGGGAGACTGCTGCTTCCAGCCCGCCCCCCCACCCCCACGATGCCTTTGGAGGGAGGCCTGCCCCTGCCCCCCCCCCCCAGCAGAGCCCTCAAACAGAGTCACAGGACCACTCCCCCAGGTTTAGCATCAGTCTTTAATGCTGTGGCGCTGCACATCGACAAGTCACACACTTTGGTCTCACGTTGGCAGTGGCAACTGACAATGAATCTAAAGGTCTGAGCACCAGACTGGCCTGCAAGGAACAGACACTTGTCCCGACTCCCCACTCCCAAGGTGCCTTCTCAACTCCACCATGGCCCCATACAGGCAGCAGCTGCCGACGACTTGGTCTTTCTGGAATGCACACTGTCTTTACACAGAACTATAAAAACATATTTACAGGCGTTCCACAGTGCTCCTGTAATCAGAAGCAAAGACCCTTTTATCAAAAAGGATTATATCTAGGGCTGTGCAAAATTCAAAAGGATTAGATCCCTTTGAATGAGTCCAAAGTCTATTACAAAAAAAATTACCAGGGTCTCTGGTAAGCCACAGGTATGCCAAAGGATTGCCTTACACAGCAGAATACCTGGTGAGTGCGCACACTCAGCCTTGGGACCAGGGATCGAGAGCACCCCCGACCTTCAGCGGAGAGGTGGCTGCGCCAGTCACTGGCTTGCTCCAGGCCGGCTCCCCTGGTCCTGCTGGAGTGAGAGGTATTACTTGTGGGCGCCAGCCAGGCAGTTCTGCAAACACAGTCTAGGTTCTCAATTTGAGATGACAAAACAGAAAACTGGATTCTTTAGAAGAAGAGCAGGACATGGAAGACAAATACACAACAGACACAAACCCATCACACAGCAGAAACTGAGGACTGTACCAGCTCTGCTGAGGAGGACAACAGGTCGACACCACCTCAGCTGCAAGCCAAAGGCCCACAGAGGGATGAGTCCAGCCGTGGGTCTGGCTCTGGCCCTGCAACAGGGCCTGGAGGAGGGCAGGGGCCCCTCCCTGGAGGGCTGCAGGACCCGGGTGCAGACTGCAACGCCTTTTCCTGTCGTGCCCACCACCTCCTGCCCTATCACTGCAAAAACCACTTCAGTCTAGTGCTCGACTTTCAAAGATTGTAATATATTCTCTGAAACACATTCAGCAGTACGGAGCCCTCCCTGGGCCCTCCCGCCCTCTCAAGGGGCCACAAGTGGTGGAACGGTCCGGAAAGCCTTCAGCTCTGGAAAGGTCCCTGATCAGTCCTCGGAGACACGGTCAGCTATATCGGAAGAACCTGCTCCAGTACGGTTCTTGACGTCTGGGGGATCCTGTCCGGGAAGAGCACTTCAAACTCAATGACGAGATCCCCGCGCTTCTCGGGTGTCTTGGGGAGAGGGAGGCCTTCTCCAGGAACTTTCCGCCGCATGCCAGGCCTGATGACGTCTTTGAACACGACAGGTATGGTTCTGCCGTCCAGAGTGGGGACGTTCACGGTACAGCCACACAGAGCCTCGAGAAGCAAAGGCACAGGATTAGATGGAGTACGCTCCTGCCTTCTCGGCTTTCTGGGCCGTTCCACCACTTCTGGCCCCGTGAGAAGATAAGAGGAAGAGAAACTCTTCAGCTAAATAAAGAGCCACCAGGCCTCTGCAACTAAGACCCTGCCGCCACATCTCCCCAGGTCACCAGCACGGACGCCCCAGAAAGCCGAGCCCTGTCTGTCCGTTCCTGGTGCCTCCCCAGCCTGTCCCACACCAAGTGCTCAGAAACGCCTGGCAACCCAATACTGCACGGTTTCACCGGCAGCCCCTCCCTCCACCGACCCGCCACCCAGAGCCCTACCTCCCGGAGGCTGATCCGGGCCGGGTAGATGACGTCGGAGCCGTCCCTCTTGAAGACGTTGTGCGGCTTGTCCCTTAGAACAAAGACGATGTCGGCCGGAATGTTGGTGGAGGTCTGGTCGCCTTCCTTGGGGAAGGTGATCTTGGTCCCTTCCTTCCACCCGCGCTTCACTTCGATGGTCAGGATTTTGTCTTCGTTGCGAACGCTCTTTCCATCGGGGTTCAGCCGCTTGTGGGAGATTTTCATCTTCTTGGTACAGCCGCTATAGATCTCTTCGAGTGACACCCTCAGGTCGTGGGTGACGGGGGGATCTTGCTTCTTTCGGCTGGGCTCCTGGGCAGGGCGGGAGCGGCCCAAGTTCACGTTGGTGAAGGCGCCCATGCCCATGGGGAAGCCGGAGAAAGGATCGTCGATATCCATGCCTTCCTCCCCGTTGCGCTGCCCGAAAAAGGTGTCAAACGGATTCCGACCACCGAAGAACTGGGCGAACATGGCATGAGGATCTCCATGGAACGTGTAGCTGAAAGAGGTGCCGTCAGCACCCCCGCTGCTGCCGCCGCTGGGGCCGCCGCCCTTGAGGCCTGAAAAGCAAAACGGGAAGCGGTCAGACGGCCGGCACGGAGCTGCCCCCTCCCGGAGCGCCCCGGAGAGAGCTCGTGAGCCGCGGGGGTTCTCTCAGCTCGGGAGGGCCGACCAGACCGACGCCGCAAGGCCCCGCCCGCCCTGCAGCAGCGCCGCCCGCCCGCCCCGCCCCGCCCGGCTCAAGGTCCGAGACGGCCACCTCCGGGCTCCCGGCCCGCCCGCTGCCCGCCCGCGCGCCCCCGCGACAACACGGCATCTCACGGACGGGCCGCCGCGCCGCGCACGCAGAGGCGGCGGGAGCTCTGGAGGGGCCGCGCCGGGCGGCGCAGCACGGCGCCCCGGCCCTCCGTCCCCGCGGCCGGCCCGCAGGCCAGCCTGAGCCGCCCAGGACGGGCGGACCACCTGCGGGCGTCCCTGCTCCCGGAGACGCCCCCCGCCCAGGGAGCCGGGCCGGCCGCCGAGGGGCGGGCGGAGGCGCGGGGAGAGTGGCCCGGCCGTGCTGCAAGCTTCTGGGCGAGCCGCGCGGCCAAGCTCCTCCCGCCCGCGCCCACCCCGGGGCGGAGGCGCGCGGCGCAGGGCGGAGGGCAGGGACCGGGGGTCGGGGACGCGCCCCCGCCCCGCGCCCGGCAAACGGCGGCCCGGCACGCACCTTCCTCGCCCAGGCGGTCGAAGATGTCGCGCTTGCGCGGGTCGCTGAGCACGTCGTAGGCCTCGGCGATCTCCTTGAACTTCTCCTCGGCGCCCGGCTCCTTGTTCTTGTCGGGGTGGTAGCGCAGCGCCTGGCGCCGGTAGGCGCGCTTGATCTCCTCGTCCGACGCGCCGCGGGCCAGGCCCAGCGTCTGGTAGTAGTCCTTGCCCATGACCCGCGGCCGCCACCCGCCCGGCTCCGCCGCCCCCGCCGCCTGGCCCGCACTCTATATACGCGTCCGGCGGAAGCTTCCAGAGCCCGCCAGCCCCCTCCAGAACCTTCTGCCCCGCCCCCGCGCCGCGCCCACCAATCGCCGCCGCCCTGGCCGCGACGCGCGACATCCGGGGCGGGGCCGCGCCGCCAACGGCCGCCCGCGCGCGGCCACGCCCCTCCCCTCGCCGGCAACGCCTCCCCGCGGCGCGCGCACCCGGCGGCGGAGGCCCCGCCCACCCTTTGCGGGGAGCCAATGGCGGCCTTGTTTCCCGCCCGTTTCCCGCCCCCTGCCCGGGTCGGTGGGTTACGGCGCGCGGCTCCGGGAAGGGGCGGGGCGGGGTCGGCCACGCCCCTTCCCCGGGAGACCTTAGGCCCGCCGCGCCCGGCCCTCCCGGTGACTGCGGGGGTGCCTCACCTCGCCCTGCCCCGGGTTCCGCTTCCGGGAACAGGCGCGCCCACCCGCCCGCTCCTCGCGGCGGCGGGGAGAACGCACCCGGGGCCGGGACTGTCCCTGTGCTGCCCCCGCAGGCCCCCGCAGGGCGGCTGCCTCCCCGACCGTCCCCCGCGCCCTTCCTTTTATCGCGCCTCGAGACCGGCTGCCGCTGGAAGCGCGATTGTCGTGTTCCTCGGTGTTCCCGCCGGGTGTCGCCTCCCCCCAGCCCGCGTCCCGGCGGCGCTCCGCCCCGTGCCTGCAGCGGCGCCCGTCCCGGGACGCGCCAGGGGTTCGGCCGTTCCTAGCGCGCTCGCCGCTCTTCTCTCCCCGCCACCTTGATGATTTGGGGGACGTGGGGCGCCACACGCCCCTCGGGGCCTCTCTCGCCTCGCCTGTGGGCCACGGGAGAGCCCAGGACAGGGCCGAGGGCGGCGAGCGGGCCCGGAGGAAGGGGCGGGGGCCGGGCCCGGGCCCGGGGGCGGCTCCCGGAAGACCCGCGCGGGAGGTCAGGGCCGGGGACGCTGGCTCCGGAGCCCACAGCGCCTTCCCTCCCGGTTCCCGCGCTTGCTGGCCGCGTCGCCTCGGGCTGTCCCCGGGCCGCGCCGGCCTCAGCTCCCGCCTCTGTGCGGCGAGGGTAGCAGCTGTAACCGCTCGCAGGGCTGGGAGGCCGACCTGAGTCAACGTCCCTCCAGTGCCCAGGGCAGGCCTGGCCCAGAGGGAGCGCTGTCACAGGCTGACCAGCCGCCACGAGTGGGGGCCGCTGGGCCACGCCCCCCCCGGGCAGCACCGCAGCGCCAAAGCTTGTGGTGGTCTCTGCCCTCGTGCGGGCCGCGACTCCCGAGAAAGAAGACCGTGGCCTTCGCTGCTGGCCAGCAGGGGATTCCCGCCCTGCCTGGCCACTCACTGACCCCAGGGAAACCCCAGGACTCTGGACTAGGACACACACAGGCCAACCTGGGAGGACGGGTCTGGGCGGGGAGTCCCCGGGCCTGCACAGCGGGGAGAGAATTCGGTTTCTCAACAGGTACATAAACAGCAGGAAAGTCGTCACAGGGAGAAAGCAGAGCTGGTGGGCGTCCTCGCCCTCACGCACTGGTCTGTTGCTATACAGACTTAACGGCGAGTCATGAGTGTGGCGGCCTCGGAGGTCTCCCTCGGCTCTGGGCGTCCTTGTGTTTGTGGGCAACCTTAGGGCCGAGGGGACTCTCCCTTTCCTGAATAAGCCTGGGTCATGTTCAAGAATTTTAAACTGTTTAACCATCCCCTCTTCCCCCCATAAAAAAAAGCAAAACCCAACACCTCTCCTGATGGCTGTGCTTCCTTGACTGGGACGCTCCGTGGGATCTTCAGGTTGTTACTGGAAAAGGGGCTTCTGCAGGAACCTCAGCAGATCTTGAGCCCTCGGCTCAGAGAAGATGTGATGTTTATTTTATGCATCAACCTGGCTGGGCTGTAATACCCAGTTCAATTAAACTCTAATCTAAGTGCTGCTGTGAAGGTATTTGGTAGATGTGGTTAACACTACAGTCAGTTGACTGTAAGTACGGGAGATGACCCTCCATAATGTGGGTGGGTCTCGTCCAATCAGGTGAAAGGCCTTAAAGGCAAATACTGAGGTTTTCCTGAAGAAGAAACCTCAGCTCCTGGCCATGAGTTTCCAGCCTGCCAGTCTGCCCTATAGGTTCCAGACTTGCCTAGCCAGCCCCCACAGTCGTGCAACCTAGCATCTTGAAATACATCTGTTAACACACACACAAATGTCCTACTGGTTCTGTCTTTGGTGGCACCCTCACCGACACAGGAACTAAGCAGGGCAGTCTGGAGTCAGCCGGCCTCAGCTCAAGTCCCAGACCCACTATTGACTTATTTCCTGTCTGTATGATCTTGCACAACTCGCCTGGTCTCTCAGAGCACCAGGTGTGTCCTGCATAAAATGAGGACCAGAGTAAATCCTACCTCCCAGGCTTCCTATGCATATGAAATCGACAGGGCCCAGGAAAGGAACATTATAACAAGAGCTGACACCGACTCGGCCCTACTACCTGCCCAGCCGTTTCAAAGCGCTCCATGCGTATTAACTCATTTCATCCTCACAATAATCCTATGAAGTTGGCCCATTGTTACCTCCACTTTACAGGTGGGGAAACGGAGGCTCTGAGCGGTCACGTGACTTGCCTGAGGTCACCCAGTGAGTGAGATGCTGCAGTGTAAAGTGTTTAGCACACTGAGTGCTTACAGTAAGCACTCAGCTTGTGTAAGACGTGATTCAGATGATAAAACCTTAATTAAAAAAAAATGCAGCACTCTTTTCAACTCCTCTTCATCAAAAAGACCTTCGAAAGCACCGCAGCCAGACGAGCCAGCAATCCCACCACTGGTGGAATACCCACGTGAGATCAAACCTGCGCTCGCATGAAAACCCGAGAGCAAATGTTTACGGAGGCTTTATTTGTAATTACCAACATCCCGGAAAACCTTCAATGGGGGAATGGATGAACAAACTGTGATCCAGCCATATGATGGAATACTATTCAGCCATTAAAAAGGAATGAGCTACTGATACAAGAAACAATGCAGATGGACCTCAAATGCATTATGTTAGTGAGAGAAGCCAGGCGCAAAAGGCTATTTACTGTGTGCTTTCATTTTATAGGACCTTCTGGAAAAGGCAAAAGTATTGACTCAGAAAGTGGATCAGTGGTTGCCAGGGACTGGGAAAAGGATGATGGAAATGTTCTATATCTTGACTGTGGTGGTGGTTACACAACTGCATTCAGAACTGTACACTAAAGAAAGGTGAATTTTACTGTATATAAATTATACCTCAATAAAAACACAAACATCCATGGAATTAAAAAAAAAATAACGAAAGTCGAGAGAGGGTAGGGCTTGGGAAACTTCTCTCTGGGGCCCCTGACACAGCGGAAAGTTGCCAACCAGCCCAGTCTTGTCTGCTCTTGGCTTCACCTTCCCTCACGCAGCTCTGAACCAGCTGGATCACAATCACACGCCCCAAAACAAGCCAAGCCAGGTTCTGGGAAAAACCAAGATCCTGCCTTACTTACATGGGGGAAATACAAACGGAGCTTGTGGGATGGAGAGCAAACACACCAGATCTTTGATGTGCGAGTGACTGCTGGTTCCCCCAGATCCGAGGCCTGAGGAGGCCCCACTCATCCTTCAGCGCTGCCACAGCGCAAGACCTTTCTGGAATTTCCCCTTCAGAAACGGCTTTAAGGGGCTTGTTCCAGTTGGTTCAGCAAACACCAAATGTTATCTGCTCCTCACTCCTCTGACTCAGCCGCTCTGCTGGGGATGCTGAGGACACGGAGCAGGATCTGGCTGTCCCTCCCAACAGGCACCGTCAGAGCAGCTGTACAGTGCCATGAACAGCTTGAATCAAGTGGCCAGTCTTCATTCCAAGGGTGGATTTGATGTTTGCCAATAGCCTGGTTACTGGAAGCCCGATGAGGCCAACAAGGGGTGCTCACGCTTGCAATACTCATCAAAAACAGAGAGGAATTCTCGTCTTGAGGCCAGATCCTGCCTTTCTGTGAGCTCCTCATGGGTGGAAATCATTTGTACGCTCTGGCTGGCACGAAGTGTAGTAGGTTCACAAAATGATCGGGTGCCTGTTGAGTGAGTGTGGGCCTCAGAAAAGCAGTCTCGAAAGGGAAATTCCAGAATGTTCCAGGTCTGTAGGAATGTGCATGGAATCTCTCCCAACATCTATTTGGACACCACACACCTTCCTCAGTTGGAACCCAGTGATACAAAAGACACACCCACTCAGTCCACACTGGAGAAGCTGCAAATGGGCAGAACTGGCACAGTAGAAAAACGTGTCTAGATTTTTGGGGTTTGACCCTGCTCCCTCAGCACCTATGACTAGACACCTCAAGCAACGCAAGTTGGTAGGATTTTAACTTGCAGCCTCTGAGTGAGTACCCGCCTTGTCCCCCTCAATGAGGCGGGGACTGAGGCCTGTGGGGACACAAAGGGACTCAAGATACTGTGAGCCCCAAAACTACCAACAAGAAAAGATCTGTGCCGGGGCCAGCCCGGTGGCGTAGTGGTCAAGTTTGCACACTGCGCTTTGGCGGCCCGGGGTTCATGGATTCAGATCCCAGGTTTGGACTTGCACACCACACATCAAGCCACACCGTGGTGGTGTCCCACATAGAAAACAGGGGAAGACTGGCATGGATGTTGGCTCAGGGCCACTCTTCCTCACTCCCCCTCCAAAAAAAAACCCTGTGCCTTTGAAAGCACAGTTATAAAACGTGTTTATGTTTTCTTCTGTTTTGCCTAGATAGCCCTGGTGAAAAACATAGTGAGTTTCTGAAGACCACAGCCTTGGCTTCCTTTGCTTGGAGATAGGGATCCCCAAAGCTGTAGCTTCAGAAGTTTCCAGAACCTGGATGACTAAGTGTTAAGCACTGACTCACCCTTGCCCCACCCTGCTCCCCTATGAATCATGGATCTACCTTTGAGGACTTTCCACCATGTCCCAGATGCCATGCCTCTGAGTTCCGGAGGGTCCAATAGTAGATGAAGGCTCATGGGCAGGGTCTGGATCCGGGAGAAAGAAGAGAAGGTGAGGGGGTGTGCCAGGTGCCACCCACTCCTTAGCCTGTCCTCAAATCTTTTTTTTTTTTTTTTGTGAGGAAGATTAGCCCTGAGCTAACATCTACCAATCCTCCTCTTTTTGCTGAGGAAGACCTGCCCTGGGCTAACATCCGTGCCCATCTTCCTCCACTTTATATGGGACGCTGCCACAGCATGACCTGACAAGCGGTGTGTTGGTGCTCGCCCAGGATCCGAACCCAGGCCGCCAGCAGTGGAGCTTGCACTCTTAACCGCTACGCCACTGTGCCGGCCCCGTGTCCTGAAATCTTGAGTGTGTGCATGAGTCTGTGTGTGTGTGTGTGTGTGTGTGTGTGGTGGCACCCACCCTCCCCTGCCCACTCGTGACACACCATCAAGGGAGCAAAAGCCTGGCATGACCTCAGACCAGCCTGTCCAGTAGAACGAGCGTGAGAGGCGCGACTGCCAGCCACAAACGTGGGCCACGTCTGTGATTTTCAGTGTGCCAAGAGGCTCATTAGAAAAGTAAAAAAAAACCCGGGAAGTTAATTTTAACAATGTATTTTAATCCAATATATCCAAAATATTATCATTTCCATGTATAATCAACGTAAAAGGTTATTAACGAGATTTTTTTTCTTTTTACATTCTCCCTTTCGTACTAAGTCTTTGAAATCGGCGTGTCTTAAGCTTACAGCACATCTCAATTTGGACCAGCCACATTTCAAGGGCTCACTAGCCACATGTGGCCAGTGGTGACCGTACTGGACAGCGCAGGTGGAGACAAACGTGGGCTCCCTGTCCAGAGGGCCGAGCACGGCGAGCGGGCGCTTACACTGACAAGGGCGGTGAGGACCCCCCACAATGGGGCGAGGGCCCAGGTCGCAGGTTGGGGGGGCCCCGGGGGCTTTTGGACACCCATTTCCCCTCCTTCCCTCGCATTCATGACAGCTGGGGTCCCCTCGCCGGAGAGGCCTCTCCTTCCAGGCGCCCCAGCCCACGGCCCCGGCCCCTAGCCCTCTCCCGCTGCTCCACGCTGCCCCCGGGGCCGCCCACCTCGGAATCCACCCTGCCGCGCCGCCCGCCATGAGGACGCTGCCCTCCCTGTCGCTCAACTTCTCGGTCCCGCCCCGCGCTTTGCTGTAACCGTCGCTTCCCGCGGTTTCCACAGCGACGCGACCAAGGGGCGGGGCAGGGGCGAGCGGCGCCGAGGCCCCATTTTGATTGGTGGGTGGCCGAGCCCCTTCTTTCCCCGCCCCCCTCCTGCCCGCGCTCCGCCCCCTGAACGGGTCCCGCAAGATGATTGGCCAGGCCCGTGGCGAGAGCGGGAGTCCTAGCTCAGACCGTCCGGGCGGGGCGGGGGCGAAGGCGGGCACCCGGCGCTGATTGGCTGTCGGGGCGCGCGCAACAGGGAGGGGCGGCGCCGGCGCGGAGCCGCGGGGAGGCTCGCCGGTCGCGAGCTCGTGAGGCCTGGTGCCGTGTCGCGCGGGTAGGCAGCAGCGGCAGGAGTAGCGGTAGCCGCCGTGAGACGGCGCCATGAAGCACTACGAGGTAAGAAACGAGGAAACGGGAACCGCGCGGCCGCCGCAGACCCATTCTTTTTCCTTCTTCGCGGAACCGCGGGACCCGCCTTTCTTGTCGCGTGCCCGGAAGGGAAGAGTCGGACGGCGCAGACGCAGTGGGCGCGCGTTGTGCCCTGGGGCCACTCGTAAGTCGCAGTGCGCGTGTGCCGGGGAGGTATTTGTAATTTTGCAACACAGGCTGCTTTGGGGGTTCCATTTCTTGGGGTCTCTGCAGGACCGGGGAAGCTTGCAGGTTCTTGCAGCTCCCCCATAGGGCTGCACACTTCGGCAGGGGAGGAGCGAGGGTATCTTGCACAAACCTGGCACCCTGCCGCCGCCTCGCTCCTAGGGAGGGGCTTCGCAGTCAGCCCTCTGGCACGGCCTTTGGACCCCTTCCCTCGCCCGGGGCGTCCCCGAGAAGCTTAGGCGGCGAGGGATGCGCAGCTTCGGGGCTGACTCCCGTCGAGCAGCAGAGCTGCGCTTGCTTTCTGGGAATCTAAGAGAGCGTCTCAGTCAACCTGCGTGTCACCGAGGAGAAGCCTCGAGCCCACGGCGCCTCGTGGAGCCCGTCTTCTGACTCCTGCGTGGGGCTTCTTTCTCCCTTAAAACGAAGTCGTCTGATGCGCATGGCGACCTAGCTGAGAATATAATATTAATTACTTAACTATCTTTTAATTATTGCTGGCTTTTAAGTAACATTAAATAATACACTAATTTACTAATGTTCATAATAATAATTTAGTGAGTGCTTGCTCTTGTGCTAGTGAGGTTCTGTTACCTTGTTCTCTTATCCTCACAGCGCTAGGAGGTAGGAGACTGTTATTATTATTATTCTTGTTTTTGTAGATGAAGAAACAGTCTCAGAGATATAAAGTGACTTGTCCAAAGGCCCCAGCTAGTAAATGCAGGACAGAGAGAAACGCAGGACTCCTGAGTCTGAGTTGCTAGCCACTATGCCAGGCTAGTCCCCAAAGGAAAATGAGCAGGTTGAGAGATTTCTTGCTTTGTTTTTTTCTTCCTCCCCCAGTTTTTAAAATTGTGGTAAAATACACATACAATTTACCATCTTAACCATTTGTAAGTGTACAGTTCAGTGGCATTGAGTACATTCACATTGTTGTGCAACCATCACCACCATCCGTTTCCAGGACTCATTTTTTTTTTTTTCCCCATCTTGCCAAACTCAAACTCTGTCCCCATTAAGCACTAACCCCCCTTCCCCTCTCTGCCCAGCCCCTGCAACCACCATTCAACTTTCTGTCTCTATGAATTGGACTACATTAGGTACCTCATGTAAGTGAAAGGAGAGATTTCTTTGTATTCACAAGTCGAATATCACTACTTCTGCTCCCTTTATTATTATTATTTTTGCTAATTTACCCAGAATCTTTTGAAGCCTTTTACCCAGAAGTCTTCAGTCATTTTTGATGTGGGCCCAAGAGTGAGGAGGTAGGTGTCAGTAATCTCTCATGCTCCATTCACCTTTGTGATTATAGGATAAAGGTCTTCTAATAGAGTTTTCCCTCAAACCCTCTGTGTAACCCTGGAGAAAAAGCCACATCCAGTTTGAAAGATGCAGGATGGAAGACCCACATGGCTTTTTGCAAAATGCAATTAGTTTAGTTTTGCGGGTTAGCAGTCGGAGAAATTAGGCCACTGAGGCTCCTTGGGGTGTGTGCTTTTGTTCCAGAAGCTGTCACAGCCCGAGGCCTGTGGCTTGCACTGGAGGACATGCTGTACCCTAGCAAACCTTTTCCCTCCCAGGAGGAAGGAGGCGCTTCAGACTCACTATTCAAAGTGACCTTGGGGAAAAAAATTAAATTGTTTTGCTGTGTTCTCTGTTATCCTTCTCTGCTAACATTTGCCAAGTACCCACTGAGGTGATGGCTACAGAGTTTCTGTCTGAGAGGAGCAGTTGTCTCCCAGCCCAGCTTGCACAGCAGGCAGATTAGTTTTACTACAAGTGTTTGTTGCAGATCAATAAAAATAGCAGAAATGCTGGGGTCCCCCTGGTTGCATAGTGGTTAAGTTCGTGCACTCTGCTTGGGTGGCCCGGGGTTTGCAGGTTCTGATCCTGGGCGTGGACATACACATCGCTCATCAGGCCATGCTGTGGTGGCATCCCATGTAGAAAATAGAAGAAGGTGGGCACGGATGTTAGCTCAGTCACACTCTTCCTCGAGCAAAAACAGGAAGATTGCAACAGATGTTAGCTCAGGGCCAATCTTCCTCACCAAAAAAAAAAAAAAAGAAAAAAACCATGCAAAAAATAGCAGAAATGCTTTCACTCACGTTTAACAAATGGTTTGAGAAAAGATTTCAATTATCCACATCAAAGAATATGTTTCTATTGAGACTAAGTCTGTCCTTTCACCCCCAAGTGACACCTAGTCTTCTGAGAGATTAGCTTCTGTAGCTCCAGGGGACCTCGGAGATTACGAAGTGCGATGTACAAGCGATGGCAGTGATGTTCAGAAAGGTGCAGGGCTCACTCAGGGTCACACAGCGAGTAAATGAGTAAACCAGGGCTGATGTCTCATGTTCTGGCGGGTAGGTTTCCAGCCTGAGGGGGCTTTGTTGCTGTTTCGATAACAATTTGCTGTCACTGCCAATCTCCTCTCTGTGATCTGAGAGGAAAAAGTATCCTTTGAGTGGCCTAACTGAGATGAATCAGGCCACTCTCGGGCCTTGGTGGAAGCTGGCTCTTGGAAGGATGGGGCAGGCCTCAGATTGTCTTGGGGTTGGAGCAAGGTCTGTGAGAGAACTGCTTAGCCTGCTTGTCCTAGGCTCCGGGACTTTTTTTCTTTTTGCTGTTTTTGCCACTGCAGATGAGAGGTCAAAGTAATGATCTCTCTGGCGACTAGAGAACAGCTGCTGCGTCTTGTCAAGGAGCCTGTTAGTTCCTGGGAAGGCTGGTCCCTCTCGCCTCCTTGAGCCCAGGACCCTGCGCGTTTCCTGCAGCCACATCCCTGGAGGCGAGGAGCCTCATCCTCTGGGGTCCCCGCTGCCTTCATGTAGGATCTTCCTCCCAAGCGGTAGCTATACTGTGCCTGCTTGGGAGCAGTCCTAGAGCAGCACGGTCCTTGCCACAGGCAAGTTCTTGCCTCAGCTTCCCCTGCAGTAATAAGGATGTGAAAGTTCTGGAAGTAGAGTTCTGGTCAAGAGGCAGTTGTTTACAGCCAGAAAACTGGGTAGGAAGGTGAAAATTAAGGAAAAAGTGGGGGCCGGCCTGGTGGCATAGTGGTTAAGTTCGTGCGCTCCGCCTCGGCGACGCAGGGTTTGCAGATTCGAATCCTGGGCGGGAACTTGCTAATCGCTCATCAAGCCATGCTGTGGTGGCGTCCCATATATAAAGTAGAGGAAGACTGGCACAGACGTTAGCTCAGCGACAATCTTCCTCACCAAAAAAAAAAAAAAAAGGAGAAAGATTCACATGTCGTAGTGTCACAGGTGTGTGGGCTTTGGACAGGCCTGGGCTGAGTCCTGGCCCTGCCACCGACTCATTGTGGGATCCAGGGCAGGTTACCTAACCAAGGAGCTGCGGCTGCTCTTTGGAGCGAAACCCATTTAATTGTGACAGCAAAGGCCGGTATTAAAGAATGTTATGAAGTCGCTGGAAATGCTTCCTCAAGGGGTCTGCATAAAAGGGGAGGGCTCCACGGAGCTCTGGCTGGTTCATTTGAACTGTTGTGCTCAATTCCATTATATAAAAAAATACACCTAGTTTGATTTACCCAGCTCTCTAATAAATCTCCAAACATCATGTTGCGTGGAAAAAAGCAAGTTGCAAAAGATTTTGTAAATTTAAAAAACGTACCAAATGAGCCTTACATGCCCTGTGTATGGATGTGTACTGAATTACAGGATCGCTGGTAATGAGAGGTGAGAAGTGGGTGGGAAGTACACGGTCGTTAGTGGAAGCGCGGGTCGGGGAGAGAGGAGGGGAGGAAAGGCGGTGAGGAAGGCTTGAGCTGTGTCTGTCTGATTAACAAAAAGGAATCTGATACAGAGTAAAATGTGAACCTGTGTTGAACCTGGGAGGTGGGGTTCCAGGTGTCCTGTTTCCTGTGCTTTCTTCTGAATCCGTGTCCTTTTGAGATAGAAGGTGAGGGGTGATGAGGCTGCTGCCGGCGTTGAGCCGTGTTGTAACATGTGGGTCTCTGCCTGGTGCGCGTTTGCAGGCAGGTGTTGTGTTCTTTTTTTTTTTTTTTAAAGATTTTATTTATTTATTCCCCCCCCCAAAGCCCCAGTAGATAGTTGTCTGTCATAGCTGCACATCCTTCTAGTTGCTGTATGTGGGACGCAGCCTCAGCATGGCCAGAGAAGCGGTGCGTCGGGGCGCGCCCGGGATCCGAACCCCGGACCGCCAGTAGCGGAGCGCGAGCACTTAACCGCTAAGCCACGGGGCCGGCCCAGGTGTTGTGTTCTGAGATGGGGACTGCCTGCCCTCTTCACTTGCACGCCCTCTGCCCCCGCATGGAACAGAAAATGCTTCTGGGACTGATGTTGCATTTGCAGACAGGCTGGGACCCGGGTTGTAATCCCCTTTCCTGGGCTCTATTTTTGCTGCTGGATAGTAATCAGCAGGGACGGTTCACACGTACTGTGTCCTTCCACAGAGCCTGAGAGATGGGTACTATTTGTCTCCCCTGTTTTGTGGATAAGAACCCGAGGCTCAGAAGGGTGGACGCACTGGGCCAAGGTCGCATTGTGGTGGAGACGGGAGCCAGAGTCACAACAGTGTGACAACGGTGATGCTGGCGGCTGCCAGCTAGTGGGTCCCCTGAGCACCTGAGCAGGTGGGCACCAGTATTACTTCTTTACAGATAGGGAAACTGAGGCTCAGAGAAGTAAATTAAGTTGCTCAGGGTCACAGAGCTGGGAAGCAGTGGAGCTGGGCCTTGGGCCCCGGGTGCCTGTCCCCGGTTTCTGTCCCCGCCCACGATGCCCTGCTGATGCTGCCCCGAGGCGGCTGGTGGCGGAGCCGCGCTGTTCAGAGGACATGGAGTCCTGGGAAGGAGGGTGGGGGCGTCGTGTGAGCCCGTGTGGACTGCTGGCAGATGGTCTCCCTCTGCCCTGAAATGGGATGGCCGCCCCTCGGAGTTGTGGAGGTGAGCGAGATTGGGCCTGGGGAGGTGCACGGCATGGCGAGCTTGCCTGTGTTGGGAGGCCTCGGGCCGGGAGCCCGCAGGCTTTTCAGGCTCTCCCTGCGGCCTTCCTGCTCCGAGCAGGCGCATTCTCCTGGTGGGTCCCTTCCCCTGTCCCGTGGTGGTGTAGCTCTGTACGACAGCCGCTCCTTTGCTGTGGTCCTCAGACTCTCAGCACCTCGGGGCTGAATGAGCTCTGGGACTCTTCTGCTGTGACTTCTGCACTCTGCACATGAGGGGCCTGAGGCCCAGAGAGGAGGGCCTTCCCCAGGGCCACACAGCCGGTCCCTTTGGGTTGGGCGTCTCCTGCCTGGGAAGACAGCTCAGCCCGCAGGCTTTGGATCAGAGCTGGGTGTAGATCCTCAGCTGCCCTGTACCAAGTGTGCTGCCCGTGGGCAAATTCTGTAACCTCCAGCAGTTTTCTCGTCCATAAAATGGGGTCAGGGCTGTGCCAGGGCTGGCTTGCATTGGCTCTGATTACTCAAACTTCCCACCTCTGCGTTCAGGGACGTCAGGTTGACAGCTTCGAATCGCCCTGGCGCGGTATTTACACCCTGGAAAGCTGCAGACGCCAGTCAGGCCCCGCCCCCTTCCCAGCCCCTTGTTGCACGTTCGCCGGCACACCGCAGGGGGTAACGTCCCTCCCTCGCAGGGTTGTCGCTCCAGGCGTTCTCGCTCTGGTGGCAGTAGAGGAGCAGCGAATGGGTGGGATGCACTCCGCTCCCGGCCAGGCAGCAGCCGCCGACGCGGAGCCCCTTCTGCTGGCTTGCTTGTCCAGGCCGAGGGAGCGGGTGGGAGGAGGAGCCTGGTGGTGGGCCCGCTGCTGGGACGGCCCTGTCCGCAGTGGAGGGATGGAGGGGGTGTGCCCAGAGCCCAGCAGAGCTCTTGAGCAGCTGGTTCCTGGGGGAGAAGGGTGGAGGGCGGCCAGCCAGGTGGGCGCCAGGCGTCAGCGGGACGGGCACCTCGGGTAACCCGAGCGTGGTTGGGAGTCCCTGTGCGGTCCCTGTCTGCTTGGCTGGTGAGAAGGGCTAGGCTGGGGCTCTTGGTTGAGTTCAGGCCCAGTCTCAGCACCCTTTTGTTGACACTGACTGTGGCAGCTGAGAGTGCTTTACGACCTTCAGACAGCAGAGCAGCACAATAATAACAATAACAATACAGCCAGTGCTGATGCAGTGCTTCCTCTCAGTGCTTTTGCTCTGTTAACTCGTTTAATGCTCACAGTTAACCTGTGCAGGAGGTGCTCTTATTCTGTTCGACAGATGGGGAGACTTGGGCACAGAAAAGAAGTGACGTACGTGCCTGTGGTCACACAGCGAGTGAGTGGAGAGCCCAGATTCTCCTAGACCCAAAGTGGGCTTCGCCGTGGGTGGCCAGGTGGTTGTGGAAACTGAGGCAGGAATGAAGCGTGTGGTCGAGAGTGACGAGGCCTGTGGAGGCCACCAGGGCTGCCCTCGGGATGGTCACCTAATCTGCAGGAGTGGCAGCATCCTCCCCCACGGAGCCAGGATGAGGACCCTGTCTTGGAGTGCCGCCAGGGAGGGTGAAGTGCCCAGCGCACTTCCTGGCCCGAAGTCAAGCTACATACGAAGCAGCATGAGGTGACAAGGACAAGTCACCGGGCAGACAGGATGGATCCGCATCCATGAAGCTGGCTGAGGTGCTTTCTGCATGTGGCCCCTTTTGCACGCGTCACTTGTCAGTGAACAGGCCCGGCAGGCTCCTGGAGATGGAGGCGTGCCACGTGACGTGCCCAGAGGATAGAAGGAGAGGCCCAGATGCCAGGGGTCGGTTTCATACAATGTCACACACACGGAAGTCACATGCGGATGATCTGCTCTTTCCTTCTCTACGGGAAGACCTTCGGGGAAGTCACAGCACACTCAGAACCCACTTTTTAACTTCTTGTGACAAAGCATCATCTAGGAAGCGGGTGCTCACGGTGGGCATGCTCATCTCCTGCCCCTCACAGCCTCTCACTCAGGAGTGCCCACTTCTGTTCTTGCCCCTCCCGGCCACGTTCCCTGCCCAGCAGCGGCCGGAGGGTCTCCTGTGCACGTGGGAGGATCTTAGCACTCGAGGCTCAAAGCCCGCCCTCGGGCTTTTCCTCGTCCTCTGTCCCTGCTTTCCCCACTCTCAACTCTCCCGTCTCGTCCCCTCGGACCCCCACAGCCACGGTCCTGCCCTGAGCATGTGCCGTTCTCTCTGTTCCTCCCACGCCTGGTCCCTTGTTACTGAGAGCGCAGCTTCAGCTCACGCAGAGGCCTTCCTTGACTGTCCTGTCTGGATTATGGCCCCCACGCTGTCTGTCTCCTGGCCTGGCTCAGGCTGTGGCTGCCTTTTCGTCTGGGGACCTGCCGGTCTTGCCACCTGGTCAGACGGTGAGCTCCTAGGGCAGGGACTCTGTCCTGTCCCCGCGGCTCCCCTGGCATCCGGCCAGCGCCTCCTTGTTGAGTGGATGCCTGGACGGATGCGTGCCCCTTCCCCTGTGGCCGGGCTCACGGGGAGCAGAGGGCGAGTGTGGGCCTGGGGCAGGGTCCTGCCTGAGTCCAGGGGCTCATGCGTCGGGCTGAGGGGCCCGTCCTTGGTGGTCCTGACCGAGCGACGCCGCTTCTTACAGCCCTTGGCAGCACGGCTGGCCTGTTCCCCGTGCTCCCGCTCCCCCTCCTGGGCCTGCCATGCTCGAGGTTGCCAGCAGGTTCTGCCGACCGGTCCGCGTGTTCTCCTGCCCAGGCTCTGCTTGTCTGCCTTCCAGGTCACCACTTACTCAGTGTTCCTTCATCCCAGCGTGGTTTTCTCTACACCTGTCACACACCAGGAAGAGTGGGACCAACACACCAGCCTCTGCCCTGGGGCTTTCCGTCTGGCTGAGGCCTGAGGAGGAGGTTTCCAGGGAGGGGAGGGGCCGCAGGTGCCCACCCTGGAGGGCAGCTTCTGGGTGTCGCACGTCAGAGACAGGCCAGCTGGCCAGGGCTTTGTAACCGCCCAGACACCAGGGGCCTTTATCTGGATGGGGAGGAAAGTCCCTTTTCTGTTGATTTTACCTAAAAGTGTAACTTTCAGAGGGCAGTTTTTTATTCTTTATTTTTTTGAAGGTCAGATACCTTTTATTTTTATTTATTTATTTATTTTTACTTTTTAGGTGAGGGAGATTGGTCATGAGCTACCATCCGCTGTCAATTTTCCTCTTTTTTTTTTTTTTTTTTGCTGAGGAAGATTGGCCCTGAGCTAACATCCGTGCCAATCTTCCTCTCTTTTGTATGTGGGATGCCACCATAGCATGGCCACCGACGAGTGGTGTAGGTCTGCGCCTGGGATCTGAACTCATGAATCCCGAAGTGGAATGTACGGAGCTTAGACCACTCGGCCATGAGGCCGGCCCCTATTTTTATTTTTTTTATTTAATTATTTTACTGAGGTCATACTGAGGTCATATAACATTGTGTAATTTCAGCTGCACGTTAGTATATATCAGTTTCTGTATAGAGTGCATCGTGCTCACCCCCAATGGTCTAGTTTTATCAAGGGCGGTTTATTTTTAAGTCCTTGGGGGGCCAGTCCTTGGGGGCCCTCGCGTTGTGCGTCGTGTTGTGTGTTCCGTAAACACGCAGGGTAGTTGTTTCTCATTACTGACAAGTGGGCTGTGGGTGGTGGTTGGGGCTGACCGCCCTCGGTCCTGTGGTTCAGTAGAGGTGGGCCGGGCGCCGTTCCCGCCCTCCGAGGCACCAGGGCCTCTCAGTAGCTGGAGGTGGCTGGCAGGCTCTCACAGCCCTGCCCCTGTCCCTGCTCGAGCCAGGCTCTTACGTGAGGGAGCCCACGGGCCTTTCAGTGAGCCCTGGAGACGGCAGGGTGCGTGCTGGCTCCCGGCTCCCTCTGAAGTCTCATGTCCCCTTGGAAGCGGCGCAGGGAGCACTGGCCAGGGCCATGCCGGTCGTGTGGTGGGGCCTGTGGGAAGGCCGCCTGTCCTCAGGGTGGGGCGGTGGGGAGACGGTCTGACACTGGCCCTGGGGCTTCGTGGAGCATCGGGGGGCCGGCTGAGCTGGAGGGCTCACGGTTGGAGCCTGCAGTCTTGTGAGGAGAAGCCGTTTCCCAGGACCCCTCAAGGGTCTGCCTGGGAAGGAGAAGGGTCGGGGGAGCTGCCGCTCATGCTTCTTAGGAGGTGGGCGGGGAGCGCCTCTCTTTGTGGGGAGGAGAGTCCATCAGAATTCTCGGGGGGCACACAGTCTGCAACAGCACGTTGTTGAGTACTGTTTGCGCCTGAGAGGACAGTCCGGCACAGTCTCCGGGTTGGACCGGGGTGGACCGGAACCCCTGTCTAACACCAGTGATGGGAGGCTTTCGGGAGAGGTGGCTCTGCTCTCCCATCTGGGCATCCGTCATTCAGGTCTCAGCTCGAGTGTCACCTTCTCTGAGAGGCTCCCTCTGACCCACCCAGGCTGCGCTCGTCACCCTGTCTGTCACCTCTCTGTCAGTTCTCCGCACAGCACTTCGCGCCTGCCGATAGCGTGTTTGTGTGTGAGCCCCTCGCTGTCCCCTGTCCCCCGGCCGAGGCGGGGCTCAGTAGATACTGTGGGAGAGGGGCTGTGTGCGTGTCCGTCTGGGACCCACACACGCAGAGGAGGCACAGGGCGGGCTCAGGTCATTAGTGGGACTGTGCATGCTGCCCAAACAGCTCGGGGAGTGGAGAGGAGGTGGGGAGGAGGGGATGGGGGGACAAGGAGGGGAGGGGGAGGGGTGGGGGGGGAAGGGGGACGCCTGCACCCTGCGGGCTGCACAGCCATCGCTGGGCTCTTCCGCTGTTATGCTGCTCAGAGCCTGTCTTTGGGTACTTCGGCCATTCTTTTTTTCTTTTTCCTGTTTTTGACCCAAAGTTACCTGAACTCTGAGTTTTCTGTAAGGATGAGATGGCGATCCTGTGGGAGGCCCCAGGAATACTTCCTGCCCAGTCCTCCAGGCGCAATCTGAGGCCTCCTGCTGGCTCCCTGGGCCTCAGTGGAGGCAGCATTTCCAGTCTCCCCGCTGCGCCTGGGAACACGCAGCATTGGGAGAAAATGCAGGAAGGAAGGCCCTGTCCAGACTCCCGGGTTCACCTCCTCTGGCTTCATTTCACCCTCTGACCCTGAGGGGCGGTGCGGAGCCAGCAGAGACCTCTGGGCTGGGGGCCTCAGCGATAGAGCTGCCCGCTGGGGGCACTGCACTTGGGAAGACAGCCGGGGGCATCATCCTGGACCCTCTGTCCACGGCCAGAGCCTGGCACTTCCTTTTCATATTTTCGGCTGGGCCTGTTGAACATTCCAGAGCCTGTGCTCCTCCGCCCAGATCCTCTTTCACTTGTTACTTGTCTGCTCTTTTCATCGTGAGATGCAGTTTTTCCCCTCGGTGTTCTCACGTTCCTTAAGCTGGGCTGCATCTTACGATTGATAGATGTATCTTATTTGACACGTGTCGTCTGGCCTCCCCCCACCCCCGATTCGGCGCCTTGTTTTGAAGCAGTGGTGTCTCAGGATCCAGGAACCAGGGTGTCTTTTTCACCACTTGCCTGCTCTGTGCCTTAGTCCCAGCCTCTGGGGTCTCTGGCCTGGGTTCTTTCTGAGACCCACACTGCTGTCTCAGCTTCCGTGCTTGCCCAGCAGTGGGGGGAGCCTTCTCTAGACCAGAGCAGGTTGTGGCATTCCAGCAACTTCCCAAGTGCTTGTCGTGGCCTCCGCTGCAGCCTGCTCCTCAGCTCCTCTCCCTCCAGTCCGCTCTGCTGCAGCCTCCATGTTCCTGAGCCCTGACCAGCTCTGTGCCGCCTCAGGGCCTTTGCACTCACCCAGGGCGCCTCCTGCTGGCTCTCGCTTGGCTCAAATCGCACTTCTTAGAAAGGCCTTCCTTGACCCCCTCCTGTGGCCCCTGGGCTCCCCGCCCTGCTTTCTTCATGGTGCCTGCTACAACCTGCCCTCGGGTTCCGTGCTCGTGATAGCTTGAGAGATGCTTTGCCTACGTTCCCTGGTGCAGGAGTGGATTTGGGCGGGGCGCAGCCTCCCCTGGCCGTGCTCACCGTTGTACCCCAGCACGTGGAACACGGCCCAGCATGCTGCTGGCACACGTGGGCCTTTCTGTTGGTCCTCGAGCCCCTAGCACGGCCAGCACCTTGAGGGCTCAGTAAGCGCCGGCCAAGCGAGTGGAGAACGGGAGCTCTGAGTCAGCAGAACTGACTTTTGGAGGCTGTGCATGGCTGAGCCCTTTGCAGGTCTCTGCGAGCGGGCACATCCTTGCTCTGCTTGGGCCTGGGCCTTGGGGCACAGGGCCGGGCCCGCCGTCCCCATGGGGCACAGGGGATGAGATCAGTATGTAGGAGGCGGCCGCAGCCACCCTTGGGCAGAGCCCACTGGCTCACTCTTACCTACTAGAAGGTTCGATGGCCTTGCCAGACCTCCTCTGGGCCTCGTAGGTCCCTGGGGCACAGGCGGCCTCAGGGCTGAGGGGACTGGGAGGTGGGACCTGGATCTCCCCCCTGACCGGGTAACGCCCGCCAGGCCACTGGCTCTTGGGGACCTGTGTGGGGTGAGAGGGTGAGCGAGGCCAGTCCCCGGGACTGGGTCACAGGTCTCTGCTTTCAGGAAAACAGTGGAGGGCCTCCGGGCTGGTCAGCTGGGCGATCTCACAGACGTTTCCATACTAGTCACTACGAGACTTTCTGGGCACAGAACTCAGGAGTTCCTAGAGCTGGTCGTTCTCTTCTGCTTATTTATGTGAACATACCTTCTCAGTGTTTACATTAAAAAAGAGGAGGACAAATGTTAGCATTAAAGCCCTGTCTCCTTCTAGCAGTAAGAAATGGTCCCCTTGGAGACGTAATTGGGAAGAAAGGGCGTTCATCAGTTGAGAGGCTGCGGCATAACTCCTGCTGATGGCTGACGTTCGGTCGGTCCACGTGTGCTGCGGCCACAACTTCCGGTTCACGTTCATGATGTGGGTTGTGCTGACGTGGTAATGACACCTCACCCTGAGGGATTGTTCTCTTTGTATTCAGAGCCCTAGGTCGTGGAAATGTTGTTTGTTTTTTTATTTTGTGTGTTACTTATTTACTTATTTATTTTGCATAGAAATGTTTTTGAAAAATTAAATTCTAGGGGCCAACCCAGTGGCGTGGTGGTGAAGTTCGCGCTCTGCTTCAGCGGCCCGGGGTTCGCGAGTTCGGATCCTGGGCTCGGACCTATGCCCCGCTCATCAAGCCATGCTGTGGCAGACATCCCATATAAAGTAGAGGAAGATGGGCACGGATGTTAGCCCAGGAACAATCTTCCTCACCAAAAAAAAAAAAAAAAAAAAAAAATTCCAATGTGATCAGGAGAATAGGATGCCCGATGATAATGTTCGATCACAAACATGTATTAGGATAACATTCTGTGGTGGGGGGAGAACGGGAACAGAGTTCAACTTCAAGGCAAAAAAGGAGCAAATGTTAAAGAACTTGTTTCTAGTTTTTTTTCTTAAAGGGATATTGGTGGGTATCAAATTACTAAAGTACTTAGACTCTATGGCTAGATTTAATAGAGCCCTGTGAATGTTTATATAAGATTTGCAACATCGACAGTAGGCCAGAGGTGACATCTTTTGCAACTACTCAAGCCTCAGTAAAAAATATTAGATGTCAACTTAAAAATGTGGGGGGGTGGGGATCCATGAAGGGTACTGAGTTTGCTTGTTTCTAGATGTTTCCGTCTGATTCTGGGCAGGGAGGGGCTGGGAGGAGTGGTGTTTCTTGGTGAGCTGGATTTCCACGGGGTGTGTAATGGGCATTTCAAACTTCATGCGTTCTCACCCGAGCCCTGGCTCCCCCGGCCTGCCTGTCCCTCCCGGTCACTCAGGCCCGAGTTCCGGCTCGGCCCTTCCTCTCACGCCCATATCTGACGTGTGCAGATCCGTAGCCTTGCCTTCAGCATGCCCCTGGCTCTCCCAGATCTCTGAACTGCTCTTTCCTTCACCGCCTTCAGAGCTGGCTCAGTGTCCCCTTGGGGAGGCCTTTCTGTAAATGGCCAGCCCCCCTTCACCTGCCACGCCCTGTCCCCTTTTCCTGCTTTGCTTTATGTTCTGTGTGACTGTTTACTTTACTGTCTCTGTTGCCCGGCTAACATGTCAGACCCACGTGGGCAGGACTTCTGTCTGTCCTCCCCCAGCTGAGTCTGCAGAGCCCTTACAGTGCCCGGCACGCGGTGGGTGTTGAGTCAGCGTGTCTGCAGTGAATGAGCGAGCCTCAGTTTTCCTGTCTGCCAAAGGGGAGGAATTGTGAGGAGATAAGTCGTGTTGTGGTGCGCCTCCATGTCTGCACGTGGAGCATGCGGGAGGCGGTCGGTGCTGTTGTGTGTCTAAGGCCGGCCACTTGGATCCGACCAGGCTGTTCCACACGCTGAGCCCCCGGGGGGTGGGGGCCTGACCCACCAGCTGCACTCGCCCAGCCCGGGGAGCTCCTGCTGCTCCCTCAGCCCACGTCTGCCGGGCTCCCAGCTCCTGCCTCCCCCAGCTTCCCGGCCCGACAGTGCCTTCCTGCCCAGAGATGCGGAGACCAGCGTGGTTACCAACTTCACCTGGCCGGGGCTGCAGGGGTGCAGATCCAAGCCATCCCTGAGGGTCTGGGGCCCGGCGAGTTGACGGCGAGTGCCAGGGCCAGCGCTGGAGGAAGAGCACTCAGTTCTAGGTACAGAAACAGGTGGGGCCCACCCCTGGCACCTGTGGCTCCTGTGTCCTTGGGCTGGCGACCTGTGTCCCAGGCCTCCGCCTGCGGCCTCCTCGTTGGAGAGTAGGGTAGCAGGGCCAGTCTGACCAGTCAGTGTGAGTGGTGAAGGCTGGGTGCTCACACCCCCGTGAGGGGGCGGGGAGTGGCCCAGGGGGGTGGCTGAGGCCCCACTGGGCGGGTCTGGGGGCCGGTCAGTCGCAGTAAGGGCTCCCGGCTTCCTCCAAAGGGCAGGGGCCTGTGTGAGGAGGGCACCCAGGTTGGGGGGCCGCCTCCATCCGGCCCCTGGGAGCTTCGGAAGCTGTCCGTCTGGGCGGTCCAGGCCCGGGATCTTCAGTGAGGCTCATAGGCTGGCTGGTGCAGGACCACTGGGTGGGGCCCTTGGCCAAGGGGGCCACAGGAATCACTCGTCAGGTCCTCCTAGGAACATCCGTTCACCGATGGAGAAGCCAGGGCGCAGGCAGGGAAGGCTGGGCTGACTGCCCCCCTCAGTGTTGGGGACCCTCTCCCCCCGTGGCACTGCATTTCCAGGCCATTGGTGGCCTTAGCGTGCGACAAGGAAACATGCAGGAAGCGTTGTGACAGCTGCTGCCCCTGCCTGGGCCCCTGTGCGGGCAGCAGGAGGAACCTGGGCTGGGCCAGGCTGGGCGGGCCCAGGGGGTCCTCGGGCCAAGGGAGGCCGCAGCCGGGAAAGGATCAGGCCCAGCCCTCGGGCTCCCCTGGGGCACGCCCCGGGAGGTGACCCGTTCTGCAGGGTTCAGACCTTCCGAGACCCATGTCTTGGAGTTGGGGTGTCAGCAAGGACGACGGGGCCGGGCTCCCCCTTTGTTTTCTCTGTTAGCACTCAGCCCTGCTTGGAGCAGAGGCGGTGTTGCATGCGGGCAGCGAGCCAGTTTGGGGCCCCAGTGGGCCAGTCAGCACGGCTCCGGCACTCCTGGCTCCAGGCCGCGGGCGGGTGAGGCCCGGGCTCTGGAGCCCCCGGTTCCTCCCGAGCTGTCACAGTGCTCATCGTGCAGGCCCGTGAGTCATGCAGGGGGCTTAGCACCGCCTGGCCTCGGCGCAGGCCGCAGCCCACAGGGCATAGGCCCGGCGCCCTGCCCTGGGCGGGCCAGCACCCTGGAGGCCGGAGGGCGCAGCCTGCAGTGGCCTGGGGAGCTGCGGGTCAGAGACCCGGCTGAGACCCAGCGTCCCCTTCCTCTTGGGCCTTCCGTGGTTGCAGTGACCAACCCTGGGCCCCCGAGCACCCAAAGAATGTCCTCCAAGGTTGGATGCTGCCGGGCTGCATGGGGCCACGCCTGCTTCTGGCCCCGGATCCCAAAACCTAGGGACATTGGCGCTCAGACCCTGGCACCTCGCATCTGGCCAGTGGGGTGGGAGGCGGGAGCTGGCTGGTTGGGGCCTGGGAGGGTGGTCAGCGTCTCTCAGCCCCTCCCAGCCTGGGTGCCGTTCGTCCCTACTGTCGCACCTCGGGGAGGCTGGCACAACTGCCCTGGGCACCGCGGAGAAGCGGGGTCACGAGCCAAGGCCGCGGGGGAAGGAGGTATTTCTGGCCAAGCAGGTGCAGCCTGTGCTGGCTTCCTGGCAGCTGAGCCCAGGGACTTCTCGGCCGCCCTGGCGTGAGCAGTGTGACTGTGATGTTTCTGGAAAGTGGAGGGGAAGGACCTGAAGGTGCTGAGCTGAGGAGTGCGGGTGAGTGCGCTGAAGCCTCTGCACCTGGAGGGTGCGCCGCCACGCACACTGCTCAGGGCCCGGCCTCCGTCCTCTGGGGCCCTGCCCTCCTGCCCCTAGGGGGAGCTGTGGGGCCACGAGTGCCCGGGCCGCCGGCCGAAGGACCTGTGGGGCCCTTTGCATCTTTGCCTAGAGTCCTGGGTTGCCCTGAGCAGGGCTGGCACCCACAGCAGGCCTGCAGTGCCCCATGCCCCAGCTCTGGGGGCCCACGGGGTGCACACTCCCCACAGGCCCCGGCCGCCCAGCACGAGGCGGCCCTGCGGAAGGGCCCTTTCCTGGCAGGCAGGCCCCCGTGGGTCCCGGAGAGCCTGCTGGAGGCAGGGTGGCTGCCCTGCGCCATCTCTGCGTGGGGGCCTCTGCAGAGCGTGCACTGGCCAGGGGTGCGGCCCCCGAGGCCTGTGTGGGGGGATGGCTTCCCTTGAACACGTGCGACAGGGTGTCTGGGCTCGGGCGTTTCCTGCTGCGTGACCTGAGTGCCCCCTCCCCTTGAACTCGGCTGCCCCCTCTGTGGAATGGAGCTCGTGGCTCTGCTCCCCCAGCCGTGGGGATGGAAGGAGAGGATGAGGAGCGGCGTCGGGGAAGCTGCTGCAGTTCCGGGCCTGCCATTCTCCCCCGTCCCCGTCGGGCAGGTCCTGTCTGAGGACTCACGGAAGTTGTGGGTGCAGAAGCAGGAGGTGACGAGGGTGGCCTGGAATCCAGGGTGACCTCTGGCCTGTGCCTGCCCCCTGTTCCAAGGGGCCCTGGGATGTGGACCCCACCTTGAGGCCAGAGTCTTGTTCACGCACAGGAGGGGCCTGGGGAGCACTGGGCTGGTCGTGTTTGTAAAGGTGGGGAAACTGAGTCTCAGGCGGCCTTGTGGGCCTCGGTGCCTGGGCCTGTGTGCCGGCCCGCCTGGGGCTCCTGAGCGGCAGGTGCAGACTCAGCTGTTCCAGCCCATGCCGCCCTCCTCGGGCCCTCCCTCCCTCGGGCCAGACCTCAGACCCCCGCTCGTCCCCCGCCACGTGCAGACCACCAGCAGCTTCCGTCGCTGCCACTTCACAGGCCACCCCTCCATGCTGCTGCCCTGCTCTCGCCCCGTCATCGCCTCCACCCTGCTCCCCAGTTCCCAGAGGGCGCCCTCGAACACCTGTCAGGTCACATCCTCCTCCGCTCAGGAGCCCTCGGTGGCTCCCGCCTCGCCCAGAGGAAAAGCCAGAGTCTTCCCCATGGCCACGAGGCCCTGCCTCACCGGCCTCCATCACTCTCCGTCTTCACGGCCTCCCACTCTTCCCCTCGCTCACTCTGTTCTGGCCACACTGGCCTCCGTCCTGCTTCGCAAACGCCAGGTGCAGTGGGTCCACCCTCAGGGCCTTTGCACTTGCCGTTCCTCCGCCTGGGATGCTTTCCCCCAGATGTGTGCACTGTTGGTTCTCACTTCTCACAGCCTTGGCTCAGGAGCTCCTTCCTCAGGGAGGCCTTCCCTGGCCATGCTGTCTAGAATGGACATCCTCCCACCCCTGACCCTCCCCCTCTGTTTTTCTCCACAGCTCTTGGTGACAGAATGTGTGGGGTTGTCTGCCCCCCCCCTTGCCCCCAGCGCACAGACTGGAGCACAGACCTGGGAAGGCAGGGCTTGGTTCTGCTCACTGCAGTGCTGGGTGCCGGGAGGCAGGGAGGCGGGGTGGGTGGGTGGGTGGGTGGATGAAGGAATGGAAGATGGATGGATAGGCCTCCTGGCTGGTGAGCGCAGAGCTGGAGTTAGTGTCCTTCTCTTGGTCCCATGCTGGCCCCATCCTGCACCGGGCGGTCTGCTCACAAGCGCCTTGGGACTGGCGGAGCCTGAGCCCTCCAGGGGGGGAGTGCCGTCCGAGGCCACGAGGGGGCAGTGGAGAGCATGGTGGCCTGGCGCTGGGGAGTTGGAGTGGCCGTGGCTGCCGCCCGCACATGTCCTGCTATTGTTAGGGTTCGGGCTCCCTGTCAGCAGCTGGGTGGGGCAGCACTGTCACCTCTCTGACCTTGGCGTCCTGTGGTTGCGCCCTCATGGTCACGGTCATGGTTTGGGAGAAGGGGCCTGGCCCCTTGCGCGTCTGCCAGTGTTGTTTTGCTAGTATGGGTCTCGTAATATTTATTCTTTGTAAGATTTGTTCCAGGCTGGGTACCTTTATGAACTTTTTGGGGCTGTTGTTATTGTCATCTCTGTAAATCTTACGGTAACCCTGTGAGATGGCAGGTGGGGCAGCCCACTCTGTAGAGGAGGAAATGGAGGCTCAGAGAGCTTGGGTAACTTGTCCAGGGCCACACAGCTAGGAAGTAGGTGAGTCTTTTTGACCTCAGAGCCTGGGGAGTGTGAGCACAGCTGAGGAGGCCCTGGAGGCCTGTTCGTGAGGGAGCCGCTGCCCTGTGGCACCACCTGTGAGGGCCCGGCCGCGGGGAGCCCCTCTGTGTTGGGATTGCTGCTGAAGAAGGGCAGCGAGCTTCACCAGAGCCGGCGCCGGCTCAGTCACGGACCGTTCCTCAGTGAGCAGTGCCCCAGAGCCTGGGAGGAGGCCCGGCAGCGCGAGTTCTGGCCTCATGGGGTCACCGGAGCCGGGCGGGCGTGTCTGCGGGCCTCACAGAGGCTTCCCTGGGGTGAGGCCCCGGCCTGTGACAGGGACTGCCCTGGTAGCTCCCGAGTGTGGGGAAGGGGAGCCAGGGAGGGGCTGAGGGGGCCGGCCCATGTGCCTCTCGCAGGCGTCCACCGAGCACGGCTCCTGGCCAGGCTCTGTTCTGGGGGCCAGAAACGACTGAGAACAGGCCAGTCCCCCCTTGGGAGTGACGTCCAGTGAGAGGCACTGTGTAAGTCGATGGTCGGGAAGGGCCGCTGAGGGGTCATCCGAAGGCTGGAGGAGGTGTGGGAGGGGCCTGTGGGGTCTGGGGAGAGCGGTCTAGGCAGTGGGAGCAGCATGTGCAAAGGCCCTGAGTGTCTCCTGCGGTTGCATAACCGCTCTGGCTTTCTCGTCTGCTGGACAGGGACTGTCCCGGGAGCCTCGCCTCCCTGGGGCTCTGGGCACCGGCGCTGCTCGGAGCAGGTGCTAGAACGAGGGCGCCCTGTCCTGCTGCCGCTCCCTCCGTCTGCAGCATCTGTGCTTCCACGGAGACAGCGAAGACCTGGGCCCCGCTCGGCAGTGGCTCCGGGTGCTCCCCCGGGCTGGGGACCGCTGCAGCCTGACCCTGCCCCTCCTGCAGGGTGGGCTTGGGCCCGCCCCAGTCCCCCCCTTCCCGCCCTGACCTCGTGCTGCCACGAGCTGCAGCTGGCTGGGCCCGAACCCGGGCCTCTGGGTGAGAACCCTCCCATCGCAGAGGCACCGCCTTGTCCTCGTCCTCTGTGTCCCCTGTGCCTGAGGCTGCAGCGCCACACCCCTGCCTGCAGGACCTCTGGCCAGCGACCCTACAGGCCCCACTTCATGCGGCGGTTCAACAGATCGCTCCCCAGTCCCCAGCCCTTCCCTCCAGGGGGCAGGAGGGCTGTCCCTGCTCCTTCCCTCGGCGCCTCCCGGGGTGGGCCGGGGCTGCCGCCGCCCTTGTGTGCTCAGGGCCCTACCTGGGGCCCAGCTCAGCAGCCGCTGCACCTCCCTCCTGGGCCCTGAGGGCGCGTGCGCCGCAAGCACAGGGCGTGGGGTGACAGCGGGCAGGGAGGGTGCAGTGGAGGGGAACCCCAGGGACTGAAGACTGGGGAGCACACACGGGGTCCCCCACGTTAGTCCCTCAGTTGTGGGGGTGGGGGAGGGACCTCTGCAGCTCCCTGCCCTGGGACTTTTTTTTAATGAATGATTGGGGCCTGTTTATTAGACCCCCATTTAAAACAACTTATTGATGTGAAATTCACATGATGTAAAATTAACCCTTTAAAAGTGAATAGCTCAGCAGCATGTGGTACATTCACAGTATTTTGCCACCACCACCTCTGTCTAGTTCCAGAACATTCCATCACCCCAAAAGAAGACCAGGTCCTCGTTAGCCACTCTCTCCCACCCCCAGCCCCTGGCAACCACCCATTTGCTTTCTGTCTCTCTGGATTTACCTTTTCTGGACATTTCACATAAATACGTGTCTGGCTTCTTTCACCTAGCGTAATTTTCTTTCCCCACCTCACGTATCTTTCACTTAACTTTTTATTTTGAAATAATTATAGAGGCACAGGGAATTGCAAAAATCATATGGAGAGACCTGGGTACTCCCCATAGGCCTTTCAGACATCTCTGGGGTTTGGGGGATTTGGGGGCAGGAAATGGAAGTGAGGACCCATTCTCCCTCGGCAGCCCTGAGCTGGGGCACCCCCACCCCGAGGGCGGGCTTACCTCTGGGAGGGCGCCGGCCGCTCCGCTCCTCTCCTGTCTTCTCCTCTCTTCTCCTCTCCTCTCCTCTCCCTCCTCCGGCCTCGGGCGGGCCTGGGTGCAGGGCCCCTCTCCCGGCTGCCCTCCTGCCGCCCTGAGTCCTCTCCCGGCGGCTGGTCGGGGCCCCCGACGGCGCTGCTCTCCTCTGGGCTCTGGTGCGGTGTCCCGGCAGGGCAGAGGGTAGGGTTTCAGCCCCCCCGCAGCTGGCCACCGCGGAGAGGGGCTGGTTGTATTTTAAGCTGCTGAGTGGTTCAGCAGGAACTCGGGGGCCTGCTCTCCTGGTCGGCTGGTGCTGTCCTCCTGCGGGCCCGTGGGCTCCGAGGGCGTGGGCGCTGCCCGAGGGGACCCAGGAACTATTAGTATACCTGCAGCCACGTGGCAGGCCCTGTGCCCGCCTGGGACCTGCTGTCCCAGCCCTTCCTGGCACATTCCTCGTGTGTCCCTCCCCCTCCCACGAGTCCTCTTGGTGTGGCCAGAACTCCGGGCAGTATGGCCAGCTCTCCCTTTCTGGCTCCTCGTTTGGCTTTGTCATCCCTGTGGCTCGGAGGGTTCAGTCGCCTGCCTCCCAGGCCACATGGCCGGTCAGGGCCCACAGCTGGCGGCGGACGCTCTCTCGCCGGTAACAGTGGGCAGCATCGGCTAGGACTTCTCAGGTGCCGGGCCGTGTCCTGCCCTCCCGTCCACGAATGTGGGGCGGGCGCAGCAGAGACTGGCCCCAGCGGGAGGGTGAGGGTCTGCCCCCGGCCCTGCCCTGCGCTTTGTCGCAGCGCCACGGCCTCCTCAGCCCGTCCTCAGGGCCCGAGGCCTTGGGGCACTTGCACCTGTCAGGCACCACGCCGGTGCCTCGCTCGCACTGTCTCACGGAACCCGACTGCCCTGGGGTCACACGCCTCCCCGCACTGTCCCTGGCTGAGGCTCAGAGAGAAGTGACTGCGTGGCGAGGCTGGCTTCGGGGAGCCCCCCTGTGCTCCCAGCACCCCCTCCTCTCCCACTGTCCCTGGGCGTGTGTGAGGGGAGCCCTTCCCTTCGGGGGGGCTCTGGGCGCCGGGGAAGTGGGCCTGCGCTCAGAGAGCCCTGGTGGGCCCAGCCCTGGTTTTCGTGTCCTGCTCCTCCTCCCCATGCTGCCGCTGACCGAGGGCCCCCCAGGGGCTCTGGGCGTGGGGAGCGTCCTCAGTACCTGCCGGCCAGAGGCTAGCTTGGGGTCAGACCCAGCCTTGCCTGCCACAGCCCCGTGTCTGATAGGATCCAGGCCAAGCCCTGCACGGGGCACTCGGGCCTGCTGTGATCCACCCACGCCCCTCCTCTGACCTGCTTGGGGGCTCCCTCCCTCCCAGCACTGCCCCTCTGCACCCCCACTGTCTGGCCCCTGCCTGGGTGCTCAGGTAGAGAGGCTGGGCAGGCTCCTCTCTCAGGGCCTGGCGCTGGCCTGGCCCGTGGACCCAGGAGGTGCAGGGAGGCCCAGGCTGTGTGCTCTGGGCTTTGAGGAGCTCAGGGTCTGGATGAGGGTGCTGTGTTGGGCTGACACTCGGGAGGATGGCCCTGAAGGTGGCCTGGAGCAAGGCGTGGGTGAGAAATGGGTGGAGAGGGAGGTCGGGAGCAAGTTGCCGAGGCCTCACCAGCTAAGGCGGGCGTGTCTGCTGGAAACTTGCGGGTTCCCGAGCCTTTCCACACTTAGAGTCTCTGTGCACCAGCAACTCCGGAATCTGTCACCTCCCTGGAAACACAAATGCACGAGGAAAGTAATCCCGAGTGGCTTTTACAGCTCAGGAGGGGAAACGGATGCTCTATCTCACAGGTTCTCAGAATAGCTGGGATTTCTCCAAGCCCAGTGAGCTCTGCGGGCCTGAGCTGGACACTCACCAGCTCACCCTCCTCCTGGCACTGGGCCCCCACCCGTGGGCAGCGGGGCTGGGAGGTGCCTTCACCCCCATCTCTGGGCATCTCCCTGTCCCCGGGGCTGTTGGGGGCCGTGTCCACTGGAAAGCCTCACTTTCAGGGCCATCCGGCCCTGGGGGGCTGCCCCAGGCCCCCAGTGGTCTGTGTGTGGTCCTGGGGCCCGGTCTGGGGCAGTTTTATATTTAGCCGTGGCTGCTGGGCCACTGGAGTGGCGTCTGCAGAGCGCCAGGGCAGGCGCGGGCTTTTCTCCAGCACCGCGGCAGAATGTGATTGCGCCAGCCCGGCCCAGAGCCGCTCGCGTGGGGCGGTCCGTGGTGGGGGCTGACGGCCGGCAGCTGGGGCGCTGGCCACGGCCGGCAGAGCGGGGTAGCATGGATCTGAGCATGAGCTTGGTGGCCCGGGAGGCCAGCCAGGGCCTCGGCCCCGGCGTCAATGGCCTCCCCCGGCCCACGCCCCCTAAGGCGGCCAAGAAGCCTAAAAAGGCTGTTCTCTTCTTCGAGGTGGAGATTCTGGACGCGAAGACGCGAGAGAAGCTGTGCTTCCTGGACAAGGTGGGACCGTGGCGCTGGCTGCGCTGGGCCCGGGACCCACTCTTGCTGGGGCTCCTGGCCCCGAGGGAGAGGGGAGTCCCTCCACCCTGGGTCATGACTCCCCACCCCTGCCTCTCAGGGTGCATGAGGGGTACTGTCCCTGCCCAGCCAGTCGGCCCCCAGGGTAGAGTGGGCAGTCCTGGCCCTGGGTGTGGCCGGGAGCTGGCTTCCTCGGGGCCTGGGAAGGAGGAGGCGTCCTGAGACCTGCCCCTGCCGAGGCCAGGCCAGGGGAAGGGGCTTGTTCCGTCCCAGGGGAGGCCTGGCCTGGACAGAGGGCCTTTACTCTGGGGCAGCTGTGGGTGGAGGGGAGAGGCAGAGATGCAGGTCCCGCTTCCCGTGCTCAAACCGTCTCCCAGCCAGGCGGGGCGTCCTGGCTGCCTGGTAAAACCAGGCCCTCAGGCCCACGGCTGTCCCATTCTGGCACGGGCCTTGCTGCTCCTCTCTGCCATGCAGGTGGGGGCCTGGACCCCCACACCCCCCTCCTGTAGCAGCTGCCCTGACCCCAGTCCATGCCCTCCAGGAGGGATCCTGGATCCTGGTGTGGACTCCCCCCAGGGCTGAGGTCCCTGTGGCCTGTGCTTCCCCCAGGTGGAGCCCCAGGCCACCATTGCTGAGATCAAGAACCTTTTCACCAAGAGCCGTAAGTCCAGGGCCCAGCCCACTGCCTCCTGCGACCTCTCTGAGCAGGGGCCTCTGGGTGGAACCGGTCCTGCCCGCCTCTTGCCCAGGGCCTGCAGAGATGGCCCCAGTGTGGCCCGGCTTCCCTGGGACGGGTGCCACCGTGTGGCCATCGGCAGGAATGCCCTTGCTGGGCTTTGGGAAGGGCAGCACCTGCCTTTGTCCTGCTCGTCTGGGCTGTGTCCGGGAGCCACACAGGCCTCACAGGCCTTGTCTTCTGAGGGGCCGGGAGCAGCTGGGGGTCCCTGGGCCCCGCCAGGCTGTGCACGGTGATGCTCCGCTCTCCCCGCAGATCCGCAGTGGTACCCTGCCCGCCAGTCCCTCCGCCTGGACCCCAGTGAGTACAGCTGTCCCTCCACCGCCGCTGGGCCCCCCCCCGGGGGCAGTGGGCGGAGGCCTGGACGCCCCTGAACCCTGGCCTGCCTCTCCACAGAGGGCAAGTCCCTGAAGGACGAGGATGTCCTGCAGAAGCTGCCTGTGGGCACCACGGCCACACTTTACTTCCGGGACCTGGGGGCCCAGATCAGCTGGGTGACGGTGAGTCCCACCCCCGCCCTGGCCTCCTCTGCCATCAGCCACATCAGGGTAACTCCCTGCTCCCCTGCCCCCAGGTCTTCCTGACAGAGTACGCGGGGCCCCTTTTCATCTACCTGCTCTTCTACTTCCGGGTGCCCTTCATCTACGGCCACAGATACGACTTCACGTCCAGCAGGCACACGGTGGTGCAGTGAGTGGGGCCGGGCGGGAGGGCGGCGGCGGCGGGGGGCCTGCTGGACCTCCCCGCTGAGCCGGCTCCCCCTACAGCCTGGCCTGCATCTGCCACTCATTCCACTACGTCAAGCGCCTGTTGGAGACGCTCTTCGTGCACCGCTTCTCCCACGGCACCATGCCCTTGCGCAACATCTTCAAGGTGAGCGCCCGCCCGCCCCCGCCCCCGCCCCCCGCGGCCCTCTGTTGGACCCCAGACACGCCCCCCCAACCCCGCGCACCCGCGGGCCCTCCGCTGGACCTCAGGCCTCCACCTGGCCCTGTTCCCTTTCAGAACTGCACTTACTACTGGGGCTTCGCCGCCTGGATGGCCTATTACATCAACCACCCTCTCTACACGCCCCCCAGTAAGTGGCCTCCGACCCCGCTCACCCCCGCCCCCGCGGGCCTCCCTTCCCCGCCACCGCCTCTCCCTCACGGGCCTCCCCTCCCCTGTGCTTCCCCTTCAGCCTATGGAGCTCAGCAGGTTAAACTAGCGCTCGCCATCTTTGTGGTAAGCGGGCTGGGCCAGATGACGGGTGGGGGGCGTCTGGGGGCTCCCGGCTGACGCTGCTCCTCCGACAGATCTGCCAACTTGGCAACTTCTCCATCCACATGGCCCTGCGCGACCTGCGGCCAGCTGGTGAGTGGCCTGGTGGGGTGGGGGGGTCGGGCTGGGCAGGCCGCGCTGTGGGGGGGCGGGTCTCACCCCTCGCATCCTGCCCGCCAGGGTCCAAGACCAGGAAGATTCCCTACCCCACCAAGAACCCCTTCACGTGGCTCTTCCTGCTGGTGTCCTGCCCCAACTACACCTACGAGGTGAGGGTCTGCCAGCCCTTCCGCCGGCCCCGGGGTCCCCTGTGGAGAGCCCGCCTCTGGTAGGGCACCTGGCTCCGCTGCTGCTTTTGCGCTCTGACCTTGGAGGATCTGGCGATGCAGAGTCTGCAGCTCCCTGGGGGTTGGGGGGCGTCAGGCTCGGCGTACAGCTGTTGGCGGCCGAGGGGCAGCTTCATCACGGACCCCCTTATTCGAGGTCCCTCTAGCACTGGCCTTCGGTTCCCACCCCCACACGGAAAGTAAGGGTTGGGGGAGGCGGCCCAGGGGTGGGCGGGGCCTCGGGAACAGGGGCGCCGCCCGCCCGCCCTCACCCGCGCTCTGCCCGCAGGTGGGGTCCTGGATCGGCTTTGCTATCATGACCCAGTGTCTCCCAGGTGAGCTGGCTGCCCGCCCCCGACGCCCTGCCCGGCTGGCTGCGCGGCCCCCCTGACACCCGCTCTGCCCCACAGTGGCCCTCTTCTCCCTGGTGGGCTTCACGCAGATGACCATCTGGGCCAAGGGCAAGCACTGCAGCTACCTGAAGGAGTTCCGCGACTACCCGCCGCTGCGCATGCCCATCATCCCCTTCCTGCTCTGAGCGCTCTGGTCCCAGTCCCCGAGCCGTCGTCGTGGGGGAGGAGCGGGGCCCCGCCCGCAGCGTCTGCAATAAACCCTGCCCGCCCTCCGGGACTGGACTCAGGCTCCGCGTGTCCTTTCGGGGGTGTGGGGACCAGCGACCGCAGGAAGAGGCGGGGTTCGCGCTGAGGGGCTGGAGGCCTTTATTTCCGGCTGGTCCACAGGGTGCTGGGCGGGCCCACTACAGGGCCACCTCGGGGTCCACCTCGCCGGCGCCCTGGCCTCTGGCCGCCGCCGCCTCCCTCTGCTCCCGCCGCTTCTTCCGCTGGAGCAGCCGCCGCTCCCGCTCAAACTCCTTCATGCGCATCACGTAGCTGCGGGCGGACGAAGGGGCGTCAGGCTGCACGGCCAGGACACGCCCCCGCGCAGGCCTCGCAGTAGCAGAGGCCCGTGTGCCTGTGGTTTAAGTCTGGGGTCCGACCAAGCAGGAGCCGCTGGCTGGGCTCCCCCCCTGCCTCTGGGGGACACCCGTGAGCCCCGGGCAGGGCTGGCCTCCCACCGAGCCCTGGCCTGGCCACCGTCCAGGGGGCTCAGAGCCGCCCGCCCCACCAACAGGCCCTGAGATGCCTCCTCCCCCCGGGGGCCGGGCGGGGGCTCACTCGAGGTGCTCGCAGTGGTCCCAGTCGTGCTGCTCGCGCTTGCAGCCCAGGAAGTTGGGGAAGCTGTCGCGCTTGCACTTGAGCAGCCGGATGAGGTAGTGGGCGCAGTAGTCCCGCTGCTGGAGCACCAGCTGCGCGTCGTTCATCTGCTGCTGGGTGGCCACCATCTCTGCGGGGGCGGGGGTCTCAGCCGGGGCTCGCTAGTAGGCTGCCTGCCCGAGACCCCCCACCGTGCCCCGGTCCCCGGGAGACTCAGCTGCCCGTGTGCCGGGAGCCGCAGCACGGGGTGCCCCACTGACGACTTGGCGCCCGATGGCGTAGGTTACGGCATCCTCTGACAGGTGGAGCGGCTTTCTCTAATTGGCACAAGGGCAACCTCGGACCCTGAGGCCCCGACAGGGGAAGGTCCCTCTCTCCCCATCACCTGGGCATCTCAGCGTCCACACTGGCTCCTTGTCTCCCCTCCCCCGGGGTCGCTCTCCAGACAGCCCCGCCCCGCAGAGCCCACGCTCAGAAACCACTTTCCCCCAGGGCTCCCCTCCGGCCGGCGCAAATGTGGGGGCCAGGCTGCCGGGCCCCTGGAGCCTCAGCTGCCTCCCCTCAGGGGACTGACTGATGCCCGGGCTCCACAGCCATGTGGGTGCTCAAGCCCTGCCTCAGCAGAGAGCCTAACTAGCCCTTGGTCCTGATGCCCCCGACCCGGCAAGACCCGGCCCCGGCCAGAATCAACCTTCAGGAGGCCGCCAGGGGCCGTTAGAAGTCGTGGGCACACACCCAGCCCCCATGCTCCTTCCCTGGCCTCGCTCGGCGCCGGCCCTGGGCCCAGGCTGCTCACGGCTCCTGCCATCCCTGCGGGCTGGCTTTCCGCCCCTCTGCTTCCCAGCGCCTTGCTGCCTCACCGGCCCCGTCCTCGTCTCCTGCCCCTGCCTCCCGCTCTCCCAACCTCCACGTTCCACCCCCGCTGCCCACACAAGGCTCCCACCAGGGCCACCCTCCCAACGCCCTCCGAGCTGCCTCGCCTCGAGCTTCCTTTCTCGAAGATCTCTTTCCCGGGGCTCCCCCTGCACCTCGCCCTCCCATCTTCACAGCTGCTGCCTGAACATGCCCTGGGCTTCCCGAGGCTCCTGCTAGAAGCCCTCTGCTCACGCTAATCCATGGCTGCCATCGCCACCCATAGGTCGCTAGGCCCCAACTTGGTCCCCCCACCCGTGTATCCACCTGCAGGCCCTGCTGGTCTCCGTGGCCACCCGCACCAGGTGCTCCGGTTGAGCAGCCGGCAGCCAGGATTTAGGGAGCACCTATTGTGTGCTAGGTGTTGGGGCTGAGGCAGGGAACACACCAGCCAAGTATCCGTGCCCCTGGAGGGAGACACTGAGCAAACAGTGTCGCACAATGTCTGGAGAAAATAAAGCAAGGGAGAGACGGGTAGTGTCGGGAGGTGCGTATCAACGTCAGATGGAGGAGTCCCTCAGGAGGTGAGGGAGTGAGTCACAGACATGGGGAAGATTGTTCCAGGTGTCGGAATGGCAGGTGCAAAGGCCCTGGGGGGAGAGGACAGGGTCAGGGTGCTCCAGGGACTTATGCGGGAGCTGCAGGGAGGCCCAGGCTCTCGGGGAGGTCAGGATCTCCGCTTTGGACCTGCTGAGTGCAAGATGCCCGTTAACATCGCGTGGAGACGCCAAGCAAGCAGTGGGGTCCGCGTGTCTGGAGTTCAGGGTCAAGGCCGGGGCTTGGGAGCCTTGGCACACACGAGGCATGTGAAGCCAGGGGACTAGCAGGGACGCGGTGGGAGTGAGAGGAGACAGCAAGACCTGAGCCCTGAGGCACCCCCACATGTACAAGACAGGGAGGTGGGGAAGACTAAGTGGGCGAGGCAGGCGGGCGGGAGCTGTGGAGCCCTGGGAGCCAGGTGAGGAGGGCCTTCCAGAAGTGGCAGCCATCAGCTGTGACAGATGCTGCTGCGGTGGCGTTAGGTAATTGACAACGCGGGTTAGCAACAGAGTTGTGGGGGAGGCTTGATAAGAGCGCTTTCAGTGAAATGGAGGGGAGACAGCTGGAGGGAGAGGTGGGGCCAGAAAAGGATTTTAAAACGGGGGAAATAACAATGTATTTGCATGTTGATGTGAAAACCAACGCTGCAAGAGAGGAGAAGGGTTGGGGCGGCCCTTGGGGAGGTGACAGGATGGCATGGAGGGCACACGGGGTTTCCTCTGGAGCAGGGGCCCATCGTCCGGAGTAACGAGAAGGCGGAGTCCCGGAGATGCAGGGAGGCCACGAGAGCTCCTTTGGCTGCTTCTATTTTCTTAATAAGAGGATGCACAGTGACTAGCTGAGAGAAAGTGGGGAGGAGGTGCTGGAGTCTGAGAGAAGACGCGCGACAGTGGTCGGGGAGGGAGGCAGAGAGCGCGAAGTGCCGGGGGATGTAACAGGAAAGCCAGCAGCACGAAGGGTCAACAGGGGGAGCAATCCGGGGCCCAGAGAGTGTATGTGACTGTCTTTCTCCTGTGATGTTCAGCTGCATAGAGACAGGAGCCAAGGAGGAGGGGAGATGGGTTTAACAGGGTTTAGGTTTAGCCCAGCGAGATCCCACACCCCACAGCGGGGGCTGTGGGTGTCTGCAAAGCTGATCGTGGGCAGGGCAGGGTGTGAGGGGCAGTGGTAAGCAGGCAGGTGGACGGACGGACTGCAGGTTCGGGGGGACTGATGGACTACCAGGAGGCGGGACACTGGAGTCCACCTCCTAGCGCTCTCTCAAATCCAGAAGTCTCTGTCCCGCCCCCGCAGCCAGCGCGACCTTTTGACAAAGCAAATCTGATCGTGTCCCTCCTCTGCTTCGAGGCACTGGCTCTCCCTCTCCTTGCTCTCCGTGCGGTCAACTCCTGCTCACCCCCTCAGGTCTGGCTTCCAGCCGCCGCCTCCTGGAAGCCGGCCTGGATACCCCCAGCTGTCTGCCCGCAGGACTGCGAGCTCCCTTTAGCCAGTGCCCGCGGCATCCGCGGTGCCCAGCTTGGGACTCGACCCGGGCTGGCGCTCGCTGTGGTTGCGATATCACTACATAAAAGCAGCAGCGCGCAGGACCGCACGAACGGCGACAGCTGTAAACAGCAGTGCCACCTGGACAGAGGGTCCGTGCACACGCGCCCCCGCGGCCCCCGACTCGGGGACGAGGCCCGGCCCCGCGGTCCCCGTCGCCGCTCTCCGCGGCCCCAGGCTTTTTGCTCAGACCGCGCCCTCTGCCCGGGGCGCCTCCACTAGGCAGGGACACGCGTGCCCCCCGGACCCTCCGGGCCCACGTCAGCGCCGAGCCCCGACCCAGCGCGCGCCTCACCGCGCTCCTTGCGCCCCGGGAAGCCGTAGTCGGGCGCGAAGGTGGGCATCCGCAGGGGGTCGGGCTCCCCGGATGCATCGCCCAGGTAGCGCCGGGACAGGTGCGCCCCCATGGCTGCCGTCGCCGCGGGTTCCTGCGGGAGCGGGGGGTCACCTCGCTCCCACCCGGAAGCACTCCCCCTCGGCCAGCCACGGCTTCCGGGTCGCGCAGGCCCCGGTGGGGATGATAGAGATGAACGGCTGTGGCGGACTTCCGGGCTCTCTGCCGCCCCCGGCGGTCGGGCGGAGACAGCACAGGCGCGGCGCGCCCCCTCGCGGCACCTGCAGGAGTGACGCCAGGTGGGGTCTTCCTGCCTCTGGAAATCCATGCGGGTGGAGGAGGGGGACGATGTGGGCCAGGGGTCATCCCACCGTCCCTGGGCTCCCCCTGGTCTCCCAAGGCTGGAGCACAAATTAAAGTTATTTTTTCATATCATATTTCAAGAAAATATTTTTCTTCGAAAACGTTCAAATTTGTCTTAAAAATCCTCTGCACAGTATTGATGGCATATTTGGTGACTATCAAAAGTTTACATAGGGGGCCGACCCTGTGGCTTAGCGGTTAAGTGCGCGCGCTCCACTGCTGGCGGCCCGGGTTTGGACCCCGGGCGCGCACTGAGGCACCGCCTCTCCCGCCATGCTGAGGCCGCCTCCCACATACAGCAACTAGAAGGACGTGAAGCTATGACATACAACTATCTACTGGGGCTTTGGGGGAGAAAAAAATAAAATAAAAGTTTACATAAAATTATTCAAAATAAATATTTTAATTAATTTAATTTAAACAGGCAAATAAAGTTATTTATAAATAAAACGATTTAAAGCTGAAATTTTTAATAAATCTTATTGAATACTTTTGTGAAAATAAAGCAAGTTGCAATTCTAAAGAATTGGTATTACATTTCACACCTGTTACATTAGGGCTAAGGTATATGCAAATTTAAGAACATAATACATTGTTTAATACTGCCAAACCGTCTTGGCCTCAGTGTGCAACTGTAACAAACATTGCGCTAATTTGTTCCTGCCTCTGGAATCCTGGGTTGGAACACAAAGAGAAGCCATTCAATGGGTGCCTGGCAGTGTTGGGAGATGATGCTCGGTTATGCAAGAACAGATTTCATCTGAGTGCGGTTGTGGGTTGAATTGTGTCTCCCCAATATATGTTGAACTGCTAACACCTGGAGCCTTTCAATGTGACCTTATTTGAAAATAGAGTGTTTGCAGATGTAATCAAGTTAAAATGAGGTCATCCTGGGTTAAGGGGGTCCTGATCCAATGACTGGTGTCTTTGTAAAAGGAGAGAAGTTTGGACACAGACACCCACATAAGGAGATCGCTGTGTGAAGATGGAGGTGGAGATTGGAGTGATGCAGGCATAAACCAAGAAATGCCTGTAGCCACCAGAAGCGGGAGGAGCAGAGCTTCCCCTAGAGCCTCTAGCGGGAGCTCAGTTCTGCCCACACGTTGATTTCAGACTTCTGGCCACCAGAACTGTGAGAGAATAAATTCCTGTTGTGTTAAGCTACCCAGTTTGTGGTTGTTTGTTGTGACAGCCCTAGGAAAAGAGTACAACACCTGATGGGTGGGTAACCCCCACATTTGTGTCTAGATGCGTCCTCTGCCCTGACCTGCAGATGCATGGATTCATCCAACCACTGACTGGGCATCCCAAACTTCACATGCAGCTCAGGCTGCTGTATCAAAGTACCATAGACTGGGGGGCTTATAAACAACAGAAATTTGCTTCTTGCAGTTCTGGAGGCTGGAAGTCCAAATCAGGGGCCAGTGGGGGGGTGGTTCTGGCGAGGCCCCTCTTCTAGGTTGCAGACGGCCGCCTTCTCGTTGTGTCCTCACATGGTGGACAGAGGGCCAGCTAGCTCCCGTGTCTCTTCTTTTAAGGGCACTGATCCCATTCCTGACGGCTCCACCCTCACGACCTAGTCACCTTCCAAAGGCCCCTCCGAATAACATCGCCCTGGGGATTAGATTTCAGTGTATGAATTTTCTGGGGGGGGACACAAACATTTAGTCTATGACACACGCTCAAACTGATGCCGCCCTGGTATCTGTTCCCCTGCGTTGAACCCAGCATATATGGGGTTAAAACCAAAATGCACTCATCCCCCTTCCCTTCTTCTCTAAGGTCTGCTCACAGGTAGATCTTGGTTGTTTTAGCCTTTGTATCCCTGAATTCCACAAGGTTAATGGACGTAATAAATGGTTACACACTGAGTTCTGGCAGTTACCAGTTCTTGAGGTTTGTTACCGGGACACTGACATCCAAAAGCTCTCAGGAAGCTGAAACTCCCCAACTCCCGGTTCCTGGCGCCGGATCCACCCTTCATCACGGAGACCGACAAACGGAGGACCCTGCAGCTTCCCTTATCTCGGCCAAACGCAGGCTGGTGGCAGGACACCGGACTGCAAAGCCACAGCTCCGCTCCCCATCTAAACCTTGTCAACTTTGTAATCGTTAATTGGCGGCAGTTTTCTTCTTCTCCCCAGGGCCCAATTGTGGGTGGCCCGGGAACACTGATCTATGGGCCCCGAAACTCCTGCTGTAGACAGAGACAACAGCTGGCCCGGCGCCAGAGGGCTGGGACCCCTGCAGTACTCCCCCAACAAATGGTTGGACAGTACATTCTTTCCCACAGATTTTCCTTTAAAAACCCCGACTCCTAATGCCTCGGGAGGACTGTGGGTCTTGGGGCATGAGCCCACCACAGCCTCATTTTGCTGGCAAAATTAAACCATTTTTCTTTTCCTCCATCCCTGGTCATTGTGTTCACTGATTCGCTACAGTGACAGGGTTCCTGGTTTTTCCACCTCAGAAATTTGGCGAGCCAGGCGGGAGGGGCTTGAGCCCCAGTGGAATACACGCTCCCTCTCCTGCCCACTTCCACCGGACAGAGCAATCGGCCGCGGCAGCACGCCAGGGCTGCCCCATTCCCCCTGTGGGCCGGAGCTGGGGGGGATTCCCCGGAAGTGCTTGAGCCCCTGCCAGCAGTGAGCCGCCTCCCCAGGGGAGAACCTGATGGTCCCAGGGGCCGCCAGAGCTCTTTTCCCGCTAGGGAAACTCCTTTTCTCTCGCCGTGGGGACACGGCCACCGCTGCTCTGCATTCTCCAGGAAAAGAAACGGTTTTTTGCACTACTGGACCTTGGCCCGAGACTCTTGATTCTGCACCTTTAGGGAGGTCTCCTCCTTTTGGGTTCTGTGAGGAACATTTGTGGCGCCAGTCAGCGTGGAAGTCACAGCTAAGTGGGCAAGGGAATGTTTGCATGGTTCGATTTGCCGTTGGTACTCAGGGATGCTGGTTCTCGTTTGGTTTGTTGGCCTTGGTTTTTGGTTCCTGTTTGGTTTGGTGGATTGCCTTGGCATTCGTCGTCTTTCTGTTGATTGTGTTACTGTGAGCCATTTCCCGGAAAGAGTTGGTTTGTTCTTACTGGGTGTAGTTTAGTTGTCTGGGTCACTTGTTATGTTTTCTTTTTGGTTAGAGATTGGCACAGCATCTGTCCACTCTGAGAGTCCCTTGGGACACATTCTAGCTGAATGGTCTATTTAATATAGTTATAGGCCAATGTCTAAAAAGGGGTGATTTTCTTTTGTAACACCACATGGCCACAATATTCTTTAGACTGGGGAGAAGAAAAAATGGCCAAACAATGGATCCTTAAGTTAAAAAATTTTTTAGAGAGCTCTATGATAAACAGCTGTTTTATTGGTACCTGTAAAAAAGCTAAATTAAAAGGAAAATCTGTGGGAAAGAATGTACTGTCCAAAACATTTGTTGGGGGAGAATATTGTGGGGGTCCCAGCCCTCTGGCGCCGGGCCAGCTGTTGTCTCTGTCTACAGCAGGAGTTTCGGGGCCCATAGATCAGTGTTCCCAGGCCACCCACAATTGGGCCCTGGGGAGAAGAAGAAAACTGCCGCCAATTAACGATTACAAAGTTGACAAGGTTTAGATGGGGAGCGGAGCTGTGGCTTTGCAGTCCGGTGTCCTGCCACCAGCCTGCGTTTGGCCGAGATAAGGGAAGCTGCAGGGTCCTCCGTTTGTCGGTCTCCGTGATGAAGGGTGGATCCGGCGCCAGGAACCGGGAGTTGGGGAGTTTCAGCTTCCTGAGAGCTTTTGGATGTCAGTGTCCCGGTAACAAACCTCAAGAACTGGTAACTGCCAGAACTCAGTGTGTAACCATTTATTACGTCCATTAGCCTTGTGGAATTCAGGGATACAAAGGCTAAAACAACCAAGATCTACCTGTGAGCAGACCTTAGAGAAGGAGGGAAGGGGGATGAGTGCATTTTGGTTTTTAATCCCGTATATGCTGGGTTCAACGTGGGGCAACAGATACCAGGGTGGCACCAAACCACACTCCTGATCTCTCTGTGCTCTCCCAAACCTGCTCTCACTCTGTGTCCCCGTCTTGGGCAATGGCTGCTCCATTTTTCCCGGTATTCAGGCCCCAGAGCTTGGGGTCATATTCCACTCTTGTCCTTCCCTCATTCCAGGCGTCCAAATCATTGGCAAATTCCTTTGGCTCCACTGTTGAAATCTAGCAAGAACACAACCCCTTCCCACCTCCTCCGTGGCCATCAGCCCCATCCAAGGCACAGTCACCTCTCCCAGCGTGAGGGCATAGCCTTCTCCTTGTCCTCACCTTCCCTGAGCTGTCACCCTCGGGGGACACCTGTCAAAATGGAAATCAGATCGTGTTGTTTCTCTGTTGAAACCCTCTGTGGCTCCCCGTTTCATGTGGAGTAAAAGCCAGACCCAGCCTGAAAGTATCTGTCTCAGGTGGTCTGGGGCGAGGCCCCAGAATCTGCATTTCTAACATTTTCTGGGGTGATAGTGTTGTTGCTGGTCTGGGGGCCACCCTGGGGAGAATTGCTGAGCTAGATTTTCGTACACTGACCAACGGTGAGCAAGACTTCCTTTCCAGGGCTACCTGTGGCCTGTCCCCAGGCCATGGCATAGATTTGTGATTCTTGTGCCCTTTCTGACTCTAGGGGCCAGCATTCACATTGTGGTCTTTGTGAATGGCACTCCTAGCACTGTGCAGTGCACAACCTGCCCAGCTGTGCCAGGCAGCCCTGCCCTGTCCTGGGTGTCTCTCCTCCCTCTCCCTTTCTCTTTTCACCTCAGCTCCTTACCCAGAGGTCAGAGCTGGGAGGAGACCCAGGGAGGCAAAACCATGGTCCCAGCTCATTCTCCCTGTATGACCTCAGGAAGTGACTCTCCAACTAGAAGGCCATCCACAGGGGGATCCCTCCTGGGACCACTCATTTCCCTAGAGGCTGAAGGGGTCCGGGCCAGAGATGATCCTAGTGGGTGGTGGGATGTGGCTCATTCTGTCCTGAAGCCCCGGGACTCGGATGCTTCAGCCCGGCCTGTCCATACTCAGAGTGGGGGACCTGGAGGAGATAATATTAGGGCGAGGAGGGGGCCGGGCTTCGGTCACCGGTGCCCCACGCCTTTCCTGTTTTTTCTCTGCCTACCATCTTACAAGGAGACCTTCCTGTGTCCGCCCCACCCGCAGCCCTCAGCTGCTCTGGCTCACTGCCCACAGCTTCCCCACCCTCCTTCCTGCTTCCCTGGCCTGCCCCACCTGGCCTGCCCCGGGTAGAGGCTGCGCTACCATTCTGTGAGCAGAAAAACCTCAGAGGCTGCAGTTGGGGCCGGGGGTGGAGAAGGAAATTCTGGGCAGTGTCTGCACCTCACCACGGTCTGCTGGATGGGAGATCGGATGCTCTGGGTAATTCATTTCCGGGGGAGGAGGAAAAACAAAGTCAGCGAGGCCTAGAAAGCCCCTGGGGAAGGCCTCGCCTCTGCGGCAGACAGATGCCGGCACCTCTAATCTAGCTGGGAGCTGCCCAGGGTTTGCTGCTGCTGCTGACAGTGAGGGTGACAGGCGGGTGAGCCTGAAGGGGCCTGGCTTCCGGGGTGGCCTTAGTCAGGACTTGGCAGGCAGGACCGTCACTCATTCATTCAACAAATATCCACTGGACACCTACTGTGTGCCAGGCAGTGAAGCTGAGCTGCTAATTGGGGGAAATACAGGCAGCGGGCAAGATAAAGAGGTGAGCCATATGTCAGATGGGAATAAGATGGTGACACCTGTTGAGGAGGGACAAAGTACGGAGTGTGTGGAGCAGGCTGGCTTGGAGCCCTAGATAGGGCTGTCTTAGAAAGTCTCACTGAGAAGGGGACATTGGATCCACGACCTCCTGTTTCTCGGACACACCAGGAGCTTGCTGTCCTCAGGGCCTTTGCACAGCCTGGAGTGCTCTTCCTCCAGATATCCACGTGGGTTTCCCCCACCTCCTTCAGTCTATTTCAATTGTCAGGCCTTCTCCAATCACCTTCTTTTTGTTTTTTGAGATATAATTGACATATAACATTATGTTAGTTTCAAGTGTACAACATAATGATTCAATATTTGTATATATTGTGAAATGATCACCACAATAAGTCTGGTTAACATCCATTACCATAACTAGTTACAATTTTCTTTTTCTTGTGATGAGAACTTTGAAGATCTACTCTCAAAAACAGTATGATTTCAGGGTGTGGATTGGGTATATATTTTGTAATGCATGTAAGGAAGTGTTTGTAGACACATGTAAGAAAGATGGCTCTAAAAGTGCTGACGGCTCAGTGAGACTGAAAGAGTGTTCTATCAGCCCACGAGTGTGTGGACCATCTTGGAACGCATGGAGGGGTGTATCGAAGCACATAGGGCAAAACCCCCATGTTTTGATGAGGTTCCTTCCGTGTCTATTGTCTAGCTGTGAACAGTGTTATTTTAGTGGATGGGTGTGTAGACGATTCTGTAGTGCACGCAGAGAAGCGTCTAGAAACGCAGGTAAAGATGTTTCTAAGAGTGTACTTGAATAAAAAGAGAAAAAATTCCTGTCTGAGCAGCTTTTGAGTGCACCCCTCACCGTCGTCACATCAGCGTGGACGGCTCTGTGCTCTCCCTCAGCCCCGCCTTAGTGCACCCACGGACTTTGATACGGCGTGCTTTCACTTTCATTCAATTAAAAATATTTTCAACTTTTGATCTCCTCTTTGACCCGTGGGTGTAATTTCAGTTCCAAATATTTGCGGATTTTCCAGATAATCATTCTGTGATTTCTAGTGCAATTCAGTTCTGGTCTGAGAACATGCTTCGTATGGTTTCCATTCTCTGACCTTCCTTTTTATTGCACCCCCCACCGCCATGCTCACCTGATTCCCCTTTCCTGCTTTATTTTTCTTCTTTTTTCTGCTTATGATGATCTAAGATAACTTCTAAGATATTCGACTTACTTATTTTATTCATTCTCTCTCTCCCTGTTGCTACTCCCAAGGGTAGGGATTGTTTGTTGCTGTTGTTCACCAATGTACCTCTAGTACCTAGAACAGAGCCTAACACACAGTAGGTGGTCGACACACACCTGTTGAATGGGTGAATGAACAACTGGATCCCAATCCCTATTGGACATATCAGGAGACTGTTGCTCAGAGATGTTGTTCTCCTTCCATGAGGTCACACAGCAAGAACGGGGCAGAGCCGAGGTTGAGCAGGCCCATGGCCTTATGTTATACCCAGTTGATGGCACTGATTCCACTACCAATCCCTGAGCACCTACTGTGTGCCAGGTCCTGAAGGATGGCCTTGGACGTGCAGCTGTCACTCACCCAGTGAGACCATCCAGTCTTCGTGGCACTTACTTTGCCTCAGGCCCATCCACCTCAGAAGGCCCTCCCCTTGCTGGGGAGACCTGCTCTCGGTCCTCTTGGTTGGTGTACTCTGCATCCCCTCCTGTCCCTCCCCCCTGAGCCCCCATATCCATCGGGATCCTGATGCTCCCGTGTGTGCTCAGCGGGTGTTTGCTGGGCGGATGACTTCTTTCTTCCTTCTCGGACCAGCCTCCATCTCCCCATCTGCAGGAGGGGAACAGCCGCACCCATGCCTCACGCTGGTGGGAGGTTCTGCGTGTCCCATCGAGCAGTGTAACTGGAGAAGGTCCAGCTCATGCATGGCCCAAAGGGGCTTCCTTGCCATTCAATCCAATTTGAATCGTTTCCTTTCTCTACCAGTGGAAAGCCCCTCAAAAGGGGAATTGGGGTCTCGCCCTTGGGAGTACGTGTGATAGTTTCCTATGGTTACTGTAACAAATGACCACAAATTTAGTGGCTTAAAACAACAGAAATTAATTCTTTTACATTCTGGAGATCAGAAGTTCAAAAGTTTTCACATGGTTGAAACCTAGATGTCAGCAGGGCCACGCTCCCCCGAGGCTTTAGTGGGAGAATCTGTTCTCTCACCTTTTCCAGCTTCTAGAGGGGCATTCCTCGGCCCACAGCTCACTCCCGCATCTTCAAAGCTGGCAGCCTAGCATCTAGCTTCAGAGGGAGGAGGGGGAGGTTTGAGACAGAGACAGAGACAGAGGAGAAGGCCGGGTGAGGAAGGAGGCGGAGCCTGGAGGGACGAGGCCACAAGCCAAAGAACGCCAGGAGCCCCCAGAAGCTGGTGGAGGTGGGAAGGATCCTTCCCCAGAGCCTCCGGAGGGAGCACGGCCCTGCCCACACCTTCATTTCAGGCTTCTCTTATTTCCCCAAGTTAAGTTATATATTAATGCAATAAAAAATAAAAACAAATGAAAAAAATCCACAATGAACAAAATATCTAAAGTTTAAAGACAGACTTTATTGTTTTTATTTCGGCTTTATTGAGATATAATTGACAATCAAAGTTGTATACATTTAAGGTGTACAACCTGATGCCCCGACATACGTGTACATTGTGAAATATTCACCACAACCAAGCCAATGAACATATTCGTCGCCTCACGTTACTATTTTCCGTTTTTTCCCCTTTTCTGTGGTGAGAACACTGAAGATCTACCCTCTTAGCAAATTTCAAGTACACAGTACAAATTGTTGACTATCGTCACAGCTGTACACAAGTTCTCCAGAACTCAGTCATCTTTCAAAGCTGAAACCTTGTACCCCTTGACCAATATCTCTCCATTTTTCCCTTCCCTCAGTCCCTGGTGACCACCTCTCTGCTTCTCTGAGTTTGGTCACAGAGGGCAGGGGCAGAAGCAGATGGACCATGGTGGAGGCTATTGCTGTGATCCAGGTGAAAGATGATGACGGCTCAGACCAGGAGGCACGTGGCGCTCAGGTGCTGGACGTGTTGTGAAGGTAGAGCCAACCAGAATTACTAACAGATTGGTCCTATTTCTATTTATCTAGGGTATCCGACAAACCACCCCACACTTAGTGGCATAAAATAATCACCGCAGGGGCCGGCCCAGTGGGATAGTGGTTAAGTTTGGGTGCTGTACTTTGGTGGCCTAGGGTTTGCAGGTTCGGATCTTGGGCGCGTACCTACTCACCGCTCATCAAGCCATGCTGAGGCGGCGTCCCACATAGAAGAACTAGAAGGACCTACAATTAGGATATATAACTATGTACTGGGGCTTTGGGGAGAAAAAAGAAAAATAGGAAGATTGGCAACAGATGTTAGCTCAGAGCCAATCTTCCTCAAGAAAAGAAAGAAAGAAAGAAAGAAAGAAAGAAAGAAAGAAACAAAGAAAGAAAGAAAAAAGCACTGTAATTAAAAAAAAAATCACTTCGTTATGCTCGTGGATTCTGTGGGATAGGGCACGGTAGGGACAGCCTGTTTCTGCTTCAAACTGACTGGGGCCTCAGACAGAAAGACACAAAGGACCAGAGGTGACACTACTGTCCTGGGGGTGGAATCATCCGGAGGTGTGGTCACTCGTATGTCTGGCCCCTGGGCTGGGATGTCTTGAACTCTGGCCTCAACTGGGCTTGTTGAGTGGAGGCTTGGACTTCCTCCCAACATGGCGGCCAGGAGCACGTGTCCTGAGAGAGCCGAGCAGAAGCAGCATGGTAGCTGTCACTTCATCACATTCTATTGGCTATAAGAGAGTAACCAAGGCCCAGATTCAAGGGGAGGAGGAGTTGTCTCTACTTCTTGCTGCAGTGGCAAGGTCACATTGCATAAAACCAGGTAGGACATAAGATATTATTGCACCATCATTTGAAAATTCAATTTGCCGTAACCATGGAATGAGAGAGAAGAGAGGAGTCATGGATGATTCTAGGGCTGTTGGCCCCAAAGGGTGATGTGGTCCCTTTGAGAAACATAGGCAGGCTGCCCTCTTGGGTAGGGTTCTCCCAGTGGCTTCAGTCTGGCTGTCCACAGCCTTCACCTGGCTCACAGGAAGCTCGCACATCTTGCTGTACAAAGATGCAGCCCTTCTTGCTACGTCCATCCTTTTGCTTCATGCTGCTTTGGGTGGGACCAAAACCTCATTCCTCGGTTTCCCCATGGGGTGGGCACACCTCTCCCTCTCTCTTTAACTTTCACTGTTTAAAAACCTTGTAGTCAATGTCAAGCTCAGAGTGAAGGACCTTCCTTTGCAAGTTCAGTCTATATGACTGTGGTAGCCAGTCTTCAAGACAGCCGCCCACGTCTTGATATTCACATCGTCTTGTAGTCTCCTCCCACAAGGACTCAGATCTCATCCATGTGATGAATAAAGTGTAGCAGAGACCACGGTTTGTGACTTGTGAGGTTAGATCACAACAGGCACTGTGGCTTCTGCCTTGGCCTCTGCCGTGTTGGGAGGACACTCAACTATCCCTTTGGAGAGGCTCACGTGGCAAGGAACTGAGGCCTCCCACCAACAGCTGTGTGAGGGCTCCATCTTGGTTGCAGATCCTCCAGCCCCAGTCCAGCCTTCAGATGACTGTGGCCCCAGGCAGCATCTTGACTGCAACCATGTGAGAGAATCCAAGCCAGAACCACCCAGCTAAGCTGCTCTCGAATTCCTGAACCACAGGAACTGTGAGATAATAAGTGCTTCTTATTGTTTTGAATCATTAAATTTTGGGATAATTTGGATGCAGCTATAGATAACTGAACCAATGTCCTAGCACTTCACTGTGGAATGTGGGAGTACTTAGCATCTATCACTTTAACATCTTGTTACAAGGGTCACCACCTCCAGGAAGCCTTCCCCGATCACCTATCTACACTAGCCCTCATCCTATCCCATTACCTTGTTTTATTTTTTTTTAAATAATACTTAGTCGCAATATAAGAAATAAAATAAAAAAACAAACTATAGTGTTTATTTCTATATTTCTTTACTGGTTTGTTGTCTCTCCTGTGTCAATGGAAAGTTCCATGAAGGAAGGAGCTTGTCCATCTTTCCACCCAGGGCTTGGTGCCCTATAGGAACTCAACGCAGGGGCTGTTGTCATTCTTACTTCTACGCATGAATCCAAACTGGGGAGAAAGACAACTGTGTGTGTGTGGTCTGGGGGGTTCCCCTCAAGATGCATTTGCATGTTCTTGACTTTTAAAGAAAAAGAGAACTGAGAGAGCCCCAGACACGTGAGTAAGAGGGACAAGGAGCAGAAGCTGTCAGGTTCTGGCCACTCTTTCTCAGCTCCTGTGTAAGCTGCAGCCATGCCCACCCACTATACTAACTCTGTGTGTCGGGACCTGCCAGGTATGGCCCTGGCCAGGCATGGGCTGGGGGCTGGGGGTGGTCAGGACCCAGGTACAGCATCCCCACCCTGGGGCTAGATACCAGGGCCTGAGGATGGAGGAGGGAACGGGCTGGGCTCTCACATGCCTTTCCTCTGGAAGGGAACAGAGAGGAGGAGGAGGAGGATGATGACGATTACGAGAACATGGCGCCATCCTACAAGGACCTTCCTCCTAAGCCAGGTAAGAACACTTTTCAGAGGCCAGGTGAAGAGACGTGTGGCCTGGAGGATCAGGTGGGGAGCAGGGCCCCAGGGGCATTAGCCGGGCATCGTAGACGCATGGTCAGCCTCTCGTGTACCCAGCCCATGCCAGGCACCGTGATGGCGGGAGCATCCCTGTCTCTGTCCTGTCCTTGAGGATCTCTTAGTCTGATGGGGGAGGCAGTTCTGGGCACAGCCTCAGGCGAGCAGGTCTGAGGGGGAACGACCAAGAGATTGAAAATCCTGAGGGAAATTGAGGGCTCTGCCCGCAATGGTGGGGGGATTGGGAGTCAGAGGATGGGACATTGGAGTGAGACTTGAAGGATGAGTAGGAGTTTATTGGGAAGAGAAGCCCAGAAAAGAAGAGGTGGATGCCAAGGCCCTGAGACATGAAAGCTGGTGTTTCAGAAACTGCAGGTGGACTGTTGGCTCCCCAACCTCCTTGCATTCACATCCAGGGCCCAGACTTGCCTTTAGACTTGGGTGGCCCAGGCCTGGCCCGGGACTCAGCAAGAGTCTGATAAGTGGGTATAAAAGTGGAGGTTTTGGGTTTCCCTGAGTCAACTGCCACCAGAGCCCCTGAGGGCTAGCCGTGCTGCCCTGGTGACCTTGGACGGGGGCCATTCCATGTGGGATGGGGCTCCACATCCCCCTCTTCTGAGTCCAGACTGGGGCCAACCTGGGAGGTCCCAGGGCACTGTGGGGCTCAGCATGAGAAGGGAGATGAACTAGGCTCTGCTGTTTGACTGCCTGTCTCCAGCTCCAACCAGGTCCCAACATGATCCTCAAATCCAGCTCCAAGACTGATCCCATCCCCATCCTCAAGGCCACCCTTTCCACAAACTTAGCCCCCTCCTCATTTCCAAATCTAACACCATCACTATGCCCCAACACAACTACAACCCAACCTCAACTTCTTCCCTTTTTCCAAACTCAAGTCCAACCCAGCCTCAACCTCTTCCCCATCCCCAAACACAGCTACAACCCCATTCTTCATCCCAACCACATCCTGCCTCACAAGCCTTCTCCCATGTCCATCACCATCCCCAACCCATCTTCAACCCCATCCTCACGCCAACCCAACCCTCATCCTGGCCCTAATCTTGACTCCATCCGCATCCCCAAACTCAACTGCGTCTTTAACGTAGGGTAACCAACTGTCCCAGTTTTCCCAAGGGTGAGAGTTTTCCTGGGATGTGGGACTTTCAGTTTTAAAACTGGGAAATTCCCGGGTGATCTAGGATGGCTGGTCCCTCTATCTTAACCCTGTCCCCATCCCTAACCCCAATTCCATTCTCATGCCCCGCCCCAGCCCTAACCCTCCATTGTAACCTCAGTCCTGTTTCCATCACTGCTGTCCACCTTGTTCCCATCCTCAGAGCAGCTCTAACTCTGAGCTTCTCTTCCCCAGCTTCGATGGCTCCACCGAGACCTCCAAGGGCAGGTGAGCTGGGGCTGGGGTACAGCAGGCCCAGTGCCAGCTTTGCCCTGCTCTGGGCCTGAGCAGCCAACCCTTCTTCCCTCTTCAGGAAAGAAAACAGAGAACCCCCCACGTCCCTGCAAACCCCCAAAGGTCACAGGTGAGACTCTAGGGCTGGTACCTTCCTGTTCACCTGTCTGGAGTCCTCCTCTGTGTGACCATTGTCTTTCTGACCTCTTCCAGGCCTGGACCTCACCCCTGTCACCTTCACGTCCCCTCAACTGGGTGAGCAGTGGGAGGACCCTTTAAGAATCCTGAGAAGGGACACTTGGAAGTCCTGCCTCCAGTTCCCCAGTTCTAACCAGAGAACAAACCAGAGGGGATGGGGGCCGTTGCTCTTGGAAGACAGAGTCTTTCAGCAACTTCTGAGTAAACCTCTCTCTCTCTTTCTCCTAGGCAGTGATCTGGAGCATCCTCCATTCCAGCCATCCCTAGCCAGTAAGTCTTCCAGGTGTGCCCTGTCTACCCTCACATGGTCGCCAGTGTAGTTGAATCAGACCTATAGCTCTGGGGTGAGACCCTGGCCAGAGGAACTTCTCCTTTTAGAAGCTACTCCTCCCTTAGTCTAAACCAGACCCCAGGGACCCAGAGTGTCTGCCTGGTCCCCTTCAGGCCCCACGTCCTGCTTGCATAAGGTACAGGAAATGTTCTCTGCCCCGGATGTGAGGGTCCACAGGCTTCCTTGAACTGGGAGAAGCTTAGGAAGGAGCTGCTGGAGAGTAGAAGATAATACATCATGGTTGTTAAGAGCAGAGCTCAGTCCAAGTCATGCGTGACGTTTCCGAGCCCTCAGTTTACTCGTTTGCAAAATGGGAATAATATTCACATCTACGTCATAAGGGTGAGGATCCAATAAGATAAGAAGGATGTAACAGGATATGTGCTTGGCACACAGTAAGAGCTCCATAAATGCTCTGGGCTTCTTCAGAGTTCTCTTTCCCCAACACCCTCCTGCTAACCCATCTGGTGATCTAGTCATGACCACTGACCTCTGCTCTTTGAGAAAGGCTCAAGGGTCACTTCCTCACACTGAAGCACCTGTGTCAGTCTCTCTGTCCCCAGCCCCAGCCACAGCAACTCCCGTACCTTGGCTCAGTCAGAAGTCCGGGGGTCCCGGGTGCCACCAGGAGGAGAGACTGATGGTGTACCTGTGTCTGCTGGTGGTGGTGTCGCTGCTCCTGGGCTGCACTGGGCTGGCTGTGACCTTGATTAAGTGTGAGTGGGCTGAGGATGGGGCGTGCAGGGAGACTGGGAACGAGGCACAGGGGGACCCGTGCTGAAACTGGACTTCTCCTTATAGACCAGGAGATGGTGGAAGAACTGAGGATGTTAACCTTTCAGCAGATGGCCTGGCGAGCAAATGGTGAGCACGTTCAATCGTCCCTTCATGCCACACATATCGGGCACCAACATGACCCTCAAACCCAGCTCCAAGAGCAGCCCCAACCCCATCTTTGCAGGCACTGTGCTAGGTACCGGGCATGGGTAGGACAGTGAACACATCAGACACAGTCCATGTCTCTGTGGAATGTGTGTGTGTGTGTGTGTGTGTGTGTGTGTCTGTCCGGACCTCCACTGTCAAATATGGCGGCCATGAGTCACTGTGGCTACTGAGCCCTTGAAATGTGGTCATTCTGCGCCGGTATATGCTGTAAGTGCAAAATACACACCAATTTCAAAGACTTGCTACAAAAAATGTAAAATATCTCAGTAATAATCATTAATATCAATTACAACATTGAAATGATACTATTTTGGACATATTGGGATAAATAAAAATAGCATTCAATTTTTACCTGTTTCTTTTGACTTTTAAAAAATGTGGCAACTAAAAATTTTAGAATTACCTATGTGGCTCACATTTTATTTCTGTTGGACAGCACAGGCATAGACAGCCATTTACCAAATTATCACCCAAATGAATATAAATCTCCAAATTTTGAGGAATAGTCCAAAGTAAGAGGAAGGTGATTCTATGAAAAATTCTACCAAGGGATCTTGACCTTATCTTTGGGAGGGTCATACAAGGCTTCCCCAGGGAAATGGTGCTGCATCTGAGTGAAGGAAGAGAAGGAATTAGCCAGGTGATGGGTGGAGGGTCTCAGGCATGTGCAAAGGCCCTGTGGGTGGAGGCAACATTGTAGGTACAAAGGAGGAGGATGGTGCAGTTTGACAAATGAGAGATGGTGGTGGCTTGGAGGAGGGTTGTGGCCATGGGGATGTGGAGAAGTAGGTGGGGTAGAAAGGTTTAGGAGGTAAAATTGGCCAGACCCCTGGGGATGGATTGAGAATGGTGGTGAGCGAGAGGGAAGGGTGTCAAGGATAACATATATATGTTATCTATCTATCCATCTTATGTGTCTATCTTGTCCAACTGAAGGGCCATCTGCTGATGACCCCAGGGAGTGCTGGAAGAGGGCGTGTTTGTGAGAGTAGTGGGAATACGCACACTAGTTGTAGAAGAGTCTTCTGGGCTGCCATAGCCTTCACCATGATTGCTGAGGTCTGAAAACTGCTCCATTCCACACTCCCTCACCTCACACCCCAAATCAAGCCACTCTGCTGCTCAAACCCCATCAATGGCTTCTCACTGTCCAGAGTCCAATGCCAAACCCTTGGCTTGACATTCAAGGACTCGGACACTGAACCTCGCCCTGCTTTGAGCTCGAGCTCCTCTGAGGTCCCGCTCTAGCTCTGCCGCACCAGCCTTCCCCAACATACTTGCCTCTATATTGCTTCCAAGGCGGTCACTGCGTGCTGTGCCTCCCCCTCCCCCTCACAGTTACGGAATCACCATCTTCCTTCAAAACCCACCTCCTCCAGGAAGTCCACCATCCCCACTCTTCCCCAAGCCCCAGGGATTAATCCGTCCCCTGAGCCACTCTAGGAACCACCCCACCCCTCCATGGGCTGAGCATGTCATTTTTGAGTTCCAGCACAGGAAGAGCTCTTGCTTCTCCCTGGTGTGTCTGCAGTCAGTTGTGGGCGGGTGGGTAGGTGGATGTTTGGGTCTCTAACCCTCCAGCCCATCCCCACTGACAGTGACTGGAATGGCGGGGCTAGCTGGCCTGAAGAAGGACATTGACCACATAAGAGCTAACACCAACCAGTCCCTGGCGGAGCTTCGGGGCTTATTAGGTGAGTGGGACTCGGGCAACTGCCCTGAGATGCGGGGCATGGCAGGGCTGGAACCCTGCACAAATCCCTGAGAGTGATTCTCAGTGCAGCCTATGGGAATGGTGGCCCCTGGGGCAGAGCAGTGCACAGCCCACACAACTGCACATGTCACACCCTGTACATGATCCTGGCTCTAGGGCCACTCTGACAGCATCCTGTCCTGTCCCCAGACTGCAGCAGGGTCACCTGTCCTGAGGGCTGGCTCCCCTTCGAGGGCAAGTGTTACTACTTCTCTCCGAGCACCAAGCCATGGGATGAAGCCCGGACGTTCTGCCAGGAGAATTACTCTCACTTGGTCATCATCAGTAGCTTTGCTGAGCAGGTGAGCTGTCCCTCCAAGCCCCTGAGGACCAGCAGGCCAGCCTGCAGCTCCCAGGATTCACACACCCTTCCCTGTCCTGGATCGAGAGAAACCGGGATTGCTTTTGAGCCACTACAACTTTAATAGTAAGCTCTTACTGAGATTGTATCACGCAGAGGTTGTGTTCATTTATCCCGTGCACGTCTCAGTTTTCTCTCTAACATGGAGACAGAATAATGATTGTCTCTTAGGTAGCACTTTCTATTCTCCAGGCTGTATTTCAAACATTTTACGTCTTTCACGTGTTAACATAATCCTCACTACAACCCTATAAATTAGTGTGTGATCAGAAGAGGTTATGTTAGACTGAGGTAACAGACAGTCCCCATAACCCAATGGTGAAAGTGTATGGGGAAAATCATACAGTGATTATTAAAGCTTTTGAATGTACAAAGCAAGTCACAGGGACACTCCTGTGCCTTACGGGGGTAGGGAAATAGCTTACCCTGTGTGTATCGAGGAGAAGAATTGGAATATGTGTAAGCAACTTTAACGATTCAGTACTACTAGAGTTATCAGTAATACCATCTGGACACAGTGCAGTCATTTGTACTTTGCAGGTGAGGAAACTGAGGCACACTTCACCTAAGCAACTTGCCTGCAGTCACTCACAGCTGGTGGGTGTCAGACCTGCGAGCTAAGCCCAGGTAGCTGGTTTCAAAGTCCACGCCCTTGACATAAACCTCATAGCACTATTTGATTAGTGTCTGTGTGGTGTAGTTTTTCCATCCTTTCACTTTTAACCCATTGATGCCATTTTATTTATCTGTTTGTTTATTTATGCTTGACATATAACATTAGTTTCAAGTGTACAACATAATGATTCGATAATTGTATGTATTGCTGACAATCACAGCAACAAGTGTAGTTAACATCCATCACCCTGCATAGTTACAGTTTTTTTTCTTGTGATGAGAACTTTTAAGATTTACTCTCTGAGCAACTTTCAAATATGCAATACAGTATTATTAACTATAGTCACCGGGCATTACACTACATATCCATGACTTATTTATTTTATAGCTGGAAGTCCGTACCTTTTGACCACCGTCACCCATTTTTCCCACCCGCCACCTCCCCCACATCTGGCAACCACCAATACTTTTCTTTTTTTTTCTTTGATTCCACGTATAAGTGAGATCATATAGTATTTGTCTTAGTCTGTTTGACTTATTACACTTAGCATAATGCCCTCAAAGTCCATCCATGTCGTAACAAATGGCAAGATTTCCTTCTTTTTTATGGCTGAATAGAATTCCATTGTGTGTATATATGTATATATGTGTGTGTGTGTGTGTGTGTATGTATTTCACATTTTCTCTATACATTCATCCCTCAATGGACACTTAGGTTGCTTCCATGTCTTGGCTATTGTAAATAATGCTGCAATGAACATGGGAGTGCAGATATCTTTTCAAGTTTCTATGTCATTATTTTTAAGTGAATTTCTTGCAGACAGCGTATAGTTGGGTTGTGTGTGTGTCTTTTTTAAATTTAATTTGACAACCTCTCACTTTTAATTGGTGTTTTTAGACCATTTACATTTAATGTACTTATGATTTGGCTGGATTTAGGTCAACCATCTTATTAGTTTTTTCCTGTATATCCCCTCTGTTTTTTCCTATCCTTCTGTTTCATAGCATCATTTGTATGACTTGCTAATATAGCAGAGTTTTGGGATGATTAAATTACAGACTGTCAGCAGAGCAGGTATCAGTCCTAGAAATATCACTTTGTTTGCTTTACATCACTCACTGAGTTCTCCTTTGGAGCTCTCGTTATACCAGGCTGGTGGACGTTTAGTCTCAGGTGGTTGAGATCATCTGTTTTTCTTCTGAATGGGGACAGCCTATGTGGGGTCGAGGTGGAGGGAGACGTGAATGGTCCCTGAGATCTTCAGTCCAAGCTAGTATCCACTGGGATGTCCACTGGCTGGATGAGCCTGGACAATTTATTTAAGCTCTCTGTGCCTCAGTTTTCGCATCTATGAAGTGGGGATAATAATAATAATGCTTGCTTCAGTGGGTCACAATAAGGGTTAAATGAGGTAATCTATGTAAACTGTGTAGCTCACTTATTAATTCATTAATTCGACCAACATTTCCTGAGCACCTACTATGTGCTAGGCACTATTCTAATTTGATGGGCAAGGCAGCCTTTTTCTCTTTCTGGTTTCCTGACACCTCTCTGGGGCTTTACCTAGGACACAGGTCCCAGGTCTTCTCTACTTTTTAGAGTCTCCAAACCCATCTGGGAGTTTGACCATCACCTGGGGATCACTGTGCATGAATGCAGAGCCCCCCTCTGGCACCCACCATGTCCACATCTTTATAACTTCTTTCCCACTGCAACCTCTTCTCTCCACCCTTTAGAGAATCTTGGTCTTGTGATAAGATTGGGTGAGTGAAGTATGATCTACATACAGTAAAATGCACAGATCCTAAGTGTAAGTTCAGTGAGTTTGACATATGTATACAGTACACCCGTGTAACTGTGAACCCAATCAGGATGTAGAATATTTCCACACCCCAGGGAGTCCCCTCCTGCCCCTTTCCAGTCACCTCCCCACCCCCACCCCAGGCAAGTACTGATCCGGCATCCTTCACCGTAGATCAGTGTGCCTGTGGAGGAGTTGCTTTTAATCATGATATTTTCTTCATAATCTTTCGTCTTTGGCCCAAAGTGTTTTTCCTTTTCTTCTAAAGGCGTGGGCTTTTGAAATACAAAAGTCAGGAAGCCCCTTTTCTCTCCTTTCTTTTCCTCTTTACGTTCTGCCCCACATTCGCAAGCCCTAAATGTATGTGGGACAGAGCAGAGGGTGGACCCTCACCCTGAGGGTTGAGTAGAAGAATTAATGGCTGAATGGAGTTTGTATTTGCAGAACTTTGTCACCAAGGCTCATGGCTCTCCGCGGGTGTATTGGCTGGGGCTGAATGACAGGGACCGTGAAGGGGACTGGAGGTGGCTGGATGGATCGCCCGTCACTTTGAGGCAAGTATCCAGGGCTCTTGGGGTCTCTGCTCCTTGTGTTCCTTATGCAGCCCAAGCCAGCAGATTCTCTGGAATCCCCGGCTGGGCTGGACAGAGGAGGGACAAGGGTGATTTTTTTCTAATAGGGCTTCTGATCCCTGTACCTTTAATTCTTCTTCTATTGCAACATCTCTACCTTTTAGCACAACTGCTCAAATACATCAAGTCCCCAGGCCAATGGTTGGGAAAAAAGGAAATGAGAGGTGCCTACAGGGTGTGAGGAAGAGGAAGATTGGTTTGCCAAAAGGATGAGCAGGATCTCATTTTTTTTTCACTCTACGTATATTAGCTCGTTTACTTAATCTTCTTAATAATCCCATAAGGAAAATACTATTATAATCTCCATTTCAAAGATGAGGAAACTGAGGCACAGAGATGTTAAGTGACCTGCCCAAGCTCAGACAGCAAGCAGGTGGCCGTACCAACCAACCTAGCTCCAAAGTCTGCACTCTTAGCCATTATGTTTACTTCCTCAAGGAGTGTATGTGTCGTATTTTAAATAAATATTAACAAATTGTCCCTCATACTGGTTATACCAATTTATTCTCTCACCAGCTTGACTATGCTTTTTTTGCACGCACGTTCATCAAACTTTTGGAATTTTGTTGGTTTAATTATAGGTGAAAAATAGAATCCCAACGTAGTATTAATTTGTGTGTTTCTTATAATGACTGAGATTGGGTATCTTTTTGTATGTTTAATAGCCATAGGTATTAACTTTTCTGTGAATAACCCGATTCATATTGTTTGTCTCTTTTTATATTGGGATTTTGGTCCTTTTTCTTATTGATTTCTAGGAGCTCTTTATATGTTAGAGACATTAGTGTTTTGTTCTAGGATCTCATTTTGTATTAAAGATTCCTGGAAGGAAGCGCAGCTCTGTAAATAGAGATGGCATGGCATGGGTAGCACTGCAGGTACCCAGTTTAGATCCCTTCATGGGGCTGGTGCAGCTATCTTCCAGCAGGGGGCATTGGCTGCTAAAAGGTCACAGTTACGGTTTCTCCAGAGAGTTGTCCTCAGCTGAATGGAAGCCGGCTCACCTAGGAGGTTACCCTACTCCCACTGGGGTCAGCTCACAGCCGACGACTGGCCAAGAGAAGCCTGGACCCATTGTCTCAAGTTGGGATGGCTCTATGGTGCTATTCACACTCCAGAGCTCCTGGTGGGGTCAGGCTGAGGCTGGACCCAACTGAAGCCACGTCCCGGTCACCTCCATCCTCTGGTCCATGCTGCTTCTCTCACTCCCTCTCTCCTGAGAGCATCCCTGAATACACCCTGTGCACCTGAACTGCTGGGCCAGGCTCTGCGTTAAGGGGAGCTGATCTAAGACGTTACAATCGCTGGAAGGTTGGGAGGATTAGGGGTGCAAAGGAAGGATTCTTTGGAAGAGGAGGCAGGAACTGACCAGATGCAGGAAACTGGTTCAGGAGTGGGGAGACTGTCAGGGAAGTGGGCTCAATTAGGACAGACAAGGAGGGGTGAAGGGAGTGAGGCAGCATCCTCAGGTAATTCTGACAGGCTGAGGAAATGATTCAAATGAAAGAAAACGCCCTGAAACATGAAGGCCTTTCTTTTTCCCCTGACATTCTTTCTAAAAAATTTAATAGACTTTATTTTTTTTAGAGCAGTTTTAGGTTTACAGGAAAATTGAGCAGAAGGGACAAAGATTTCCTGTGTATATACTCCTTCTCTCCCACACACGGTTTCGTCTGTTACAATCGGGCACTAGTGTGGTGCATTTGTTACAACTGATGAACCAGTATGGACACATTGTTACTAACTAAAGTCCATAGTTCATATTAGGGTTAACTCTTTGTGTTGTACATTCTCTGGGCTTTGACAAACACAGAACAGTAGTTTCATGGCCCTGAGAATCCCCAGTGCTCCACCTCTTCATCCCTCCCCACCCACTTTCCCCATCCAGCTTCTGGGACCCGGAGGAGCCTAACAACATGCATGACGAGGACTGTGCCAGCATGAACAAAGGGGGCACCTGGAATGACCTCTCCTGCGACAAAACCACGTACTGGATCTGTGAGCGGAAGTGTTCCTGTTGAAGCCCAGGCTGAGGCTGGGTGGGGTCCGCACCTGAGTGCCCCTTGGCTCTTGAGAGGAGGACCACCTGCTCTTCATGAACGGCTCTGCCTTCCATGAACCAACATGGACGCGCCCCAGTGGAACCAGCAGCCTGGATGCAGCAAGTTCCCTGGTGCAAGTCAGACCATTTCCAGGGCAAGGACGTGGAGGTTTGTTCAGTTGGATGGTGTCGTGGTCCGTTCAGGCTGCTATAACAGAACCATAGACTGGGGGACAACAGACAGGTGTTGCTCACAGTTCTGGAGGCTGGAAGTCCAAGATCAAGGTGCAGGGAGATTCCATGTCTGGTGAGGGCCCTTCCTGGTTCATTGACACATCTTCTCTCTGTATCCTCACATGGCGGAAGGGGTGAGGGAGCTCTCTGGGGTTTCCTTCAAAATTCCAAAATAGCTGTATTGAAAGCTAATAAAAATTAAGTTATAAGAGGTATCCCAAAGAAAAGTCTATTACGTTCTGGCTTTACAGACATCAATATAATCTACCTTCGAAGGAGAACCCAATATGAGCCCCTCCCAGAGTTAGTGAGATTCTGAGATTTTCTGGGAAACTGTTACGTTATTCCCTTAAACAGTTAAGGGGAAACTAAAATTAAAAATTAATGGAATTGTTTAATACTGCCAGAAATACAGTTTGGGTCCAACTATTCTTTTATAAATTAGTGAGTTTTGTATTGTACCTGATTCATAGCAAAAATTTAATGAAAACTATTTAAGGTCTCTGCTTGCATCTGTCTATGTACCTATGTATGTTATATATATGATGTTTTTCTACCTCTGGGTGGTATAATTTCTAAAGGAGCTCTATTTAATTGGCTTAAAGTAAGCTTATATAAATTATTTCTAAATGTAATAGAAACTAATCCAAATGTCTTTCAAGTTAACATGATATAAAATAATCTTTGGTAAATGAAAGCTTATTTAAGTTTGTTGGTTTTATTGAAATAAACATGTTTTCAGAGTTATCAGCGTTGGATATGATACACACATGTTATCTCTGTTACAAAACTTGTCAGCAAAAAATAATGACAGAATAATAACTGATTTTGTCTAATGTCTCATGAAATTTTTGTAGGAAATCTAAATATAATTACTGGAAACAAAATAAATAGACATGAAAAAGATAAAAGATTTTGGCTCAAATTTTTAACAATAATTATGTTATGGTATATGTACTTAAAATAACTTCAAGACGTTTTGATAACTTGAAACCTTAGAGATTTGTTAAATTAAGTTAAATGATAAAAATTTATTGAATATCTAGGTCATTTCCACATAAGATAAATTGTTAGAATTAATTACTAAACATAGATTTATCTATCTTTGGCTTCTTATTTCAGAGAAACTGGAAAAATACTTGGGTTTATTAATAAACATGTTTTGTGCCACATTGAGGAATTTTCTATGAGAAACATGTTTCTAGACAGTATTGGTGGGTCTGCCAATACATAGGATGCTAATATAAAAAAATAAGGAAAACATCTCCGTATGCAAGGAAAGTAAGATGTATGTTTTCAGTGAAGAAGGTATAGGAATGGAGATATTTTTGTTTGTTTTGTTAAGAAAGATAAATTTGTCCTAAAGTACTAGGAAGGAAAGGAGGCACGGGACAAATTCTGAATGTAAAAGAAAGTGATGGAAGGTTTGTGGAAGAAAAACCCTGAAGAAAGAGTTTTGTGCCTTGTGACATTGGCTAAGATTGAAATGAATTATTAAGTGAATGTTTTAATATCAATAGTAAGCTGGTGCAAAAATTAGAATTTAGTTTTCTTTCTCTTAAAAGGATAATTTTCTTGGACTTTTAGTCTGCTCTTGTTAAAGATATTATGAAAGTTTTTCTTCACCTTACAGTAAGTCTACCTAAAAGGCAAGGATTCTATGTTTTGCCAAAATAATTTCCTGTGTTCAGAAGGAATACGTGTTCTAAAAAATTATGCAAAATTCCTAAAAATCTGATATGTTCTGGTGTAATTCTAGTCATTATCTTTTTTCTCCCTAAACCACAAGTTAGGAGTACTAGAATGGCTTTATCATGGATTTAGAGCTGTAGAAAGAAAAGATGTATGAAATCAAATGATTCCCCTAGTCATTATCTTAAAATGTTGTAACCAATTTCCTTGTCAATTGCATTATAGTGTTAAGTCTTTTGTCATTACAGATAGTTGTTTTACTCTGACACTTTTACAAATATGTTTCATCTTCAGAGAGATTCATGGCAGGGACTCTGACATTTACTCCAACATATAGGTTTCTGAGGAACTTTCAGATCCTAAAAATGAACTGGGTAAGAAATTGCAGAACTCTAATGGAGAAGCTGATGGCCTCATAAAACTTCTAACAAAAGATCAATTGAGGAGGTTTCTAGGACTGACTGGATACTGTAGGAATTGGGTGCCTAACTTTTCACTCATTGCTCAAACTTTATATGTATTACTTAAGTCTGAGCAGTCTGATTTGATTGAACAGACCTTGCTTCCATCACCATGGGAGGAAAACGAACACTACTGCATTTTATTAACAGATTACCTTCTTACTCCTGGGAATGACCTGCAGAGACTCCCATGGATGATGCTGATCTAATCTGGTTTACAGATGGGTCCTATTTAAAGGATGAGCAGGGACATTACCAAGCTGAATATACATCCTGTCCAGCCTCGAGAATGCCCACTGCTGTTAACCCTGCTACCCATTGAAACATTTCCTTCTAGAGGCTCAAGAAATCGCCATGAAAGAAAAGAAACCAATTTGGCAAGAAAAAGGGGGAGTTTTTGACCCTGCCACATAAATGTGATTTGGACTTGATAAAATCTATAGTAATTGATATAAATGTGTAGAATAATTGCTATTACTCTAACATGTACATCATTCAACTCATTGGGCACTTGAAAAGATGATTTAATGGGGAAACAATATTTTTGGAAACTCCCATGGTGGCTCAGGAAGCATATGCTTGTGGTACTATATGTCCTAAATATAATCCCAGGAAACCACTCCGTGGGTCACAAGGCCACTTTCCCCTTTCTAAGGGACCCTTTGAGCTATGGCAATTGGACTTTGTTCAAATATCACCATCTCAAGGATATAAATATATTTTAATAATGATTGGTATGTTTTCACATTGGGTTGAGGCTTTCCTTGCAGAAGAGCAATGGCTTTAGTAGTAGGTAAATTATTATTGAAAAGGGTAATTCCTGTTTGGGAAATTCCTATCAAGTTACACAGTGACTGGGGAACTCATTTCACTGGACAAATAATTAAATCCATTTGTGACAGTGCTCCTCAATCTTAGATCTACACACTTTGCTCAACATCGGCTGTCTGCTTTTGAAATAATAACAGGACAGCATATGCAATTAGATGAGGGAATGTATGAACGAACTTTGCCCGAGGGAGATATATTACATTATCATCAGAGTCTTTTTTTTTTTTTTTTGTGAAGAAGATCAGCCCTGAGCTAACATCTGTTGCCAAACCTCCTCTTTTTTGCTGAGGGAGACTGGCCCTGAGCTAACAGCCGTGCCCATCTTCCTCCACTTTATACGGGACGCTGTCACAGCATGGCCTGACAAGTGGTGCATTGGTGCGTGCCCAGGATCCGAACCTGTGAATGAACCCCGGGCTGCCCAAGTGGAGCATGTACACTTAACCACTGCACCACCGGGCCGGCCCCTGTCAGGGTCTCATTGAGTCACTAAAGAGAAATAAAAAATTAGTAGCAGGTTCTTTTCACAGTGAGCTCCTTGGAGACGAAGATCTTGACGACCTGGAGATTTTGTTTATTGGAAGAGGCATCAAATAAAAGACTCTTTGCAGCCGCAATGGAAAGGACCATACCAGGTACTCTTAACCAATCCATGCACTGTGAAATTAAAAGGCATAGACTAGTGGATTCAAAAACGGCCCCTCTAGGGGCTGGCCCAGTGGCACAGTGGTTAAGTTTGCATGATCCACTTTGGCGGCCCAGAGTTTGCAGGTTCAGATCCCGGGTGCAGACCTATGCACTGCTTATCAAGCCATGCTGTGGTAGGCATCCCACATATAAAGTAGAGGACGATGAGCATGAATGTTGGCCCAGGGCCAATCTTCCTCAGCAAAAAGAGGAGGATTGACAACGGATGTTAGCTCAGGGCTAATCTTCGTCACAAAAACCAAAACAAACAAACAAAAAATAAGAAAGGTTCCTTCACCTGAGTAGATTACAATTCTTGTTTCTGACACACAGCTTCTACTGACCTACAAACCAGGATGAGAAGAAGATGGCATCTGTTGTAGACAGCTGTTTCAAGACTCTGGACCAGGCCTGTATTTCAAACCTTATATCTTCTCATTTAAACCTTTGTAATGCTTAAACTACATACCTACTTTATAATTGCAATTCTTTGCTCAGTGTTGTAAGACTGGCTTGCAGGCTGGAATGATGGAAACTCATTCTTCTAAACTAATCATTTCAAGTATTAAATTTATTATCATTGTTACTCTATCTGTTGTATAATGCTATAAACAACGTAATCATAAGAAGTCATGCAAAAGCACATATACAATGTTTCTGCAATAATCTAAAAATAATTGACAAGTTACATAACCTATGAAATTCTTCCCCTATCAATCTATACCTCCATGCTTGTATGCTAGGTTCAGCTGTTCCCCTCCAATGTGGGTAACTGGGTAAATTAGAATGCAGCCCAGCTGCAAGGGACATGATGGACCCAGGGCAGGAAGCAACCATCCTGGTGTTGAGGGACAATATTTTGATCATTGATGCTTTTTATCGAAAAATTATTGATCAAAAGGGGAACATGATGTAATAAAAATTAAAAATGCTAAGGTGTTTGAGGAAGCTATTCTGCTTTAAACCTGATTTGGCCTGAACTTTATTTTAACCAGAGCAGCCTGACTTATGGCTGGACAAGCATACATTGCCCATCTGCTTTAACTCACTACCCCAAAGCAAAGGACGTGCTCTGAAGGAGGGATGAATGCCTCCCTTCCACTGATGTCAACACCAGTCCTCTTTTGAGGGAAAATTTTTCTTCCCAGAAACCAAGGTCAAGTTGACCTGCTGTGTACGTGCTAACCTGCAGCAAAATATCTCTTTGTGACTTTGAAAAGAATGTATCCCTTCCTGCCTGATGTATGCTCTTTGTTCTGACATGGTATATAGTCGTGCTGCAAACCACAGGAACACTGTCTCCCTTTGTGGAGACTGCCTCCCCAGCGCAAGTAAAACTCACCTCATCTCTCCTTTCTACAGAATGGTTATTGGCTATTTGCATAGACAGATTTAACATATGCATTTTGGGGGTACACATGCATTCAGTCCATAGCAGAGGGTGAGCTGGAGGGACACCAGGTCTTAGGGATGGTCTCCCATTTCAAAGTGTGGAGGAAACTCACGAAGTCCCAGACCATGGCTCTCAGGAAAGGATGCTGGCCCTTGGGGCTCCAGGTCTGACATTGACTTGAAGCTGAAAATACTCCTTTGAAAGTGCTCCTCTGAAAATACTCCTTCAAAAGTGCTCCTCTGAACCATGATGAGCTGGGACTGGGCTCCCTTACTGCCTGCCTGATGTGGACTAGCTTCTGGGAAGTGGCTGGGGCAAAATTATTCTTGACAAGCAACTTTCTCAATGTCCCAGGTGAAGTTTGCCCAAGCTAGGTGGCAGAACCAGACATCTGCCAAGACCTGGCCCATTGGACTTCCAGAAAGGCAGACCAGCTGACCCAGGGTGGCCAGCCCAGGCCAACACTTGGTCAGACCCTCAGGACAACAATGGAGATATCTACCTGCATGGGCCTTTGAGATGTTCGTGGTTTGTAAAGACCTTTGATGAAATAATTCACTTGACTTCTGAGTGGATCTTCTTGGCCTATGAGCTCTTGCAATGTTAGAGATTCTCAAAATGCCAGTGGTCCTTGCCCACTGTGTTGGTTTGCTGGGGCTGCCATAGTAAAGTACCGCAGACCAGCTTAAACAACAAAAATTTATTGTCTCATAGTTCTGGAGGCTGGAAGTCCAAGACCAAGGTGTCGGCATGGCTGGTTTCTGGTGAGACCTTTCTCCTTGACTTGTAGATGGCCGTCTTCTCTCTGTGTCTTCACATGGTCATCCCTTTGTAACTGTCTGTGTCCTAGTCTCCTCTTCTTATAAGGACATCAGTCATATTGGATTAGGACCCACTCTAAGGACCTCATTTTAACTTAATTACCTCTTTAAAGACCCTATCTCCAAATAAGTCACATTCTGAGGTCCTGGGGGTTAGGACTTCAACATGGGAATTTTGAGGGGACACAATTCAGCCTGTAACACCCACTAAATGGCAGAAGTGCCCCCAAAGTCATTATGACAAGCAAAAACACCCCCTAAAGGGCTGGTACTACCCCAGCTGAGTACAGCTCAACACAGCGACTTTGGACAGTCACTGAGTTGTATCCAAGGGTGGGTAGACATTCTCCAAATCAATCAATTTATTGATCCACAATAGCTCTTGGCTAATAACAGAATTGCTCATGTTTTAACTGAGACACAGGTTACAGCAAGGAGGCTCTGGGCTGGGGGGCAGTGGGGGAGGTGGATGTTCCCTTCACTTCCTGTTCCCTCTATGTTTGTCTCCTCCCACCTCCACAACTGCCCCTACTCGCCAGCCCCCACGCAGCCCATAGACTGCAGAGTGGGTGGGCATCCTGTTCTAAGCCCTCCACCCAGGGGAACATTGGTCCAAGCAACTGTTTATCTGGGGTCAGTGGAAGTTCCCACATCTCAGTAGAGGAAACTTCAGTTTCCTACAATACATGTGTAGAGAAATGAGGAAGCAGGGGGCTGTGGTCTCATCTCTGAGTCACGCTGGGGGGGTCTACGGTGGAGCTGGCCCAAACCTATCTCCCTTCCGCATCTGTCACAATTGTATAATTTCAGGTAGAGAGATAAATGTGAAAGAGGTCCCCTTTACCACTTTGAGTTCAGGGTAGCAAAGGTTGAGCATTCTTGGTGGATAAAAATAACAATAGCCACGGTTTATCAAGCATGTATTGTGTGCTAGATAGACACAGTGGCTCTCATTTAATCTTCACCATGACTCTGTGAGGTTGGAATAATTCCCAGCCCCATTTTATAGCTGAGAAAATTGAGGCTCAGAGCATTTTCATGGCTTGTCCATTGTCATTTAGTGGATAAGTGGAAGAGCTGGTATTTGGACTTTCTGTACCTCCAGTGATTGATCTCTTTCTGTAGCACCTGCTACCTTCTGAGAGACTGTCTGTAAACTTGAATTATCCCTGAGGACCCAAGCCTTGTACCTCTTGTTTCAGCTGGCAATTATGGGAAAGGAACAGCATGGTGTGGTGGAACAGACACCCTGGGTTGAGATAAGAGACCAGGAGTTGAGTTCTGGGTCTGTGGATAATAATCTGTGTGGCTCTCCTGGGGCTATTACAGTAATGCAGGTGAGAGATGATGGGGACTAGAGGGCTAACTGTGACAGTAGGAAGAATTCTGGATATATTTTGAAGATACAGCTAATGAGATCTGCTGATGGATTGGATGTGGGTTGTGAGAGAAAGAAGAGGAAAGAATGACCCCAAGGTTTTCAGCTTAAGCAATAAGAAAGAAGAAGTTATCATTACGAGATAGGGAAGAAAAAAATGCTTATGAACACAACACATTTAAGTTTTAGTGGTTCATGATCTCTTGCTGAAGTTCTTAGAACTTCTCTTGGTTCAAGAATGGAATCTTGTGTGTAGCAGATGCTGTCGTGCCCTGCTTAGATACTGGATCCTCACATTTTCAGTGACTTCTAGTGGCCAGCAGCTGCCACCAGAGTCCACCTGGTCCAGCAAATGGCAGGTGAGAAGGGCCGGGGGGAAAATGCTTCCTGGAACAGCCCTCAACCAACACCTAGACTTGGTGTACACATACCCCAGCTCCCTCACCCCTCAGGTACGGTGACTCCGAGATACGTGTCCCATGTGATCACCCAGAGGTCCCCACTGGGAGTAAGCTCCCGCTGCCTACAGCACTCGCCTGCTCAATAGCTCATCTTTGAACACATCCTGCACTGGTTGCCTTTCTTTCTCTGACTCACTTCTTTGCACCCCTGCTGCCCTTTCCTGGCATCACCTCCAAAATAAACTACTTGCACTGGAATCCTTGTCTCAGAGTTTGCTCTTGGGGGGACCCAAACTAAGACACTACAGGACAGGAGAGGATGAGCTTCCGACATGGTTCTGGTTTGCTTGGGACAGAGAGGTTTCTGAGATGTAGGGCTTTCAGTGCCATATCTGGGAAAGTCCTGGGCAAATTGGGATGAATTGACCACCCTTATAGGAGGAGAGCGTGGTATCAGGGAAGCCAAGAGAAGAGAATGCTTCAAGGAGAAAAGGGGCTAATGTATAGGTAGATCAAATCATCATATTGTATACCTTAAATATATACAATTTTTATTTGTTAGTTATACCTCAATAAAGCTGGAAAAAACCAAAAACACTTGATTATAAAAAAAGAAGAAAAGGGGATCAACGGAGTCAAATGTGACCCAAAAGTCAAGTTAGAAGAGACTGAGTAGCAGCCAGTGGACTTAGCACTGAGAAACCACTTGGGACGTTGAACCACTCTTGGGTGTGTTGGAGGCAGAAGTCAGACTGCAGTGAGCTGAGAGTGAGGGGGTGGGAGGAAGTGGGGACAGCAGAGCATAAACAACTTTTCTCAAATTTTGGCTGCGAAGAGAAAGAGAGCAATAGAGTGGTTATTACAGCAGGGAGCATTTTTTGGGTAGAAGAGACTGGAACATGCCTCCCCCGTACTTTTCCAAAACCCCCTATTATTGCCATGTTAGATCTCCTAGGTCTTCCAGATTGATGTTTTCTTCCTTCATGATTTTCATCTTTGGGCATTTTGCTCTGTGCTTTGAGATAGTTCCTCGACTTTGTCTTCTAAGCCACTAATTTGGCTCTTGCCTCTGATCACCCTCTTCTTCACTTCGTCCCGCAAAATTCCTCTTTTTATTTATTCCCTTTTTATTTAGTTCCATGGATCTTTATGGCTCTGTACTTGAATCTCCTTACCTTCTTATATTATTCTTGTTTAAAGTTGTTTTCTGTCTTCTCCAGGAGAAGCTCTATTTTGCTGGGTGTCAGTTATGTTGATGTCAATATCTTCTTTGCAGCTGCTGGGCCCTCTCACAATTTGTCATTTTTCTTTGGGGCTCAGATCTGGGGGTTGAGAACTCTAAGCAGCGGCAGTTTCCCAACTGATGGAGGAGATGGATGCTCCATCCTGTGGGGTCCACGTGGGCAGCAGGCAGGCACGCAGAGGTGCCTCCCTGCTCCCCAGTATCCTCACATCCTTCTTGATTTGGGAGCAGGACTCCTCTTGGAGTTCTTGGGGGCCAGAGGGATCAGACGCACACACATGGGAGTGATGCTGACCTTATCCCAAGAGGTCCGTGGACCCCTGTGGGCCAGACTCTTTCTGGGATGGATTGTGTCTGGTCTTCACCCCAGAGCAGTCTTCAGCTTGTCTTGGGGCTCTCTACCTGGTGCATGGGGGACACATTTCCACCTCAGATTTCCTTTTGGGGACTTCCCCAGAGATACCTCACTCCCACCCAGCTGCCATGGGTCCTAGCAGACTTTTGGTTCAAAGAGGCAGACATATTAGGGAAGGGAGTGGAGGAGAATGGAGACATGTACAGTGGCCATTTTCCCACAATCTGCCATTTCTCTTTCTTTAGCACAGGGGACAGCAAACTATAGCCTGAGGGGTCAAATCCTGCCTGCAGCCTGTGTTTGTATGGCCAGTGAGCTAGGAATGGTCTTTACTTTTCTAAGAGATATACACATATATCTCTTAATACATGTATATATTATGTGTGTGTGTGTACCTCTATCATCTATCTATCTATCTATCTATCTATCTATCTATCTATCTATCTATCTATCTATCTATCTATCTACCTGTCTGTCTGTCTATCTATCTATCTATCTATCTATCTATCTATCTATCTATCTATCTATCATCTATCTATCTCTATAGCTATGTATGGCCTGAAAAGTCTAAAGCGTCTACAATATTTATTATCTGGCCCTTTACAGAAAAAGTTTACTGTCCCATCTTTATCATATTTAAATGCCACTGGGGAGGAATGAGGAGAGAGGATGTGAGAGAGGGAAAGACTCAGGAGAGAGAGAAGACAGTCGATGGAGAAAGTTCTGCCAAAGAGGAAGGAGGGGACGCGATCCAACGCACAGAGGGAGAGGTTAGCTTTAAACAGGAGGAGGGACCACTCTGCTGCTGTGAAAGAACGGGGCAGGAGATGATGGGCATCGATAAAAGAAGGAAGCAAGGATGGGTGTGGATGTGGGTATATTTGTAAGGGATGTCAGAAAGTTGAAGGAGTTTCCATCAGCTGGTGTTTATTATCTCTGTGAAGTAGGAGACAAATTCTTCTCCCTTATGTAAAGGGAAAGGTCATGAGGATTGAGGAAGGAAGTGAAAAACTAGAACTCCTCATGTGGGCAACTTGACTAGGGATAGGAAGAGCAAGTTCCAAGTACCATGAAGAGTCTTGTTTAGATCAGAAAGGGCACATTTGTAATGGCTCAAAGCTGAGTGATTCTGGGGTCTCACTGCTTTGATGGAGGAGTGGAGAAGAGAAATGGTTGGTTCATAAGGAAGGATGCTTTGGCTGCAAGCAACAGATTACCTGACCCAAAGTGGCTTAAAAGTAGTAATTTATATGTCTTACATAGGGAAAAGTCCAAGGGTTGGTTCAGCCACCCAAAAATGTCATAAAAGCCCAGATTATTTTCGTCTTTCCACTCTTCCATCCTTATTATTTCCATGACGTCTTCTCTCCAAGCATCATATTATATAACAGCCCAAAATAGGAAGTCATGAGCAGGTTGTCTTTGAATTTGTTTTTGTTTTCATCAAGGAGAAAAAGCACTTTCCAGTAGGTGTTTCTTATATCTCATTGGATAGAATTGGTCCAAATGCCCACCCCAAATCAATCTCTAGAAAATAGGAATGAGATCACTATGGTTTAGACCATAGTGGTTTAGTTTAGATGAGGGTTTCTCCATCCCAGCACTACTGACATTTGGGGATGGGTAATTCTTTTTTGTGTGTCTAGGGGCTGTCTTGTGCAGAGTAGGATGTTTAGCAGCATCCCTGGACTCTACCACTTAGATGCCAGTATCGTTCCCCCTGCCCCAGTCATGACAACCAAAAACGTTCTCCAGATATTGCCAAATGTCCCTGAGGGGGAGAGGGAAATCACCCCCAGCTGAGAATCATAGGGCTTAGACCAGTCTCAACGGACCCCCTGGGTTCAGGCACATTGCTTCCCCAAATCGGAAGGTTCTGCTAATAAGGAACATGTAGTGGTGGTGATGGCTGCTGAGTAGACTATCCACGGTGGCTTCCACGTTGGATCAGTCTTGGTGTGAGATTTCCCTAGGTACGTATGGAATCAGAATGAGGAAGCAAAGGTGCTGAAAGAATGAGAGAGAACCATTTGACCTGGTTGATCATGAGATTTAGCCTGGATACGAAAGGAAGTAAAGCTAATGGTTTGGGAGAAGCTGATGGCTTGAGGGACTGGGTGAGTTTAAGGAGCAAGTTTAGAATGAGTGAGAGTAAGAACTTGAGTAAAGGCCTTGGAAGGAGTCTCCCCATTTAGAAAAAGTCAAGGGAGTATTTGCAATGGTCATGATTTGTGTATCCAGGTACAAACACTGGCTGAACACATCATAGCCAAGAGAAATCCAGTTCAACACACATTTATTGAGAACTCATTATGCAGAACAAGCACCTCATGAAGTAAAGGTGAAACGTTTCCTCTTCAAGGATGACATGTGTCCTGAGTCTCCCTGTCCCTAGCTTCATTCTTCACGATGCAAAACAGATCCATGTGGAGTTGAATGTTCTAGTTTTTGTATTTTCTCTTCACTTGCTCTGGAAAAGAATCCCCCCCCCCCAAAAGATGTTTAGATTGAAGGTAGATGTAAAGATAAAACAAACCAACCAAACAACAACAACAAAACAGAAAGAAAGAGCAGGAGTGGGTTAAAGCCAGAGAGCTCCATCCAGCAGGCAAGGATGGCATGATCTCCTAGCATTTTGGAATCCTAGGACAGGTATGGCCTTCTTTAGCTTATAAGGGGAGGACTTCTCAAAAACCCAGGATGAAGAATGTTTTTGGAAAAATTTTTGGAAGTAGTATCCCACTCTAGAATTTCAGCCCTTGGGGTGTTGGTTTTTGTCTAAGACAGGCTAGACTCTTAGTTCCATGAAGTTAAGGACTGTGTTGGTCTTGTCACTTTTTGTATGTCCACTGCCTACCATAGTGTCTGACACATTGTAGAACTCAACAAACATTCTCTTTGCCCCCTACAAGCTACAGCTGGGTTTAGAAGCCCCAAGTTCCACAGGGGAACCAATATCTCCTGTAGCAGCCAGTGAAGATGGAGTTCCTGGCAAATATAAATATGAGTCATTGTACGCAGAAAGTCCCAAGCTGTACCTTCCCTCCTGGTATTTGTGGTTCATTCACAGAACTGCCCCTCCAACATTATCAAGTTTCTAGGGAATAGAGCCAGAAAGTAAACCCAAGGTCAAATTTGTCCATAGAGGAGAAAGGGTTTTGTTAGCTTTTTACTAATAACATGTACATGAAAAATAAAAGCTTAAGAGATTATTTTAATCAAAGCAAATGATTTCTTAAAGGGAGCTAATGTATTTTATATGCATAAAAATATAAAAATAAATATATATAATATACATAAAATATATAATATATTCCCTTTTTACAGATACACTCATCTTATTCAATTTCCACAATGTTAAGCAATGATAAAGAAACATTTCCTTATTTATTGTGGGAAACCAGTAGCTGGAGTGCTGGCATCTTTGGGAGTTATTTTGGATTATCTGGGAAGCTTTTCAAAGGTCACAGCCAATGGTTAGCACTTACCACAATTTTATTTTCATTGCAAATGATTAAGCTTAATATTCATAAACATTTTCTCCAATCACCTGACACGTGCTAAGACTTTTTTCCCTTTTTCCTGGTCCTGTTTTCCTTTTGGTCTTTTTGGAAAAATTTAGAATGAATTCCCCTTCCTGCCCTCCAATAAGGGACAGACCTTTCTTCAGTGACCTCAATATTTCCACTGCTGAAGAAAATCACATATCATCTCAAGAAATGTAGAAGATGATGGATCAGAAATTTCTCAATTTTGTTCAGCTTAAAAATAACATATTCTAAGGCTCTTTGGCAAGCTGATGTGGTGGATGTGCACTTGGGAGGCATAAAACCAAATGAGATGGGGAGAATTTTCGTGGATTATGAGCTTTGGAGCCCGTCCTGCTCATCTAGTGACATACTTTCTTACAAGTATGTTCTCTCATTTCTCTAAGAGCAAATAAGGGACAAGTATGGAGAGAAAGCTCAGATAGTGCTGGAGGCTTATTCCTTGGTGCATTGAGCCTGAGTTAGCTCAATGAAAGAACAGATGAAGACCAGCCACCGAGTTCCAGAGAAGTTCCCTTTCCAACAGGACCATTTCCTCTCCCAGGAAGGTCCCATTATTCCACGTACTCGTCCCCTGTAATTATGTAGAGCACCTGGGAGGTCCCTCTCCTGGAGCCCTTTCCGTGGGGTCCAGCAACTCCACTGGGCTCACGTCCCTCTTCCTATGGGATAGTGGGGTTTCAGGATGATGACCACTCTATGTCCATGATTGTAAGTCTTCCCCCAAAAGGTTATACTCTAGATGGTAGTGGTGCTGGTGATATGTTTTATCCATACTTTGAATGACAAGAATATAAACAAAAGCCAGCTTAAGCACTGTTAGTGAGCAAGGAACAGTCACTGAGGAACGATAGAGTGAGAATGAGAAGTGCAAACCAGGTCATCAGGAAAAGAGCCCTGCTTGGTACCTTCCAGGGAAGGAAGCTCGTACTAAGACATGGAGGCTCAGGGCGTCAAGGGGTCAAACACAAGAATAGGTGACAAGTCCTCTTACCTTGCTGGGTTTTGAGTCTGGGCCAGGCCTGGTGGAAAGTGTGTAAGTCTCAGGTTCAGATTTAAATTTCATGATCTGTCCAAACCACTTTCGGACCTGAAACATCAAAGGAAATACCAAGATGGTTTTTGTTAGCTTTGGAGAAGAGAAAAGCCAGCAAGTCAGGAAGAGGATAAAGACATTATGACAAAACCTTTCCCCATAAAATGAAGTGTATACATACAATGGAATGTTATTAGGCCTCAAAAAGAAATGAAACTCTGACACACGCTACAACATGGACGAAACTTAAAGACATTATGCTGAGCAAAATAAACCAGACACAAAAGGACAGATATTGTATGATTCCACACATACAAGATCCTTATAATAGTCAAATTAATTGAGACAGAAAGTAGAATACTGGTTACCAGGGGTTAGGCAAGGGAGAATAAGATGTTATTGTTTAATGGGTACAGGGTTTCAGTTTGGGATGATGAAAAAGTTCTAGAGTTGGATGGTGGTGATTGTTGCACAATGTGAATGTACTTAACGCCACTGATCTGTACACTTAAACATGGTTAAAATGGTAAATTTTATTTTATGTATATTTTACCACAACATTTTTTTTCATATTACAGAATACATTTTTGTTGTAGAAAATTTACAAAATATGCATATGCAAAAGAAGAAAATAGAAGTTACACATAATTGCTCAATCTAGTGAAAAATCACTGATGATGTTTTGGTGTCCTTCCATGTGTCTTGGTTTGGGGTCCCACAGAAGCAGACCCCGAGACAAGGGTTCAAGTGTAAGGAATTTACTTGAGGAGTGGTCCCAGGAAACGCCAGTAGGTCAGTGGGGAAGTGAGATAGGGGAGGGAAGGCAGCCAGTAAAGGGTGCATAATTCTTTCCACTGGTTTCCACTGTGGGGTTTGTCCCACTGGGGAACTCTTGGACACAGCATAGGACACACTTCAGAGTCATCACACCTCAGGGACAAGGGAGCTGGGACATTTATCCACAAGCTCCCATCAGTCATTAGTTGATGGCTGCTCTCAAGAGCCATTACTCTCTGGAACTGCCAGCTTTCCCTATTCATGAGTCAGGCATGTCCTGCGGGCAGAAAGAGGCTCACAGGCACAGAGTCCCAGGTGTCTGCAATAAGCAACCCTGAGCATGCAGAGATGAACGCCAAAGGGACACGAGAGGGCCATCGACAGCATCTGCCACACCAAGATTTCCCAACCTTGGCGTTACTGGTATCAGGGGTTGGATCATGCTTTGTGGTGGGGGCCGACCTATGCCCTGTAGGATGTTGAGCAGCATTCCTGGCCTCCAGCCACTCAACGCCAGTAGCACTCTTTCCCCCAGTTGTGATGATCAAAAATGTCCCCAGACATTGCTAAATGTGCCCCACTCAGAAGGGGGAAGATTGCTTGAGGGTCATGGTGCTTTCCATGCACACCCACACCCGTGCGTAAATCATAACCAAGAGTAACATGAGCAGTAAAGGTTTATACACGTTATATAAACGCACGGAGAGCTTCTGGAGCAATGCTGTGAAACTTGCCTTTTCACTAATACGTTTTTAATATCCACCCAGTCATAAGGTATTCTTGTGCCTGGATAAAAATCGACATTTGAATGTTCTAAGTTGTTGCTTGTCCTTTGCTCTCTAGAGGATGTCTGCTTTGTCAGTTCAGTTTCTTCCTCTCCCTAATCCTCTGAGAAGCTGTTGTTTCTTTCCTAGTTTGGTTCTTTGTGCACGCAGACGCAGAGCGGGGAAGAAGGGAAGGAGGGAGGGAGGGAGCGAATGGGAGGGAGAAAGAGAGTGAGGAAGAAAGAAAAACACAAAGGGGAGGAGAAGGAGGAGGAGAGGGCAGAAGAAGGAGGAGGAGGAGAGGGCAGAAGAAGAAGGAGGAGGAAGGGGGGAGGAGGAGGAGGAGGAGGAGAGGGAAAAAGAAGAAGGAGAAGGAGGAGGAGGAGAAGGAGGAGGAGGACCAGGGAAGAAAGTGTATCAGTCAGGGCATGTTTTGCTGCAGTAACAAACAAGCTCAAAACCTTAGTGGCTGAACTCAACAAAGGGATACGTGGACTATGCGTCCTCTTCATGGCGTTTGAGAGGAACAAATAAAGAACGGGAGTAATGTTGTATTCCTTCTGGCTGCTGAATTGTGTTAGTTGGCTGTTGTGCCTCCTGATGTGGATCATGCGGATCCCAGCTTCACTGGGGTTTCAGTCTTTTACAATATTGTATTTAATGGTTGCAGAGTATCCTGTTCTATAGATGTAACATAATTTAACTAAATCTAGGTAGAAATATGTCAACATAGTTCAGTAGTATACAGTAGCATTGCATCTTTCCTAGGGCTTCGATTCTAGAGCCAGGAGGCCGTCCAAACGATCCCTGAGCTCCCTTAGTAAGGCACCCTCTTAGAGGCTTGTCTCAAGAAGACCAAAGCAGCCAATATTTCCCCAGTGCTGGACACAGGACACTGTTTCTGTTGCAGACTACAACACTGTTTCTTTTGTTTCAGGGGCAGACAAATGAATTGGCTTGTGTTTAGTATTCATATTGAGTACAAAATATATATCTTGAAAAAGTGGAAGCTTGCGCTGTGAGATCCTTCAGCAACTGAGATGAACTGAGAAAAGAGCACATATAAGACTTTTTCATTGTGTTCACTCAGGGGCGTACATCCTCTGAGAAGAGCTGCTTACAGTTTTCTTTGGCTATGCACGTAAGCTGCAGCTGCTTATAATGAGATGGATGAAAGGATGGATATGTGGATAGATATGTGATCAAGCACATATACCACAATGTTAATTATAGAATCTAGGTGATTGGTATATATGTGTTCACTGTATAATTCTTTCAACTTTTTTGTATGCTTGAAAATGTTCATAGTAAAATGTTGGAAAAATTAGCTTATTATGTAATTTAATTAAAACATAATAGTATGGAGACTATGCCATCGCATGGAAACCTGTTTAAGAACTCATGTTAAGTGGTGTGGTAGACTGCATTACTGATCTCGATTATTCACTCTTCTGCCGTAGTCATTACACCCTGTCTTAGCCTCGTGGCAGGTAGTGCATTCTTTTCCCACTGACTTTGGGCTTGACATGTGACTTTCTTTGGTCAATGGGATATTAGTGTAGGCGATGCAAAGAGAATCACAGGACCTGAAATGGCCTTGCCCAGTAGAGCTCGCTTTCTTGTGATTTTGCCATTGTCATGAGAAGAACTTATGTTAGGGAGCTGCTTCCCTTTCTTCCAAGCCTCAGGATGAGTCACAAAGAGCAGGCCTGAACATGACCTACCTCCTGGAGCCAAGCCAAGCTGAGCCCAGCCAAGATCAGCTGAGTCTCAATCAACCTGCTGCCTCGAGAAGGAGAAAAGTAAATATTCATGTTTAAGCCACCGAGATTTTTGAGGTTATTTGTTACACAGCAATAGCTGACTATTACAAATGGGAAAGCTGAAGAAAAACATATATCCTTGATGTAGCAATCATTTACTTTCTGTAAGCCATTAATAAATTGGTGTATCTTATAATCAACAGTATCTTAAAGTAGAGAAAAATATAGGCAGTGTTTATGCACTGCTCACAAGCTCATATGAAAATCTAGAGAATATGGATTTAGATGTTCATTAAACAACATACCTCCAAAGATTTCTTAACTTTAAAACAATAAAGAAAGAGGTCAGTGTTTACCTGCTGGCTGAGGAGGCAGTGCACCAGGAAGATGACGACGCCCTGCAGGCTGTTGATGATGGTGAAGAGGTAGGCCATGACGTGGGCGGCTGGACCCACCTGCAGGATTCCCAGACACCACGTGCAGCCCAGGATGAAGAGCTGAGCTGTGGCTTTAAATGTCAGCATCCTGGGAAGAGTCATAAACAACGATGTAAAAAAGCTAATAATGGACATGAACACCCCTATAGCATGGTTGTTAATGGCGAGGACTCTGGAGCTAGATTGCCCAGTTTTAAACCCAAGGCAGCACTAACGGACTGTGTGACCTTGGGTAAGTACTTTATCTTTCTGTAACTCAGTGTCGTCATGTTTATAATAGCCCTACTTCAGAGAGTTGCTGCCAAGATTAAATAAAGCCTTAACATATGTAAAGTATTTAGGACAGCATACAGAATAAAACTAGTGCCATACATAAAGCATTCTAAAACTGGGTGCTCTCTCGCTCTCTACATCATTTATAGATAGGCGGTGTCATATAATTTGTTATTCAAACAGGGAGGCTTTTGAGATAAAAAGGGATGCTAGTTAATAATTACAATGGGTCAACAGGCATAAACTGGGACTGTCCCAGGCAAACCTAGATGTAAGGTCACCCTTCTTAAGAATCTATATATCCCTAATTTTATTTTATTTATTTATTTTTTCTGAGGAAGATTGGCCCGGGGCTAACATTCGTGCCCATCCTCCTCTACTTTATATGGGACACTGCCACAGCATGGCTTGACAAGCGGTGTGTCGGTGCACACCCGGGATCCGAACCTGCAAACCCCGGACCGCCGAGGCGGAGCATGCGCACCTAACCACTGTGCCACCAGGCCGGCCCCTGTATATCCCTAATTTTAAAATATAATATTACATAAGTGAGGAAAGCTAGCTAAGGAGAAATTTGCATAGTGTGAGGCTACTGTAGGTGTGCCTGTCTGTTCTACAGAAAACGCACAGAAAAAGGTCTGGGGAAAATATTACACATATCATATCACACAGTTTGTTACCTCTGGCTTCTGGGGGAAGTGGAAGTCTCAGGAAAAGTGGGAGTTAGCCACTCATAATTTTTACTTTGTATATTTTAAAAAATATTAAGAATTTTTAACATTTGTGTTATTTTTGTGGTTAAAATGAAAGCAACAACAAATTTCATGTTCAAATGAAAAATGATCCTGCAAAATAAAAAAATACTCATAGCCCCAAATTTTTTGAAATAGCATTGTGTAAAATATATTTGAGTCTAAATCTTTCCTAGTGCATCTCGTGTTGAGTGGTGGAAACTGCTGGTTTTTTCCATCTCTTCTTCTTCCTTTTAGTGTTAGAGCCCTTCTCTTTTTGAGTTTTGTCAAGGACACACAGCGACCTGGCTAGAGACTACATTCCCCAGCCTCCCTCGCAGCGAGGCATCACCATGTGACCAAGGTCTAGCCAATAGTATATGAGCAAATGTGAAACGTGCGACCTCCACGTCAACGCCTTCCCGTGGATGGGATACTGATAAAGACAACTTCCTAGGGCATGGTGGAGCAACAAAACAGAAAGAACTTCAGTCCCTGGATCACTGTGTGGAGCAAAGCTTCCCCACTAGCCCTGGACTGCTCACCTCTGGACTGGGACATGAGAATGAAATGAACTTCTATTTCACTCTTTTTCTTGGGGCTTTTGGTCACAGCAGCTTGGCCTGTACTCTAGCTAATCCAGCTTCTCATTAATTGTGACAATTAATTGTGGTCTTGTGAGTCCCTGGAGCCTGGTTGTGGGGCGTATGTGTGTGTGGATGTTAGGAGGTGAGTAGAGGAGAAGGGGGTCGAAAAATGCCATTATCCCATTTTACCTTACATTCTGGATGGTTGACACCTCACTGTTGAGAGAGGAAAGTTTCCTTTTCAAAATGCAGAGGACCAAGAGAAAAAATACTAAATTCACCTGCAGGAACGACACAGACCATGCAGAAGGCAAGTTAAAATAATGTGCCATGTCCACTGTAAATCGCACACCACTCCTACCTCCCTGCACGTGGGATTGAACTGGTAGAAGGTGGAAAAATCAAATCATACAGCTGAGAATATGGATGCCCCTTGTACTATCTGGCACCCAGCGCACCTGGCGCTTCTTTGGTCAGGAACACCAGAGCCACGTACTCACTCACACAGATAATGGCGCAGACGGGGCCGAGGAAACCCCAGATGAATCCCTGGTCCACGTGGAGCCAGCAGCTGGGAAGCGTGCAAAAAGGGACAGACAGAGAGATCAGAGACCGCACACAAAACAAACATGAAGTGACACCTTTTCCTAACAGAGAACTTCCAATGTCTCCTGAAAATGTCAGTTTATGACACCGAAGGCTCTGACTGTTCACTACATGCTTTAATACTACCTTAAACTTAAGCACAGTCCTGTTGAATTTCCACACCAGCATTGTGAAGGTAGGACCATGGGGATGACTATTATCCCCATTTTGCTATTGAGGGGACTAAGACTTGAGGACTCGAGGTCCCAAATTATGGGAGGGATGAAGCTGGTATCTAACTGCAAAACTCCCTCCTTCCAGAACCTTCCATGCTCTTGCTGTCATCTTTCCCTGCCTCACTGGGAAAGAGGTTAGAGCTGTTACACTTAGGGAGAAAGCAGAGAACATTCATGTGGCTATCCCAATCATCGTCGTTAACATTGCCCTCAAAACTGTCCACGGCACAGGGTGAGAGTCAAGCTCACCGATCGGGTGTTCCATAAAGATGAGGCCTGGACGCTGCAGAAATGGCCACAATCACAGCCGGGACCCCGTAGCCCACAGGGAACATGAGCTTCCTCATGAACCTGCTCGCGCTGGTGTAGTTGACCACCGTCAGGTTGCGAGCAGTGAGGAAGAGGTGCAGGCCCTCCAGCAGCATCCAGGTGAAGGAGGCCAGGTAGAGATAGTGTAAGGCACCCGCGATGAGGGCGCACAGCACCTGGGGGCAGAGGCAGGTGTCACCAGGAGGGACTGTCAGGGTGGAGGGTGGCCCAGGGCCTCTCCTGTACACTGACATTGAGTTCAGAGCACCTGATGGTAGAACAAGGTCATCAAAAGTAAAGGTGGCTGATAATCAATGCCAGCACTGCCCACCTTGGCACCACTCCTCCAGCCCCCCTGGGGACCCAGGGCCATTTTATTACAGTGTCCAGTGCAGCATGGCTCCATGGACTCAGCACCCCTGGGGCAGGGCAGAGGGCCCACTGGGACAGGGTCAGTACCTTGATCTCGGTTCGGTCGATGGCCGTGAGGAAGAGGAGGTGGGCCAGGAGGAGGCAGAGGGAGAGCTGCAGGTGGAGCGAGGTGCTGGTGTTCTGGATGGCTCTGCACAGCAGGAAGGTGAGGGCCGCCAGGAGGAGGCACAGCAGAGAGAGGCCCAGCCCCACGTAGGAGATCACAGCCAGCACGGGGTCCTCCTCCTGGGACGCGGCAAAGAGACCACAGTCACCCCTTCCTGCTCTGGGATTATGATTGTCCTCCCTCGGAATAGGGCATCCCAAACACAGGCACAAAGCCGGTGATAGGGAGTGTGTGAAGTGTCTGTCAGACTAAGTCTTTTTTTCAGCTTTATTGAAGCTTATGTAGTATACAGAATACTGCGCCTACCGAATGCAGACATTTTGATGAGTTTGGACATAGGCGTCCATGATGCCATCCCCACAATCAAGGTGATAAACATACCCATCGCCTCCAAAAGACGCCTGTGTCTCTCTCTGTTTTTTTGTGGTGCAATCACAACATGAGATCTACTCTCTTAACTGTTTTTAAGTGCACAACACCATATTGTTAACCATAGGCTCTATGTTGTACAGCAGGTTCAAGTTGAAATGAATGGATATGCCCAACTAAGTCTTCACCCAAAGAGACGTAGGAAGCCCTGTGCAGCAGAGGCTATTAATCTCTTCACAGTCGCCTGTACCTGCCCTTCAGCTGCTTCCTGTGAACTCCAGTGACCCTGACTGAGGGTATTTGTCCTGCCACGTGGGAATGCTTAGATACACCACAGGGTCACAAGGGCCAGGACATTAATGCATGTGGGAGCTGCCCTCCAACAATGATAGTGGGGAACTGGTGGATAAATGCCCCAGCTCCCGTGCCCTTGTGTGGATGGCTCCTAGTGCATGTCCTACGATATCTCCCAAAAGTACCCAATGGGATTAAGCCCCAGTTGTCTGTCCATGAAGTTAACTTTCTCTTTAACACATCCTTTACGGGCTGCCTTCTCTTCCCTTTCTCACTTCCCTACTGTCCTACTGATGTGTCCCGGGCTCACCTCCCAGAGAAACTACTTGCCGTCAAATCCTGTCTCAGGACCTGCTTGCAGGTGACCCCAAAGTAAGACACCTTGTCTAATTCAGCTCTTGGGGACTCATCTCATTAAAGACAAGGGCCAGGGGTCTGGTAAGCCAAACAGACTTAGCAAGACTCACTAACGGGAAATGATAGTCATCATCCCTTATAATTATATGGGTATTTTAATTTATTTCGATGCCACTTTATAGAACTTTTAAATCCTTTGCTTTTTTAAAGTTAAAAAATTTTGAAATATAACACACATACGGAAAAGAACATAAATGTCAATGTATTATATGGTTAATAACTATTAAACACTCAGATCGTGTACTAGTCTATGGACACTATTCCAGAAGCTCTTCCCAATTGCAAACCACCTTCTCCCCTAGAGAAGCCATGATCCTTTTATGATAAGCAATTCTTTATAGTTTTACCACTTATGTATGCAACCCCTGAGAATATAGTGTAGTTGTGTCTGTTTTTTGACTTTGATGGAGCAATATTCTGCTCCATGCCGTCACTTAGAAACCATGGTGACAGAGGCTTCACTATCTTGTACCTGTACCCTCTGGAGTATATTGCTTCCTCATTGCCCTGGAGGATCCAACGTGGGATTTTCTGTACTTTATCCTAGAAAACTAGCATTGCCTTTAATAGCCCCAACAGGAAACAATCTAGATATCCATTAACTGTAGAATGGATAAGTAAATTATAGTATAGTCAAGCAAGGGAACATTATACATCAACGAAAAGGAATGAACTAAGGCTATGCCCAACTCATAGATGAATTTGATTAATGCAATGATGAATGAAAGAAGTATTTTATGTTTTTTAACTTATTTTAGCTTTCCCACTGCCCTGTGCAGTAGGAGGGGTCCGAGATTTCCAACATGCATTGTTCTGAGGGCACTACCTCCATCCCTGTAAGGAGGAGAGGGATGTGTCATCACCCAGCCTGTATTATCAGTGAGTCCTCCGACCCCATCTCTAGGATACGTGTCCGGTCTGACCTACTCCCACCACCTCTACTGCTGCCACCCGAATCCTGGCCACCATCATCTCTCTGCGAGTCCACTCTTGCTGCACCATCATCCATTCTTGACCCGGGAGCCAGAGGGATCTTCTAATGACATAAATATGCAGCATCCCTGATGCAAATCCTCCATTGCTTTCCCATTGCAATTAGAAGGAAATCTAAATTTCTGACCGTGGCATTCGAGGCCTGACACATCTTCCCTGCTCCCGTCTCTCCAGCCTGTCTCCTTCCACTTCCTGTCACTCACTCTGCTCCGGCCACACTTCTTTCTGGAAGACACCAGGTTTGTTTGCTCCTTCTTCTGGGCCTTTACACATATGTGTATCTCTTCTTGGGATGCTTTTTCCTGAGACTTTTTCCTACTGACTTTTTTATTGGGGTTAGAAGGTTCGAGGACCCAATTCCAATGTTTGTGTGTGTGGGTTTTCCCCACATAGCCAACAAACAATTCTTGGATACCAGCTGGGAGTCCTACAATTCAGCTCAATTCTGACATTATTTACCTGGAGGTGGCGTCAGATCCCACAGGTCAAAGGCTCAGTACCCCAAGACTGGCCTCCCCTCACTTCAGAAGCCAGTGCGAGCCCAGGTTGTCACCTGTGCTTCTGGCAGCTACAGATTGGAGGTTCCCACGACCCCACCTCCTTGGGTTTGATTAATTTGCTAGAGAAGCTCATAGAACTCAGTCAAATATTTTACTTACTAGATCACTGGTTTATTATAAAAGGATATAATTCAAGAACAGTCAGATGGAAGAGATGCGTAGGGCAAGGTACGGGGAAGGCATGGAGCTTCTGAGCAAGCCACTCTCCCCGAATCTCCACATGTTTGCCAGCGTGGAATCTCTCTGAACCCACTCCTTTTGGGTTTTTATGGGGGCTTCATTACACAGGCACAACTGACCGATTGATCCTCCAGCCCCTTTCCCCTCCCTGGAGGCTGGGAGGGGAACTGAAAGTTCCAACCCTCTAACCAGAGGGTTGGGTCCCCTGGCAACCAGCCCCCATCCTTAGGGGCTTTCCAAAAGTCACCTCATTAACATAACCAATGACATCTTTATCACCTTTCACTTAGGAAATTACAAGGCTTTTAGGAACTCTGTGCCAGAAAAGGGGAAAAGACCAAATATGTATTTCTTATTATACAACACAATATCACAGAGATAAAATCCAAATAATATGAAATTATTTTACAGTGAACATTTTTCAGTGGCATTTGGTACATTCACAGTGTTGTGCAGCCACCACCTCTGTCTAGTTCCAAAACATTTTCATCCCTGAAAAATAAAACCCCAGGCCCATTAAGGAGTCTCCCCCCAACTGCGTCCCCATTCCTCCCTCTCCCCCGCCCTCACAACCGCTAATCTGCTTTCTGTCTCCATGGATTTGCCTGTTCTGGACATTTCATATCAATGGAATCACACACGATGTGATCTTTTGCGTCTGGCTCTTTCACTCAGCAGGATCTTTTCGAGGTTCATCCACGTTGTAGCACTGCTGACTCAACATTCAGATTTCAGCTCAGATATTAACTTCCAACAGAGGCCCCCTCTGACCACTCTGGAGCAGCAGGCTGTCTGCAGTCACCCCAGTTGCTCCCTCTTCTTCGTTTTCTTTATAGCACTCATCACCACCCAGTAGAGGCTCAAATAGGATTAGGCGGAGGAATTAAAGGTTACATCATACCTGGCTGTTGAAGGCCATGAGGACAGCGAAACTGGACAGGTGGGTGGAACTGCACGTGGTGTGACTTTCGTTCACTTCTTTCAGGAAACAGCCATCCTGGGACCAGTGGCCGTCCCCGTTCGTGCTTTTCCAGTAGACGCAGAAGACCTTATTGCTGCCGTGCCTCATCTGAAAATAGAATGGGCTAGTCACGTTCTTGCTCAAGAGGGACAACCCTCAGAGAGTCAGTCTACGCTGGGGGGGGGTGGCGAACGAGGAGACGCCTGGGTTACAAGTGACTCAGGTGATTTCTACTTTAAGTGAAGAGGATGGCGGCCAGGATACCTGCCCTCTAGTCCCAGCTCTACTGGGATTCCACATACCGTAGGACAAGATCATTGCCCTCTCCCACAGCCAGCATTTGATAAGATGTCACTGGTGTCAGGACTCTGTCCACCACCATGGGAGTCACACAGAAGGAGTGTAAGGGTCATATAAATTCTTCTTCCACATACTCTTTAAGCCCTATTTCCCTGTCCCTTCACATCAATTCTGTCCCGACCTCTTACAACACAATAATTGCTCCTGTGATGAGAGGGGGAATGTAGGAAAGAAATGTCACCAGGAGAGAGCATGACATTAGCTTTCAGCCTCTTGTCCTTGTCGTAAGGGCTTCCAGAGCATCACTTCCTGAGGCCAAGGAGACGAGTGGGTGCTCTCCTGTCTGGGGCTGTATCTCCTTTGTTAACCCACTGGACCATCCCCAGATTTCTTGCTCCTCTCCCACTGCCTCATGCCATACATCAAAAATTCTATTCCTAGATTTTATGCATCAGATAGAGAATACCTATATTTCCCAGCCTTCTCCCACTTAACTCTTATTTTCTTGAAAATTTTTTTAAAATTTAGTTTTATTTATTTTTTCCAGCTTTATTGAAATAGAATTGACATATAACGTTGTGTAAGTTTAAGGTGTACAATGTAGCAATTTGATCTATGTGTATATTGCAAAACGATTATCACAGTGAGGTTAGTTAATATCCATCACCTCACAGAGTTACAATGTTTATTTTGTGGTGAGAACTTTTAACAGCTACTCTTTTGGCAACTGGCAAATACACAATACGGTATTGTTAACTAGAGTCACCATGCTGTATATCAGTACATCCCCAGAACTTATGCATCTTATCACTGGAAGTTTGTACCTTTTTTTTGGTGAGGAAGATTGGCCCTGAGCTAACATCTGTGCCAATCCTCCTCCATTCTGTATGTGGGACCCTGCCACAGCATGACTTGATGTGTAGTGTGTATATGCGAGCCTGGGATCTGAACCCGAGAACCCAGGGCCACTGATGCGGACCATGAGAACCCAACCACTACATCAGAGGGCTGGCCCCTGGAATTTTGTACCCTTTGATCACTTTCACCTATTTCCCTCACCTCCCATCCCCAGCAACCACCAATCTGTTCTCTGTTTCTATGAGTTTGGAGTTTTAAGATTCCACATATAAGTGAGATCACACAGTATTTGTCTTTCTCTGTCTGATTTATTTCACTTAGCATAATGCCCTCAAATTTCATCTATGTTGTCGCAAGTGGTAGGGTTTTCTTCAACTCTTATTTTCTTAACAGAGTTGAAAGGGAAAGGAGTAAATGAATTTTATTATGTCTATGTCTGGCTATTGACCGTCCTGCCTTTAAGAGTTAGTGCAGCACATGGGAAGAGGTAATGGATTAAATAAAAAAATTTTTTCTTATCAAGTTATGTAGTCTTTATAATTAATGCTAGTCTTCTGTGCGAGAATGAATATTATGTTCCAGTTCAAATTTCACAGACGTAGGAGGTACCTGCAGTCAAAATAATTCCAGGAACTAGAATAATGCTACCCAAGAGAAATAGCATGTGAGCCACTTATGTAACTTGAAATTTTCTACCAGCCATGTTAAAAAAGGTAAAGAAACAGGTCAAATTATTTTTAATAATATATTTTATTTAACCCACTACATTGAAAATAGTATCTTTTAATATGTCAATATAAATCAATACATGTAATCAGTATAAAAATTATTAAGGAGATATTTTACATTCTTTTTTTTTACTAAGTCTTCAAAATCTGGAAATATTACATATAAACCCAGAAATACTAAGTCTTCAAAATCTCAGTTCAGACCCACCACATTTCAAATGCTCAATAGCTACGGGTGGCCTCTGGCTACCATCTTGGACGTCGCAGGTCTACAACTCCTGACTGGGAGGAGGAGCAGGTTGTTCGGTCCACCCCCATGAAACCTGAGCAAGTTCAGGCTGCGGCTTTGACCCACCTTCATGTGCTGAAAACTCAGAGTCACAGACTTGGAGAAAGATGTGTTCCTTTTGGGTCCAATACCAGCACTCACTACTTGGGAGTTCAGGTAAACTCGATCTTTCTCATCCATCTCTTCAAAAAAAGTTGCATTTATGATGTTTCCAAGAGAGGAGTATGAAATGAAGGCGACTGCACTGGGACCTGAGGAAACAGGAAAATGGAGTCTTAAAAAGTTCCACCATTCCTTCTATCCCTCTTCCCCACCTCACACCTGCTACGTCTCCCTGATCGCCACACCTGCTCAGGTGTGCCCAGGTGTGCTTAGGAAGTTCATTCTTCCTCCCATGCTCTTCCTACCCAAATGCAACTCATCCTCAAAGACCCAGCTCAAACCCAGCCTCTGGCTCAGGAAGTCTTCTCCAGCAGCTCGCAGTGCTTCTGTCTCTGAACTCATATTCCAGTGCAGCCCTTGCCGCGCCAGTGAGAATTCCACTGTCCACGCATTATTTCATGTGGATTGAATTCTATTTTCCCAACGGGCACTCAACTTCCTGAGTGACCATACAGAACATTTTATTTGGAAACCACAGAGCCCCCTGCACAGTGCCAAGCATGTGGTAAATGGTGAATTCTTTTAAAATATCTTCTTTGTTTCCTAAAAAAGTTTAATTTATATTTCAAACCTTCAGAAAAGTATAAAAAAAGACACAACTGACATCTACATCCAGATTTAACATATATATTATCATTTTGTCAGATTAACTTCAAAATTATTTTTTAAAGAAATAAAATGTTTTACATCACTAATTATTAGGGAAGTACAAATCAAAACCACAATGAGATATCACCTCACACACGTCAGAATGGGTATTATTAAAAAGACAAGAAATAACAAGTGTTGGAGAGGATATGGAGAAAAGGGAGCCCTCACACACTGCTAGTGGGAATGCAAACTGGGGCAGCCATTTTGGAAAACAGTATGGAGATTCCTCAAAAAATTAAAAATAGAAATACTCTATGATCCAGCTATTCCACTTCTGGGTGTTTAACCAAAGAACACGAAAAGAGTAATTTGAAAAGATACATGCACCCCTATGTCCATTGCAGCATTATTCACAACAGCCAAGACTTGGAAACAACTTAAGTGTCCATCGATGGATGAATGGATAAAGAAGATGTGGTATATATACACAATGGAATACTACTCAGCCGTAAAAAGCTGAAATCTTGCCATCTGTGACAACATGGATGGACCTTGAGGGTATTATGCTAAGTGAAATAAGTTGAGAAAGACAAACACTGTATGATTTCACTCATATGTGAATGATAAAGAAACACATAGATATGGAGAACAGATTGGTGGTTGCAGAGGGGAAGGGGCGGGAGGAGGGTGAAAGGGGTAAAGGGGCACACGTGTATGGTGACGAACCGCAACTAGACTTGGTGGTCAATACAATGTAGTCTATACATAAGATGAAGTATAATGACATACACCTAAAATTTGTATAATATTATAAGCCAACGTTACTTCAATAAAAAAAGTGGAAAAAAAAAAGAAATAAAATGTTTCAGATACGGTTAAACCTCCCACTATTTCGTGCTTTTTTCCTTCTCCAGAAATAACCACAGACTTCAAGTGTAGCCTTTCTATGAATGCTTTTGTGATTTACTACATATGTATGTTTCCATAACAATATATAGGATTGTTTTCTGTGTTTAAAAGTTCACATAAACGATATCCCACTTTGGATATTTTTTTCAACTTTCTTTTGTCGTTCCAGTTAATATTTTCAAGATCTAGTCCTACCAGTAAATGTATATTTGGTTAATGTTTTTACTTATTGTAGGGTGTCACTTTATTTGATACACCACAATCTATTTGCTGTAAAAATAAATGAAACAATTTTTATAAGAAGAAGAGAAAAAAGAAAATGAAATACCATCCATACAGAATTCCACCACTCAGACATGATCACTGTTGGAGTTCTGGATTTTTTCTAGGCGTATATTTGTGTATCCAAACATACGTGCATGTCCAAGAACTGTTAATGGGTGAAAGCTATGACCAGATCTGCCTCCAGTGGAAAGCTGCCTATCAAGGATTATCTGATTCCATGGGAGTTTGCATCTTTTATTGACTTGCGATTGCCAAGCAATTTCACAACTCTGTAGGATAGAAGATGACATGTAGAAACTGATAGTAGCACAAATGGTTCTTTCCATAGACACAAATGCATTTTGTCTGGTAGACATGTGGCTGCTTTATGCCCTGTAGAAAATGTAACCCCAAACATTACATTATGTTGCCCTATAGGATATTAATTAGTTTTTGCATCTGTCAGCATATTGATTTTAGCATTCGTGACTGTCCCATGTATGGATATGCACGCAGGTGTGTGTGTATCTGTTCTTCAAATTGCCTTTGACCTTGCCTTAACATTTTATTGGTTCCTTCATTAATTAATGAGTTGAATATGATGTTTGACGTGCATTCATTGATATTTTCCAGAAAGTCATTATTTATTTTAAAAAAAATGATATATATGTTTGGATATAGATATACACACGTCCACACACAAACACAGATGTGTACAGACATAAACATGTATATGTACACATTCAGATTCATGAGGGTGAAAATAGAGATTTTCATAGAGTCTCTCCTTTTCTAACATTCTGAGGCAGACTTTGCGTTTGTGGCCCTGAAGCCTTTTTTTGTATTGAACGAGGTAAAACTTGGGAGGCCAGAAGAACTGTAACAACCAAGGGAGGCTAAGCTGATTTACATAATACATGACATGGATCTCCCCTTAGAAGAAAATGGTGGAAATGTGGGAGGAGAGGCAGAGACGAGGCAGAAGCAGACGGCATCTGAGGGAGGAAGAGAGGAGAGAGAGTGGGCAGCCGTGGAGAGGACGCTTAGGGAGTTAGCAAGTCTCTTGTGATGTCATTCCACTCCCTCTGCTGCCTCTTGAAGAGACTTCAGCAAAGACTGACTTATTTTTCAAGACTTTTAGAATTGGTTTCATTTCTTTTGGATGAAACATAATGCTGAGACTGGACCCAGGGAAATCCATTTGTAGTTGGGTTACATGTAGCTTCATCTCTATGTGTGTATGTATCTAATAATTTCCTTTCTCTCTATATTATATATGTAAACCAGATCTAGAGTTAAGTCATATATATGCAAATCATAATATATCTCTATTTCTATCTATCTATCTGTCTATCTATCTATCTATCATCCATCTCTATCCATTTATCTATATCTATGTATCTATCTATATCTATGTTTCTATGTGTCATCTATCTATCCATCCATCCATCCATCCATCCATGCATCCATCCATCCATCTTATCTATGTATCTATGTATCTATCTATCTTTCTATCCATCCATCCATCCATTCATCCATGTATGTATGTATGTATGTATGTATCTATCTATCTATCTATCTATCTCTATCAACCTATTTTTTTTAATGGAATGCTTACTATGTTCCAGACATTATCCCCTGGACACATTGGGGGACAAAATAAACTGAGTTTCTGCTCTTACAGCTTACTTTCTGGTGCAGGAGACACGCAAAAAAAATGTTAACAAATAAATATAGGAGTATATCAGAGAACATTAGTCTTATGGAGAAAATTAATCAAGATAAGAGAACAGAGAGAGATTTTAGCCAGTTTCCAGACAGCAGAGTGAAGGGAGGGAGGTCTGTGTGGATATCCGAGAAAAGAGAGCTCTAGGTGGAAGAAATAGCAGGGGCAAAATCCTGGGGGTATGAACGTGCTCGGCTTGTTCAGGAAACAGCGAGGAGGCCAGTGTGGCTGAAGCAGAGTGAGTGAAGGGGCGAGGGGGAGGAGGTGAGGGCAGGGAGGGGACAGGGGCAGACCCTACAGGACCTTATGGGCCTTGGGGAGGACTTTTGCTATTATTTTAAGCCAGTGGAAAGCCACTGAAGGATTTAAGCACAGAATGTCATAATTCGACATACTTTAACAGGCTAAAAATATATATGTACTTGATATATTTATATCATATATTTATAATTTTATTATATGTTAGTAGGACATGCGCATGACATGTCAGTTGGATAGTGTTATGGGCTACATTGTGTTCCCCCAAAATTCATATATTGAAGTCCTACTTCCCCCCTCCCTCCTGGTACTTAAGAATGTGACTATATGGGTTGGTGTCAAGATGGCGGTGTAGGCAGACTCTGAACTCACCTCCTCCCATGGACAGAACAAATTTACAACTACTCTTGGGACAATTACCCCTGAGAGAGAACTGAAAACTGGATAAAAAGAAACCCCACAACGAGGGATGGTGCTGACTGAGGTGGAAGAGGCAGAAATTCCTTTCTGGAGAAAAAAAAAGCCACCTTTGCAAGCCGCAGCACTTCATGGCTGGCCGAGAGCAATCCTAAGCTTTATTCACAATAGCCAAGACTTGGAAGCAACCTAGGTGCCCATCAAGGGGTGAATGGATAAAGAAGATGTGGTATATATACACAATGGAATACTACTCAGCCATGAGAAACGATGAAATCCAGCCGTTTGTGACAACATGGATGGATCTTGAGGGTACTGTGCTAAGCTAAATAATTCAGAGGGAGAAAGTTAAACACCATATGATCTCACTCATAAGCAGAAGATAAAAACAACAACAAACAATCACATGGAGACAGAGATTGGATTGGTGGTTGCCAGAGGGGAAGGGGGGAGAGAGGAGGGCAAAAGCTGTGATTAGGCACATGTGCATGGTGATGGATTATAAATAGTCTTTGGGTGGTGAACATGACGTAATCTACACAGAAATTGAAGTACAATGATGTACACCTGAAAAAAAAATCTGCAAAAAAAATATGACTGCACTTGGACAGAGGGCCTTTAAAGAGGTGATTAAGTTAAAATGAGGCCGTTAGGGTGGGCCCCAATCCAATCTGACCAGTGTCCTTATAATAAGAGGATATTTGGACGCACAAAGAGACACCAGGGCTGCACACGCACAGAGGAAAGACCATGTGAGGACACAGTGAGAAGGTGGCCATCTGTAAGTCAAGGAGCGAGGCCGCAGGAGAAACCAACCCTGCCGACACCTTGATCTCGGACTTCCAGCTTCCAGACGGTGCGACAATAAGTTTCTCTTGTTTAAGCCACTGAGTCTGGTATTTTGTTATGTCAGCCCTGGCAGTCTAATGCATACACGTATATGTTATATGTTATGAACACTTTCCCATGTCAGTAAGCATCCATCATTCTTTGTAGCTGCTGAGAAGTCAACATGGCAAAGGGGCCATATCAGTGAGTAGTTAAGGGTGGAGGGGCAGGCACTAGGTTTCTAGATTCAAATCTCGGCTTTGCCGCTCTCTAGCTGTGTGGGTCATCCCACTAGAATAAATCCCTCGGCAGGTTTCTCTAATCAGGCTTCTGTGGCCTCGCTTGAGGGATCAGAGTGGAGATTCACTTCTGTTTCTCTGATTTCACGGCAGTTTCCGTTTGTCAGAAGGAAACAACAGTAGATGGTTGGAAAACAGGTGGTACAACCACCTGTTCTGAGGGTTAGAAACCACTTGTTTTTGAGCTGAAACATTCTGGTGTAGGAGCAAAATCTCAAGCAGAGAAGAGAGGCCGCAGAGGTTTCCGAGGCCGGTCTCCATGGCTGGGTTTGTGCTCTGAGAAGTTTTACTGTGTGTGTGTGGGGTCATGTGATGGTATGTCTCGGGTTACCTGCAACCATCCCAGGTCACACCGGCTGTCCCGGTGTGATTTATTATTTATTTATAGCTGTATATTAAAGGATTTATTTATTTTATTGAAGTATAATGTCCCAAACCAATGTTACTGGTGTAATTTAATAGCACCCCCTTCCAATCTTAAAACTGTCACCATTTGGAGATAAATGACAAGGTCGCTCTACACCAGCGGTTCTCAACTGGGGGCAATTCCGTCCCTCAGGGGACCTTGGGCAACGTCTGGAAGCACTTTTGGTTGTCACCACTAGGGGGTTGCTACTGGCGTCTAGTGGATAAAGGCCAGGGGGGCTCTCAGCATGCTACCGGGCACAGGATGGCCCCCACAGCAAAGAATGACCAGCCCTATTCAGAACCTGAAGGACAGAGAAATGTCCCTCTATGAGCTTGTCATGAACCTGTCAATGGATCCTTTTCTCTCGTCAGGAATGTTGAGGCCTTAACCTAATGTGGATTTAATTCAAGAAACATTTGTCACTGTTCTCCAGGTACTGTGCCCATAACAGTGACTATATATGGAGAGAAATTGTGGTTTCTACTGTTATGGGGACTCCAGTGTGATGGGGGGGCAGGGACATGCCAACCAACAGAAACAACACAACACCTTAGATGCCAGGATCAGGTAGGTTGGAGATGCTGAGGGAGCACAGAGTGGCAGGGCTGGACTCCGGTGCTGCGTTGAAAGTGGGCAGTCCCAGGAGGCATCCTGGAGGAGGTGAAAGGGGAGCTGTGCTGAACGCAGAGTGAAAGTTCACCCAGCGGAGTGGTGGCTGGCATTCCCGGCGGAGGCACAGCCAAAGCAACACTGGGAGGTGAGCTCACAGGGCCCATTAGGGGACGGTACGCAGTCTGCTGCCGGGCATATCTGTGCAGGTGTGCCTCGAGGCAACCATAGCGCTGTGTCTGCATTTACTTAAACAGTTCAGCATAGGCAGTTATTACAGGCCGAGTCGTGTCCTCCCTGAACTCACGTGTTGAGACCCTAACCCCCAGTATCTTGGAATGTGACCGAGGAGCAAAGTGGGCTGCAGAGATGTTGTGCCTGGCCTGCACACGCTCTACGAATTGTGAGTAACAGAGGAAGTGTGAAATGGCGTGATTGGAGGTTGGCTTCCATCCTCCACCCGGCCCATCCTGAAATGGAGGCAGATTCAAGTTCTTATATTCTTGGGGGAGAGAGGAAGTGATGGGAATGAATTGCCTCGAGAGACTCTCAGTTCAGCGTGTGGTTAGTATCTGTGTTTCATTGTCTTGACTTTGGGGCTTTGGGCGATAACACAGACCAGCTGTACCCACGTGTATGTGACTGGATTTTAAGAGCCCATCGAACGTGCTAGAGCAGTTATAACTATATGGCAGTTGTAGGAAAAGTATTCTTGCCAAATTTAAAAATTGGAGGTATTCATGCAAACAGCCCAAATTTTGGGTTCTCTTGAAAAATCGGGGAGTCTGGCAACTCTGGGACAATTAATAGTAACAATCGTCCCTTTTGCATGGTCTGTAGCGGATGCTCCGGGCACCCTGACTTGATTCTCCTGATGTTCTCGGTTTCTCATTGCCGAGGGATGAATTCCACTGCAAGCAGCTGTGACGGCCTGGGGGCCTTCCCTGGAGTGAATGTCTGTCTGTACACAGCGCAGACTGGAAGGGCCTGGAAGTTTACCCCCCACTCCCCGGAAGGGCACTCAACCAGTGATGTATCAGAGCAGGTGGTTCAACAGCCCGCTCCCTCTCCTTCAATGGGATAAGTGGGTGAGACTGAGCCCGTTACCACCAGCAGAAACTTGCTCACTATCGTAATTCCTGTATTGGCTGTCTCCTCTTCCCTGTCTCACTTCCTGGCTCCCCTACTGGGGTGGTTAATTTTATGTGTCATGTCGCAAGGTACCCAGATATTTGGTCAAACGCCAGTCTGGATGTGGCTGTGAAGGTATTTTTTAGATGAGACTAACATTTAAATCAGTAGACTGTGAGTAAAGCAGATTACCTTCTATAATGTGGGTGGGCTTCATCCAATCAGAGGAAAGTCTTAAGAAAAAGACTGACTTCCTCCGAGGAAGAGATTACCTTCAGACTCAACTGCATATCAACTCCTCCCTGGGGTCTCCAGCCGGCTGGCTGGATTTTAGACTTGCTACCCTCCACAATCACGAGTTAACTCCTTAAAATCTCTGTCTCTGTCTCTCTGTGCACGCACATCCTGTTGGTTCTGTTTCTCTGGAGAACCCTGACTAATACACCTATTGCTGCTTCCTGGGGTCAACCCCCAAATGAATGCCTTATACTTGAACTCCTTACACTTGTCCTGAGGACTGCTTCCAGGTGAACCCAAACCGAGACCCGGACAGAACAGCCCCAATTGCAAAGAAGTCTCTTCCAAGCTGAGGAAGAGAAAGCCTCCACTGTAGGAAGATGTCTTTTTTTTTGTTTTAAAGGAAAAGGCTCAGACGACACAGTCTTAGGGTAACAGACCCACTCGGGTGGAGCCTATTGGGGGTATTTCCTCAGGACTCACAGTGGTGTTACTTTGTGTGTCTTAGGGGTTCTGCATGCAGCCACCACACATACCTTGTATGTTTCCCTGGACAATGTCATTGCAATGGATATCCATTGAGTTCATTTGCACATTCAAAGTGAAGATCTTGCTTTCCTCGGAGCAATTTTCTGTAACAACTCGAGTTTCAATAGCTGGTAAGAAAAGCAATGGGCTTACTGTTATTACGAGCTTTAAAAACATGCATACCTACATGAACAGCCTACATTTACTGAACATGTAGGATGTTCCAGGCACTGGGCAAAGCCTTATACATTTTCATCTTATAACAGACTCCATAACCCCACGAGGGGCCATATCCAGATGAGGAAACTGAAGTTCAGAAGTTCAGTGAGACTCTGGCTCCTGAAACCAAGTTCTTTTTTTTTTTTTTTGTGAGGAAGATCAGTCCTGAGCTAACATCCATGCTAATCCCCCTCTTTTTGCTGAGGAAGACCGGCTCTGAGCTAACGTCTATTGCCAATCCTCCTCCTTTTTTTTTTTCCCCCAAAGCCCCAGTAGATAGTTGTATGTCATAGCTGCACATCCTTCTAGTTGCTGTATGTGGGACGCTGCCTCAGCATGGCCGGAGAAGTGGTGCGTAGGTGCGCGCCCGGGATCCAAACCTGGGCTGCCAGTAGCGGAGCGCTCGCACTTAACCGCTAAGCCACGGGGCCAGCCCTGAAACCAAGTTCTTAACTAACATTCTATAGCACATGATCTTTGAAGCAACAATTCTGTTTCTAGGAATTTATTCTCAGAAAACAATCATGCATGAGATTTAGGGCAGATTTATCTCCAAGAAAGTTCACAAGCAGCATAGATAATAATGGTGAAAATGAGAAATAAACTAAATGTTTAGCAAGGAGGAGTTGATTAAATAATCGATGGCTTATCTCTGAAACGGGGAACCAGGCTTCCAATAAAAATGAAGTCTTGGAAGAATTGTGATCAAGAAACAAAAGGTCATAAAAATATTTAGCTTAAAAAGCAGATGGCATGAGACTGGCCATGAGTTGGAAATGATTGAAACTGGGTGGTGAGTGCAGTGGGCTTGTCATGTCTCCTTTTGTGTATGTTAAAAAAGTTAAAAAAAGGGGCCAGTGCTGGGCGTAGCAGTTAAGTTCGCCCACTCGACTTTGGCGGCCCAGGGTTCGCAGGTTCAGATCCCGGGTGTGGACCTACGCACTGCTCATCAGGCCATGCTGTGGTGGCGCCCCATATACAAAATGGAGGAAGACGGGCACAGATGTTAGTTCAGGGCTAATCTTCCTTACACCACACAAAAAAGCTAAAAAAAAACAAGTAACAAAATATCACTTAAAGAATGATACTACTATGAAGTAGATAGGAATGTGAAGAAAAGAATGATACTGTTTAAACAAAACTTCATAATAATAAGGAGTAGAGCATGGAATAATCATGGCAATCACAGCCCTAGTTCTCAGAACATTACATGTGCTGTTATTATCCCCATTTACAGACGAGGAGACTGAGACCCACCGAGGGGAGGGCACCGGTCACGGATCAGACAAACAGGATCCGGCCAAGTCAAGAAAGAGGAGAGTTACTTGTAGTCTGGAAAATGGTTTAACTTTGAAGGAAAGTGTCCAGATTCCAGTTTCCCAAGAAGGTTAGGTATTGGATTTTATTTTTAAATTTTTTTGATTATTATTTTTACAGAGCATAAAGTTTTTCATCATGCAAATTGGTAAAACAAAATTGTTAGCTAGGCACACACAAATCCTTTGACAGCCCTGAGCTGAATAAAAAGTGCAGCATACAGCATTTCTGGGGGCCAATATAGTCATACGCATCAAAAGTCTATAAAGTGTTTTTCCCCCTTGACCTAACGACTCCTCCTCTGTGAGTTTATACTAAGAAAATATCAAACAAACACGCACAGAGACATTTTCAATGGTCTTTATCACAGGGTTGTTGGGCAAAACCCCCCATTTCTCAGAAGAGGGAAATAAATAAATGATAGCGCACCCATGCAATGCACTCTATAAGCCATTGAAGATGATGACGTAGGTAATGATAACGTACACAATTTACATGGAAAGATGCCAGCGATGCAGTGAGTCAAAAAGCAGGTTGTGCAACTGTGTGTAAAGTATACACAACAAAGATGTGACTCTTCATCAAACACGTGCCCACATGGGTACAGGATTGGAAGACTGGGCTGTGCGCAGGCGTGGCTGGTCTACATTTAGTTTTGTTTCTGTGTTTTTTCTAATTTTTAAAAAATTTAATATTTTGTTCTGCTACTGTATTTTATTTATTTTTATTTCTAAACATAAAAAATTGTATATATTTAAGGTGTATAATACGATGACTTGACACACCAATACGTAGTGAAATGATTACCACAGTCAGGCTAAGTAACATATCGTCTCCCCACGTGGCTAAATAATGAACATGTATGACGAGTACAATAAAAGTATTTTTATTTTTTAAATGTGTAGGAAGACATTCCTTCTGGGGTGGTTTAAACAGGACCACTGTGACATGGGCTTAAGTTAAGAAGCCACTGGGTTAAAAAAAAGCAAAAAACTACCTTTAAGCCAGAATCCCAGATGCAGGATTGGAAACTATTGACCATTTTTTTTTAACAGTTCTGTGGAGATGTAATTGGTATACAAAAAGCTGCACATATTAAAGTGTACAATTTGATGGGTTGTATGGGATGTGTACATCTGTGAAACCACCACCGCAATCAGGTGGGGAACGTTCCCATCGCCCCAACAGTCGCCTGTGATTTTCTCAGGCCCCTTTCTCAGCTCTCCAATGCCCCTATTCTGTCACTATAGATGGGTTTGCATTTTCTAGAATTTTGTACAGGCATACCTCATTTTATTGCGCTTCACAGATATTGTGTTTTTCACAAATTGAGGGTTTGTGGCAACCCTGTGTCTAGCGAGTATCTTGGCACCACTTTTCCAACAGCGTTTGCTCACTTTGTGTCTCTGTGTCACATTTTGGTAACTCTCACAATATTTCAAACTTTTTTTTTTTTTTTTTTTTTTTTGTGAGGAGGACCAGCCCTGAGCTAACATCCAATGCCAATCCTCCTCTTTTTTGCTGAGGAAGACTGGCCCTGGGCTAACATCCATGCCCATCTTCCTCCACTTTATATGGGACGCCGCCACAGCCTGGCTTAACAAGCGGTGCGTCGGCGTGCACCCGGGATCCGAACCGGCGAACCCCAGGCCACCGCAGCGGAACGTGCGCACTTAACCGCTTGCGCCACCGGGCTGGCCCCAATATTTCAAACTTTTTGATTATCATTATGTTTGTTATGGTGATCTGTGATCTGTGAACTTTGATGTCACTATTGTAATTGCTTTGGGGTGCCACAAACCTCACCCATATAAGATGGTGAACTTAATAGATAACTGTTGTGTGTTCTGACTGCTCCACCGACAGGCCATTCCCCTGTCTCTCTCCCTCTCCTCGGGCCTCCCTATTCCCTGAGACACAACAATACCGAAAGTAGGCCAGTTAATAATCCTACAATGGCTTCTAAGTGTTCAAGTGAAAGGAAGAGTCTCATATCTCTCACTTTACATTTAAAAGTTAGAAATGTAGTGAGGAAGGCATGTCAAAAGCACGTCAAGATAGGCTGAAAGCTAAGCTTTTTATGCCAAACAGTTAGCCAAGTTGTGGATGCAAAGAGAAAGTTATCAGAGGAAATTAAAAGTGCTACTCCAGTGAACACACGAATGATAAGAAAGCAAAGCAGCCCTATTGATAATAGGGAGAAAGTTTCAGTGGTCTGGGTAGAAGATCCAGCCAGCCACAACATTCCCTTAAGCCAAAGTCTAATCCAGAGCAAGGCCCTAACTCTCTTCAATCCTGTGAAGGCTGAGAGAGGCGGGGAAGCTGCAGAAGAAACAGAAGAAGCAGCACTTGGTTCATGAGGTTTAAGGAAAGAAGCCGTCTCCATAACATAAAAGTGCAAGGTAAAGCAGTGAGTGCTGATGTAGAAGCTGCAGCAAGTTATCCAGAAGATCCAGCTCAGATCATTAATGCAAGTGGCTACACTAAACAACAGATGTTCACTGCAGATGAAACAGCCTCATATTGGAAGAAGATGCCATCTAGGACTTTCACGGCTAGAGAGGAGAAGTCAATGTCTGGCTTCAAAGCTTCAAGGACAGGCTGACTCTCTTGTTAGGGGCTAATGCAGCTGGTGACTTTAAGTTGAAGCCACTGCTCATTTACCACTCCAGAAATCCTGGGGCCCTTAAGAATTATGCTACATCTACTCTTCCTGTGCTCTGTAAGTGGAACAACAAAGCCTGAATGACAGCACATCTGTTTACAGCATGGTTTACTGAATATTCTAAGCCCACTGTTGAGACCTACTACTTAGCAATAAAGATTCCCTTCAAAATACTACTGCTCATTGACAATACACCTAGTCACCCAAGAGCCCTGATGGAGATGTCCATAAAATGAATGCTGTTTTCATGCCTGCTCACACAACGTCCACTCTGCAGAATCTGGGCAGACATTTTGATCATGGATCAAAGAGAAATTTTGACTTTCAAGTCTTATTACTTAAGAAATACATTTTTGTAAGGCTATCACTGCCATAGATAGTGATTCTGCTGATGTATCTGGGCAAAGTAAACTGAAAATCTTCTGGAAAGGATTCACCATTCTAGACGCCATTAAAAACATTTGTGATTCATGGGAAGAGGTCAAAATATCAACATTAACAGGAGTTTGGGAGAAATTGATTCCAACCCTCACAATGACTTTGAGGGGTTCAAGGCTTCAGTGGAGGAAGTAGCTGCAGATGTGGTGGAAACAGCAAGAAAACTAGAATTAGAAGTGGAGCCTGGGAGCCGGTGGTTAAGTTTGCGTGCTCTGCTTGGGTGGCCTGGGATTCAACGGTTTGGATCCTGGGCGCTGACCTACTCACTGCTCCTCAAGCCGTGCAGAGGTGGTGTCCCACATAGAGGAACTAGAAGGACCTACACCTAGGATATACAACTATGTACTGGGGCTTTGGGGAGAGAAAATAAAAAGAAGAAGATTGGCAACAGATGTTAGCTCAGGGCCCATCTTCCTCAAAAAAAAAAAAAAAGAAGCGGAGCCTGACGGGGTGCCTGAGTTGGTACAATCTCATGATAAAACTTGAATGGATGAGGATTCGCTTCTATGGATGAGCAGAGAAAGTGGTTTCTTGAGATGGAATCTACTCCTGGTGAAGGTGCTGTGAAGATTGTTGAAATGATGAGAGAGGATTTAGAATATGACATGAACTTAGTTGATGAAGCAGTGGCAGGGTTTGAGAGGACTGACTCCAATTTTGAAAGAAGTTCTACTGTGGGTAAAATGCTATCAAACAGCATTGCATGCTACAGAGAAATCGTTCCTGAAAGGAAGAGTCCATCAATGTGGGGAACTGCATTATTGTCTTATTTTAAGAAATTGCTGTGGCCGTCCCAACCTTCAGCAACCACCACCTTGATGAGTCAGCGTTGAGGCAAGACCCTCCACCAGCATAAAGATGAGGACTCAGTGAAAGCTCAGGTGATGGTTAGCATTTCTTAGCGATAAAGTATTTTTTAATTTAGTGATGTACATTTTTCTTAGACATAATGCTATGGCACACTTAGCAGATTACAGTACAGTGTAAATCTAACTTTTATATGCACTGGGAAGCAAAAAATTCGTGTTACTCACTTTACTGCAATGGTTTGGAACCGAGCTTGCAATATCTCTGAGGGATGCCTGTATGAATGACTCATGCAGTGTATTTACTTATTTTTCTGATTGCTTAACCCAGACCTCTGCTAGAAACCAGCCCCTGTGTACCAGCCTTATTATCTTCTTACCAACAGTACTGTTCTGGACTTTCTGGAGTTTTCGGTCTGGGGCTTCCAAGGCAGTTTTTAGAACATTCAACTCCATAGTCTGGAGAATCTTTGTGGCCTGGGATGCGATTTCTCTCTTCTCTCCTGTTCCCCATAGAGTCTTATTGGTGAGAAGTGACTCGAATTCCTCAACAATCTGTTGCACCTTGGAAGATATAAAGAATTAAAAAAAATCCAATCCGATAGGTCCCACAACCCGAGGGACAGTAGAAGGCCTGAGAAAGCAGGTTCTGGAGCCAGAGGACCCGGTTCAAATCCCAACTCCACCATTTACAGGCTATACCACCTTGGGAAAGTCACTCAAGAGATCTGTGCCTCAGTTTCCCCATCTTAGGATGGGATAGTAATAGGACCCCATAGAGTTTTTGGGAAGATTAAATGAGTTAAGAGATGCTACATTTTTAGAACACTGTCTGTGCCCAGTAAACAGCGGACAAGGGTTAGTTATTAGGAACATCTTTCACCAACAGGGAAGTGTTGAGGTCGCTCGAAATAGACCAGTGGTTCTCAACTGGGGTGACTTTGATCCCCAGCAGACATTTGGAAATGTCTGGAGACATTTATGATTGTCACCACTGAGGGATGCTTCTCGTGTCTAGTGGGCGGAGGCCAGAGATGCTCAACATCCTATAATGCGTGAGATGCGCCACACAGCAGAGAACGCCAGTCTCAAATATTATAACATTATAATATTATACATTACACAAAGCTGAGAAACTCGGAAGTAGAGTTATAGGTCAGAACTCACTCTATGTGGCCTTTTTAAATCAAGAAATTTGTCTATGAAGGATAGCAAAGAGATGGACCCACGGCTGGAGAAGAATGCAGGGCCAAGGTGAAGTTTAGGTGATTTGAAAGACTATTTTCACGCAGATCCCCACATCCTTGTGCTCAAAGCGTGACTCCTGGACCAGCAGCCTCAGCATCGCCTGGAAGCTGCTAGGAACGCAGACTCTTGGTGTCCTGAATCCAAACTCGAATTAAACACGCTCCCCAGGGGACTTGTCGGTTTATTAAAGTATTAGACAGTAAGTCCCTTCAGGATAGGGACTTCGTTCTGTTCACAGCTGTTTCCCAGCACCTGGAACAGTCCTTGGCAAATAGTGCTCAGTAAGTGCTCACGGGCTGAATGAACGCCCTTAAGAGGAAAACGCTATCGCACCAGAGTGTTACAAGCAGAGCAATATTTAGAAAGGGCTGGAGCAACATTCAGAACCAGGGTTCAAAAAAACCTTTTTAATGTTCTTCTCCTTCACTCTAACGAGTCTTCATGGAAATTCTGAGCTGAGTTTTCTAGCTTAGGAGCAGCCTTCCTTGCCTGATGTAGAAAATTTCTCTCCTCTAAACGACAGCTGAAATCTTTTTGGTTTTAAAACCATTTGTACAGAGTAGATGCCAAAGTATTTGCTCTTCAGAATTGCTATCGTGCTGTCTGATCCAGCACGATGACTTTGCACCTTTTTCTGGCAAGGCATTTTTTTAATGAGGTGGAATTCACATAACATAAAATTCACTATTTTATAGTATAGAATTCAGTGGCAATTTAGTACATGCACGATGTTGTGCAACCACCACCTCTACGTAGTTCCAAAACATCTTCATCACCCCAAAATAAAACCTGCTACCCATTAAGCAGTTAGTCCCCATTTTTCTCCCCCTCAGCCCCTGGCAACCACTAATCTGCTTTCTGTCTCTATGGATTTGCCCGTTCTGGACATTTCATATAAATGGAATCACACAATATGTGACATTTTGTGTCTTGCCTTTTTCACTCAGCATCATGTTTTCAAGGCTCATCCATGTTGTAGTACGAATCAGGACTTTATTCCTTTTTATGGCCGAATAATATTCCACTGTGTGGATATACCACATTTTGTTTATCCATTCATCTGTTGATGGACATATGGGCTGTTTCTTCCTTTTGGCTATTGTGAATAGTGCTGCCATGAACATGGGTGTGCAAGTGTCTGAGGCCCTGTTTTCAATTCTCTTGGGTATATTGCTAGGAGTGGAATTACTGGGTCATATGGAAATTCTATGTTTAAATTTTTGAGGAAGCTGGCAATGAAATTTTATATGAAACGTTTCTGTTGATTACACGATTATTTGTTCATTACTTCAATGAACATTTGTTGGACTCCCAACGTTGGTGTGGTCTGATTCCTGCCCTCAAGAAGCTCAAGTTTGGGGGTGACGACACATCACGTAGATGTTGTCAGTCTGCCAGAGATAACAATGATGTCGTGGATGGAACGTGCACTCTGGACCAGGCACTGTGCTGAGTACTCCACATATTATTTCATCTAACCTTCCCGTCCATCCAAGGAGGTGGGAGCCATTATTACCTGCATCTCACACATGAGTAAATCAATTTTAGAAAGTGTGATGGTTAATTTTGTGTGTCAACTTGACTGGATCATGGGGTACCCAGATATTTGTTCAAGCATCATTCTGGGTGTGTCCGTGAGGGTATTTCTGGATAAGATTTACATTCGAATGGGTAGGAGTCAAGCAGATTGCCCTCCCTGGTGTGGGGGCCCTCATCCAGTCAGTGGGGGCCTGAACAGAACAGTAAATCTGAGTAAGAGGGAATTTTGTCCTCCCTGACTGCCTCGAGCTGGGACACTGGTTTTTAGTTTCAGACTCAAAGTGGAACATCAGCTCTTCCTGGGTCTCAGGCCTCTGAATTTGAGCTGGAACCCACCTTGGCTCTCCTGGGTCCCCAGCTTGCCACCTGCAGTTCTTGGGACCTGTCAGCCTCCATAATCTCCTGAGCCAATTCCTTATGACAAATCTCTATGTATCTGTATCTGTACCTCCTATTGGTTCTGTTTCTCTGGAGAACCCTGACTAAACAGAGAGGTTGTGTCGTTTTACCCATGTCGCTTGCCACTGTGGTGCTGTCTACACTTCTAACCTGCACATCCTGGCACCACAGGAACATGACGTTACCTCAGATGGAGGATGTCTAGGGAGGCCATCCAGGAGGACGTGACCCCTGAACTGAGTCTTGAGACTTCTTTAAGAGCGGGAGGAAGTGGCCAGGGGAGGAATTGAGAAAATGAGGTTCAGGTGGAGAGAGCAGCACGTACCTGGAGGGGGGAGCTTGGGAGGGTAAGGCGTGAACAGTCCCTCTGGAGGAGTGCTGCTGAGGGCGGGGGGTGAGGAGAGGAGGGGACAAGCCCATTCTGCGAGGCTACAGGTTCTCAGAGACATGGATCATTCTTTTCATTACAATTCAGAGCTCGTTTACAGACACTAATGGGCGCTGTCTCGGTATCCCTCTCTCTTTTAACTGTCTTCAAATATCCATTTCCCCCTCTTCCTTTTAATAATTGAATGAATTCCTCAAGTTTTATCTGGGCCATGCTGCCTAGCTACGGACTGTGTTGTCCCAGCCTCCCTTATAGCTAGGCTTGCCCATGCTATGTGCAACCTCTGGGCTGTCATTTTAGGACACGCCTTCAAGGAAATTATCACAATCTTACTAGCATATCACACAGTGAGTAGCTGCACCTCTTCTCTCCATGCTCCCCTCTTCACCCTTCACTCCAGACAGCTTGCCCTGGACTCCCTCTTCTCTCTCCCAACCGGTGTGAGTGCTACGTCGCAGCAAACCAGCTTCGACTGTGCAGTTGATGACAAGGCGCCAGGGGGTGGTGGAGCAACAGCGTGGGGAGAACCCGGGGCCCTTAATGGCCTCGAGCAGCAGAACCCCTTCTCCAGCCTGGACTGCTCGTCTCTGGACTGTGAACGCAGACGGTAATAAAGATCCATCCTTTTCAAGCCGTCGGATGTTTGGGTCTTTTTGTTCCAGCAGCTCAGCATACCTTGATACAGTCTCGCTTAGGCTGTCTCTCTCGGTCTGGGACAGATCCTGTCTTTAGGGGGCAGTACACAACACCCATGTATACATACACACTGTATCTCTCTCTCTCCCTCTAGTGAGATACATGGTGATATACATATGGTGATAAACACAGTGATGTATACGTATATATCATGTTATATACAACACTATAATATTATAGTTAACATATATTATAATGTAGCATAACATATGATGTATATGCCATATCAGCATATGATATATAATACACAGTATACACGTAATGTAGAGTGCCCACCCCTACTTGCTGATTTGGGCTTTGCAAATGTCTGTTACCCGGCTGGTTTCCAGAACTCAGCTTCCACTCACCTCTTTCTTGCCTGTGGTTGTCGCTGGGGTGGTGGTCTCTGCAAAAGACATTAAAGGAAGTTACTATTGGAGCTGAGAGGGTGGAGAGGTGGGCAGCTGAGGTGGGTAACGTTGATCCGGAAGGTCTGAACTCGTACTCTTCATGCTCACTGACAAGGTTGTTTGCTCTTTCGGGGGATCAGAACCTGAGTTCCTTGTCATGGTGTAGAGCAGGGTTTTTCCGCTGGGGGTGATTTTGCCCCCGGGGACATTGGCAATGGCTGGACACATTTTTGGTGGTCACAGCTTGGGGTGGAGATGCTGCTGGCATCTAGTGGGTGGAGGCCTGGGATGCCCTCAACACTCTGCAACGCACAGGACAGCTTCCGACCGCAAGAATTGTTGGAGCCCACATATCAACATTGCCGTGGTAGAGACACCCAGGGTAGAGGGAGCAGAAACAGGTAGGCTCCACATTTTAAAATGCGGTCTTGGCTGGACATTAAAACCGAAATGGCTGAGGAAACAGAAAATTAGATGCCTCAGGCTTTTAAGTTCAGCCTGGCTGAGAATTACAACTGAAACAGGAGTGTCAGTTTTTGGTTATCAGCTGTTAATGACACCTTTGTGTGTTGCTTTTTGTGGTTTGTGAGGACGACCATCTTTATTTTAGAAAGACGAGGAAAGGATAGCAAATGTTTGCTTGCCTGTTACCATCAGTCTGAGGTTAAATCTGTGCCTCCTGCATCTTGGTTTTCAGCTGAGTCTATTTGCCCTAAAAAGGGCAAAGAGCTTTCTTGTAATATTGAGGGTTTCATCTTAAGAGTTCAAGCACTTTGACTTACAACGCTGAGTCTAGAATATGTTTGTTATTGGAAAACACATTCACTGTAGAAAACTGCGCTTTTGGCTGAAAGCTGCATAGTTTTTCACGGTGGCTTCCTTGGACCTACCAGTCTTGGCGATGACTAACCCCAGACGGATTCAATCCGTATAGAAAGTACTGTGAAGAGCTCTTAAAATTAGGGAAATAATCAAGGGTATTTTTCCTCCTTGTAAAATAAGGTGAGTTTAACAGATAACATCAGAGTCCAGGCACAATCTCAGTCTGTTTGTACATTGTCAACAGAGGTGTCAGCCAACTGCCGATTTGCCCTCAGATCCTACTTTTTCCATGCTCTGTTCTGTCTCATAGACAGCGCCATTTGCCAAGGTCTCTTGCCGTGTGCCTTCCTGAAGGTTCAGCCATGGGAAATACTGGTGGAATATTGGAGAGCAGAGGAAGGGAGGACCCAAGGTGTTTCTCTCCCCTTCTCTCTACTTCTCGTGGTATCCCCAGCACTGGCTGTATCTCTTCCAAGTTTCCACCTCTGATTAGATAGACCTAGCTCTTGCACTCTGGTGATAGCTCTTCCTCCCCTGTCCCTCTGGGTACAGAATGGCTGCAGATTTCTGCTACCGCTATTCTTTGGGTTGCCTCACTATCCCCCTTTTGACTTCTCAGCTCTTCCTTCACCAGTACCAATTCTCTATATGAAATTCCTGATGTTTGAAAGACCTGGTGTGGTTTCTGTTTTCCAGGCTGGATCTTGACTTATAAAGAGGCATAATTTATTCTTATTTTTTTGCACCAGAATAAGAATACTTTGTCCCTTTTATGGCTTCCCTGAGACCAATGTTGCAGTACAGCAAGTGGCTAAGAGTGTGGGCCCTCAGTATAAGCTGACTCAGGTTAAAAACATGCTTATTAGCTGGCTGAACTTGGGCACGTTACCTAAATTTGGATGCCTCAATTTCTTTATTTATAACAACAATGCTTACTTCATATGATTAGTGTAGTACTTGGCATATAGTACAAATGAAATAAATATTAGCTATTAGTATTATTGTTTCTCCCCTAATAACTTCCTAGAATTTAGCTTTAAAGATTCTCTCTCTTATGATATCAACTGTAGCCAACACCTCATGGATAGTCCGCCAACTCCCATATATCTTGTGTATAGACTTTCCCCACCTGTATGGCTTCCATGAGGCTGGTCATGCTTATATAACATGGCACCTCCCCCCGAACACAAATCCAAAGGTGGGCATATGACTCAAACTGGGCAATTTGTACATTTCCAAAAAATTTCCAATTAGGTCTAAAAGAGAGTCAATTGATCTTTCTTTGGGTGGTTGGATCAATAATGATGGCAAGATTTGGAGCTGTTGGTGGCTATACTTCCTGTCCTGTGGACTAGGAAGCAGAGAAAGCCAGCTTGCAATGAAAGAGAAGAAAGGAGCAGACCCGAAGAGTGTCAGAGACTGGAGTGCCCTGGTGGTGCTGACTCCCCAGTTTCAGTTCCTTCCAGAAGCCCCGCTGTATTCTTGTCATTGAGTTCCAAGACTTGTCCGTGCATCCTTATCATAAACTCATCTTTTCTGCTTACGTTAGCCTGAGTGGGTTTTTCTTCTTTGCAATTCAAAGAATCTTGTCTCAGTCACCACTTTGTCATCTCCATCTCCAAAGTCCACTTGCCTTCTTAACCCTGTTATTTCTCTGAACTTCTTTTTTCCTTTTTTCTCCTCTTTCCATCATCCATTTCCCTCCAGAAAATAAAAACACATCCTGGCCCCACTACAAAAAATATGTTTTCTGGTGTTAGACTCAAAGAAACATGAGGAAGGGAGACAAGCAAACAAGAATTTTCTTACTCTGACAGGTGTTCTCATTGGAATTCTTGAACTGTGTCCCCCCAGAGAGGAGCTCGTATCCAGAGTGACAGTGACAGTAGAAACTTCCTTTGACATTCTGACATTTAGCATTCGCTCCACAATATATACTAACGGGTGGTTTACATTCATCAATATCTGGAACACGAAGGAGAAATTTGGTCATTCATTTGACAAAGATTTACCAAGCACCTAATATGTGCCAGAGGCTATACCCTTCCCACCAGCGTCTATCCTGGCTTTCCAAGACAACTCAGTTAAGGAAATGATTGTCTTTGTTCTTTCCTTTCCTCACTGACTGTGGTTGGGTTCTCCAAGAAGCAGACATCGAGACAAAGATTCTGGTGCAAGTACTTTATTTGGGAGATGATCCCAGAAAACACTGGAAGGGCAGTGGTGAGATGAGACAGGGGATGGAAGGCAGAAAAGGAAGCAGATAGTATCAAGTAAGCTTCCACTGTGGGCCACTGGGGGTCAATTCCTCCGGGAACCTCTGGGAAGCAATGTAGAGCATACACTTCAGAGCGACCCCACCTGAGGGGTGAGGGAGCTGGGGTGTTCATCCACCAAATCTCATCATTTGTTGGTGGAGGAATGCTCCCAGTGAGTGTTAACTCCCCAGTGCTTCCTCCTGTCCTGAGCATGGGCTGAGGAGTCTCCAGTAGCCAGAGAAAGCCTCAGACTTGGTGTGCAAAGGAATGGCAAATGCCAAGGGCATACAAGTGGGGTACTGGCCATGTCTGCTGTTGTGGAATGAATGTTTGCATCCCCCCTCAATTCATATGCTGAAGCTCTAACCCCTTCAGTGTGGCTGTATTTGGAGACGGGGACTCTAAGGAGGTAAGTGAGGTTAAATGAGGTCTTAAGAATGGGGCCCTGATCTGATATGATTACTGTCCTTAAAAGAAGAGACACGAGGGCTCCCCACTGCCCCTGCCACTGCGTGCATGTGAGTGAAGACATAGCAAGAAGGCAGGCGTCTACAAGCAGGAGGAGAGGCCTCACCAGACACGGAATCTGCCGGAACCTGGATCATGGACTTCCCACCCTCCAGAACTATGAGAAAATAGCTTTCTGTGGTATAAGCCACAGAATAGTCTGTGATATTTTGTTATATCAGCCTGAGCAGACTAATATACCTGCTAGACTAACTAATTCAGGTGGAATGTCTTTGTTAAGTCAACATGTCTCCGGTCCTGAGGGTCACTATAGCCCCTTCACAACGATGTCCAGTAGGCAGTGAAAATGTGTGGTTTCCGTGTCTGGTACAGAAAACACGAAATTTGGGATTTTCAGAGTGTGACACAGTGTAGCACTCGCTGTTTGTTGCCCATTCAATAGCCATTCTTTGTTGGGGTGGCCAGATATGGCGACTGTTCTCCTTCCTCAGGTACTCTCTTTCCCAGCCTCCCTTTTGGCTGGGGTGGTCATGTGACACACCCCTCACCAATGAAAAGTCAAGACAGTCTTCTGGAGGCTTTTGGGAAAAACCTTACGAAGCGTGAGACAGAAAGAAGTTACATTCCTACAAAGGAATGAGACTCAAATTGGTGTTGGACTTCCCATCTGCAACCCTGGGAGCTTAAAGGTAGTTTCTGTGATTCCTGGGATAGGCATCAATAGATTACCAGGATAAGAGGACTGAACCAAAAGATTCCCAGCCAAGGCAAGGTAGAATCTACTTGTGAGAGTGAAAGAAATGTGAGATTATGCAATAATTGGGAGAGATATTACCCATGTACCCAATTTGAAAAAAGCATGCAAGAAAGTGCTCTAAGAGAACAGCAAATTAACAAGTATGAAATTAGCAAGTACGGAAACCTCAATTTGGGGGAAGATGAAGGGAAGAGGAAGCAGGGGTGAGCAATGAACCTTGAGATAAAATTAATATTCATGAAGGGAGTGGGAGGGGAGACGAGGAAAAGAGACGAGTAAAATAAGAGCATTTTACAGATCTCATCTCTTTACTGGGAGAGGGGAAGTAGGGTGAAGTGAAGCATCTTGGTGGGGAAAATCACGGGTGAGTTTTTAGAATAACAGTAGAGAAACGTGTCTGGTTATGAAAGTAAGAAAAGAGAAGGTAACCATTAATAGGATGGAAAAGTTTAGTAGAACATCCAAATAAATAAAGGGAAAAATTGAATTGACAGTTACTTGATCAAACAAACACCAGTGCAAAAAAGAAAAATGAATAAATGATAATATAAAATTAATAAATGGAAAATAATATGAAGGGAGTAACAACGTCAGTCATTACACTAAATATAAGAGACTAATATACACTCAATATAAACAGAAATCTTCTGTTAAAATAGAGACTAACAGATTGGGATGGCAGGTTTGAAACATGGCCTCCAAATTATTTGACACTCTTTCCGTTGAGATGTAGGCTCATTGCTTTGTCCCTTTGTGTCTCAGTGGGCTCATGACTGCTTCAGTCAACAGACTGCAGAAGTGACACCACGGGACTTGGAGACACAGTCACCAAGACAGGCAGCTCTGCCTGGGTCTCTTGGAAGGCTCGTCTCTGAAGGCTCCCTGCTGGACACGCCCTCTCAGAATTCATCCGTTAACTGCGAGAAGCTGAAGCTACACGGAGGGACCTGGGATAGGAGGTCAGTTCCAGATAATTCCAGTCTTTGAGTCATTCCAGCCCAGGCACCAGACGTGTGAGTGGAGATGCCTCCACAGAATTCCAACCCTCAGCCGTTTGAGTCACTACCAGTCACGGGAGCCTCTTGGCTGAGGCCTAAGATATCATGGGGCAGAGAAGAGCCATCTCTGCTCTGTCTTGTCTGAATTCCTGGCCCACAGAACCCAAGAGCATGATAAAATGATTGTTTTGTGTCAAGAATTTGGGGGTTTATGATGCAGCAACAGATAACTGGAATATTAGGCTAAAATACGATACTCAGCTACATGCTATTTTCAAGAGACTGATAATTTTCAAAATAAAGGGGTGCACAAAAATGTACTAGGAGAATTAAAACAGAAATAAAACAGAATGTGTAATATTGATATCAGACTCAGTGGAAGGTTCAAAGCTCTAAAGAAGGGACACTGTGTATTAATACTTAACAAACTTCATGAAGAAACTTGTGTCCTGGTCATTAATGTGTGTGCACCAAGCGACACAGACAAATAAAGAGAGCAAAACAGGCAGAGACGCAAGCAGCAGGAACAAGTGAGACACGATTGTGCGGGACTCTCAATTCCCTTCTCCCAGAAGTAGCAGAGAAAAGGTAGACAAGGACAGAGAGGGATTGAGTGTCACAATCAACAAGCACACACACACACAGGAAAGATCTAGTGGCTACAAAATAATTAAAGATATAGAGAAATTAATGAATAAATACAATCAGTAAATACACACCTATATAGAGTCAGAAAGACAGACAAAGACAGATACACACGCATACAGAGGTGAAAGAGACAGAAATAGAGAGAAATAGACAGAGACCTATGCAGAGAGGGAATCTCACTTTCCCTGAACAGAAAATATACATTTTTGGGCTGGCCCTGTGGCATAGCAGTTAAGTGCGCGCGCTCCGCTGCTGGCGGCCTGGGTTCCGATCCCAGGTGCGCACTGATGCACCCCTTCTCCAGCCATGCTGAGGCCGCGTCCCACATACAGCAACTAGAAGGAGGTGCAACTATGACATACAACTATCTACTGGGGCTTTGGGGGAAAAAAAGGAGGATTGGCAATAGATGTTAGCTCAGAGCCGGTCTTCCTCAGCAAAAAGAGGAGGATTAGCATGGATGTTAGCTCAGGGCTGATCTTCCTCACGAAAAAAAAAAAAGAAAATATACATTTTCTTTTATAAGATCAATCATATGCTTTCACAAAGAAACTGCTAAAAAATGTAAAAAGTAGAGATTTTAAGCCATTAGTTTAAAATCCCTAATAAATTAAAAATTAGAAATGATTATGTCATTGTCTAATAGAATTAGGAATTTATAATACAAAAATGAACAATTGTACGAAACAATTGTTTCTTAACTATAACATCAAAAGCACAAGGAACAAAACAGAAAATAGATACAATGGACTTCATCAAAGTTAAAAAGTTTTGTTCTTTAAAGAACACTATCAGAAAGTGGAATGACAACCCACAAATGGGAGAAAATATTTGCCAATCAGATATCTGATAAGGGACTAGTATCCAGAGTATACAAAGAACTCCTACAACTCAACAGTAAAAATACAAATAACCAAGTTAAAAAAGATGGGTAAATGATTTGATAGACCTTTTTCCAAAAAAGATACACAATTGGCTAATTAGCATGAGGAAAGATTCTTGACATTATTAGTCACTGGGGAAATGCAAGTCAAAACCACAATGTAATACCACTTCACACACACTAGAATGACTATAATAAAAAAGACAGACCATAACAAATTTTGGCAAGGATGCTGGGAAATCACAAGTCTCATACATTGCTGGTGGGAATGTAAAATGGTGCAACCACTTTGGAAAACAGTTTGGAAGTTTTAAAAAAATTAAACACAGAGGTACCATATGACTTACCAATTCCACTCCTACATATATACTCCAAAGAATTGAAAACAAGTGTTCAAACTAAAACCTGTACACAAGGTTTGTAGCAGCATTATTCATAATAGCCAAAAAGTGGAAACAGCCCAAATGTCCATCAAGTGATGAACAGATAAACAAAATGTGGTGTATCCATACAATGGAATATTATTCAACCATAAAAAGCAATGAGGTACAGACACATGTTACAACGTGGATGAGCTTTGAAAACATTATGCTGAGTGAAAGAAGCCAGACAAGAAAGGCCACCTATTATATAATTCCATTTATATGAAATGTCCAGAATAGGCAAATCCATGGAGACAAAAAGCGGAGTAGAGGTTTCCAGGGGCTGGGGTGAGGGGGAGATGAGGAGTGACTGCTAATGGGTATTGGGTTTCTTTTGGGGGTGATGAAATGTTCTGGAATTAGATAGTGGTGATGGTGCTCCACTTTAGAACATACTAAAACCCACTACACTGTACACTTTCAAAGGGTGGATTTTATGCTTTATGAACTATATCTCAATAAAAAAAGATGATGGTGGCTTTACAAGATTGGTCCGCAACTCTGTCTCCAACCAATGTCCCTATCACTTACCAGGCTATGGACGGCTGACTTCATTTTGTTTTTATTGAGCCAATTAGACATATTCCGACCCAAGGGTCTTTGTATTTGTGATGGCCTTTGCCAAGTATGCTCAAATATCACCTCCGTTTTCTACAGAGTAATCGTTTAAAATGCACATGGTGAGGTAATACTTTGACATTAACCTGTCATAATAACAGTTATTAAACTAGAACCTTCAGACACCACATTCCCAAGAAAGGAACCAGCCAAGATACAACACTGGCAAAGGAGGAGGTGTCTGGGATCTGGTCACACGATTCTTAGATCCTTCAGTCATATCAAATGTTTAAAAGCCAGGAGTTGGTGAGGAAGAGAGGGAGGGTTTATTTGGAGAGACCTGATGCTGTGCTGTGAGCCCCTCCACTCCTACCCAAGAGGAGGTGTGTGTCGGTGCTTTCCTCTTCATCTCAAGACGAGAGAGGGGGATTTTAAGGAGTTCACCCAGCTAATTACGCGTCCCCTGCATTTTGTGGGGACCCAGCTGATTCTGCCTATCTCCCTGTGAAAAATCTCAAGGGTGAGTCACTGCCTTGCAGTGGGGCAAAGAAGAGATATTATTGCACCTGCACACCCCAGGCTTCTTGGGCAAAGGGTGTGTGAATATTTCCCAAGATCCAGAAGTGGGTCATGTGTGAGAGGTTTCTGCTGTGGGGTTGCCTAGGTTGTGTCCAAGACAGCCACCTGGAGCGGCAGATGGGCTTGATCCTGGAGAAGCTGGAGAATACGCAGGGCTCCTCTGGGATGAGGAAGGTGTGGGGGGATAGGCTGTTGTCAAGGGAATGTCAGGGGAGTGACTGGGGGAGAGGGGAACTGTCTTCAATGGACAGACTGAGGCTATCAGGATGGAAAGTGCAATAACTCAGGAACCTGGAAGCTAAACAGCAACAATAGCATCAGTCAAGTGGACTTTCCTGCCCCCTTTCCTCCTCTCCCGGCTGGGTCCCAACCTTAGCAAGATTGGGTGAGGAAGAGTAGACAGTTAGGTGGGGAAGGAGGAGAGAAGCCAATCGTATCCCCTACTCCTGACTGCCGGCTTCCAACCAGGAGGGAGCTCAAACTAGGAGAGGGGGAAAATCCAATATTATTAACAGAAATAAAACAGAGTGTGTAATATTAATATCAGACTCAGTGGAATTTAAGGTTCAAAGCTCTAAAGAAGGTGAAGTGGGACTCTATGTGTTGGTATTTGACATGTTTTATGAAGAAAATTTTATCCTGGTCATAAACGTATGCACCAAACAACATAGATAAACACAGAAAGCAAAAATATTAACTCAAAAAAATGTTAACTCAAGTCTGGAGTGTTTATTCTTACATAGGATTGGATATTTTAATTATTGAATTAAAACTGCATTTTGCATCTTAGATGACCATAGGGTTTTATATTGCAAAAGTTTCTGCTCTAGCTTTTATTCTCTCCTTTCCATGACTTCAGTGCATATTCTCCTTCTTAACTTAAAAAAACGTTTGTATGATGCTTTATAATTCATGAAGTGCTGTCACATGCATTACCTTATTAAACCCTCCCGCCTCCCTCGTGAAGTCAGCATCATCATCCCCACGTTATGGAGGAGAAGACGGAGCCTTAGCTAGGTTCTGGAAGAGCCCTCTTTTCCTGACTTCATGAGAGCATTTCTTTCTTGGTGAAGGTTGAGTTGGCACGTTATTAGGCAATCACCTGCTACGGTTTTTATGCTGCGTCCTTTCCACTCGCACATCTGGGTGATTTGAAAATTACTCCTTTACCTTGACATGTCTCCAAGGGGAATGTGAAGAATTTCTGCCCAGATTCAGAAGCGTATCCAGGGTTGCAGGCACAGTGAGTGACATTGACACAGGAAGCATTTTGGGGGCACTGAGCACAGCGAGCTGCTGGGAGAAGAGAGGCAGGTCAGATGTCACCTGGTTACCATTTGGCTTTGCCTCTGAGCAGGGCCTCTCGAGGCTGAGGAAGCCTGCACCTTTTTCCTTTTGTGAGATCTCAGTACATTCAAAAATTAGAGATTCCAAATACAAGTTGCAGAGAAAAGTGGGATTCCTGTGCACAAGAAGGACTGGGGTTGGCATTAAACAAATTAATCTTAACACAAAATTTCAATGCAACATAATTATGCTATTCTCAGGATCACTGCAGAATTTATAAAAGGGCAGTGAGTTGGTTAAGACCTTGGACCCTGGGTTTGATTCTGGGTCCAAGACTTACTGGCTGTGTGTTTTTGCACAAGTGTCTTAACCTCTCTGTGCCTCAATTCCCTCATCTGTAAAATGGATTATTGTGAGAAGTAAGTGAATTAACACAATACAGTGCTTTGGGCAGTGCCTGACACATAAGAAGTGCCAGCTACGATTATAAAAATTTGAATTTGTAGGGTACCACAGAAGATATATTCTGATAAGGGTACATGTTATCTTTGTAATAATATGTATAGATTCATTTAGACAGAGTTACACTAAAGATCCTAATTTGAGGCCCCTTGGGAATGAATGGAAATAGTGGGATGAGGAGCTATCTGAAGCTTTGGCTCTCGTGGACAGATCTGGACACAGTGCTGGGCTCAGGGGGTGTGGGGGCTGGGAACATGATGGGGGCACTGTGCAGAGCGTGGATGCTCAGAATGCATCCCCTGTGAGTTGCCTAGAAATGCAGAATCTCGGGCCCCACCCTAGACCTGCCGAATCAGAATCTGGTGACGTCTCCAAGGGATTGGAGTTAACCTGAAATGATCGCCTGCATTTTTTGTTGACTTGCTTATAATCAGGATGAAATGATTACCATCAGGCTCTGTCTTGCCCCACTGGAATGTTTACTTCGTGAGACTTTGTTTTATCCACTGTTCTATTTCTACATCAGGCACACTGTGGTGACTAAAAGCAAACAAATAGACAAAAGTAAAATAAAAAGATAAATTTAAAGATATCCAAAATTGATGACATGATCAATTAAAACGAATTACGGGAGCAAGCCTGCCCGGGTTCTGTCCCCAGGACAGCCTCTTTTCTCTAGCCTACTAGAGGATGTGGTGCTCCCAGCGCATCCTTGGTCTATACCGTCCCTGGTCTCCGGCTGTGGAACAGTCAGGATTCGAGCACTCACCGTTGGTCTTCTGAGCCACGACTCCCGACAAGCGTAGCAGAAAGAAGAGTCCTGAAACAGGGAAGCAGAGAGAGACACGAAATGATTGAGGAAAGATTCCAGGAAATTCTCCAAGGGCTGTGTATCAGTTATCTATTGCTGTGTAACAAACCACTGCAAAATGTAGTGGCTTGAAACAAAGTTCATTTTGTTCTCTCTCCTGGTTTCTGTGATTCTGGAATCTGCGAAAGGCTCAGCTGGGTGGTCCTGGCTTGGGGTCTCTTACACAGTCATGGTTGGACAGTGGCTGGGGCTGGAGCGGCTGGGAACTGCTGGGCATTGCCGTCCCTTCGTGTGGTCTCAGGGCTTGGGGTCGTTTGGGCTTCCTCCCAACGTGGCGGCCTCAGTCAGGCAGCTTGCATGGCACTTCAGAGCTCTAAGCGTGAGTGTCCCAGCAGAAAATGGTGCATCGCCTCTTAAAATCCAGCCCTGGAAGTCATGTGGCTCCACTTCCACCGTAGCCTCTTGGTCACAAGCAAGTCGCAAGCCCACCCAAATTCAGGTGGACAAGAATCAGAGTCTTCCTCTTGACGGAGGATTCGAAAGATTCTAGAAACACACCTTGGAAGGGAAGTATTGTTTCCTCCTTTGGGAAAATACAGTTGGGGAAGCCACCTCTACTGTGGCTGGTAACGTGCTCTTTGCTCTTCCCCAAACCTTACAACATCTGGTGGTGTCATCAGCCATGTTCCTGTTTGTGCAAAGACCTGCAGGTGCTGGACAGATGGGTGGCTTTTCTCTCCCTTCCCTAATGAATCTCACATCACTCTGACGGCTAGTTCTCCCCTCACCTTCTTCTCACTCTGTTATTACATACCAATGTCTAGGATTATTTGCCATTTGTGAGGACAATATTAAAAATACTTAACAACTGGTTTGGTGCAGGAATCGACCAACCAGAACGGACATTGGAGACCCTCTTTGATGCACAAGGTGTTAATCTTTCAGCCGCTGAATTGTGAAATCTATTCCCTTAGGGTTCTGTAGGCCAGAAGTCCAAACTCAGTCTCCCTGGGCTAGAATGAAGGTGTCAGCAGGCTCTAGGGGAGAATCCATTTTCTTGTGTTTTGCAGCTTTAGAGGCTGCCTACCTTCCTTGGCTCATGGCCCCTTCTCCCATCTTCAAAGCCAGCAGCGTAGCATCTTCTCCCCTTTCTGGGCTCCTGCCTTTCTCTTATGAGGGCCCTTGTGATTATATTGGGCCCACTCATACAGTCGAGGCTAATCTCCCAATGTCAAGACGCTTAGCTTAATCCACATCTGCAAAGTCCCTTTGATCACGTGAAGGAGTTCAGGACATGCCACTCCTTAATAAGTTGCTTTGGCATACTGATTATTTTGAGCTGAAGGCACTTGAGAGAAAGCAGATGCAGGAATGGATTTCTGGCCTACCTTTTCCTACCTAAAAACAGGCCATAAAATTTCCCATGAGAGAGATGCCCTCCCTGTACTGTCATGCGCTGCATAATGACGTGTTGGTCAACAGCAGACCGCATACATGACGACGCTCCCATAAGATTAGCACCATGTAGCCTGGGTGTGTAGTAGGCTGTGCCGTCTAGGCTTGTGTGAGTACACTCTGATGTTCGCATGATGACAAAATCGCCTAAAGATGCATTTCTCAGAAATTCTCCCTGTCTTTAAGCGACGCACGACTGTACCAGGAGGAGAGCGGCCTTCTCACCATAGACTGGGGATGGATGCTAAGTGGATCTGTATAGACACACTTACGACAACAACCCTAATCTTTCACTAAGTTTCCCTCCCAAAAATCTCCTAGTCACTTCCCCACAATTTACTGCTCCTAGCCCAAACCCCTTTGTTTTGTCATTTCTTCACAAGTTTATCATTTCTGTGTCTAAAAGGTGTAAAAGCTCTGTGTTCTGGTCACTTCCTTGGGTCTTCATTCTTTTGTGAAGCCTCTGAAGTACATGTCACAATTTAATTAAACTCGTATGCTTCTCTCCTATTAATCTGTCTTATGTCAGTTTAATCCTTATTCTCAGATGGAGACCCTAAGAAGGTGGAGAACTTTTTCCTCCCCTACACATATAGGGTGACATACCCATGGGTTCCAGGGCCTAGGACGGTGATGTCTTGGGGGGCTGTTATTTCTCCTCCCTTGCCCTCACCCTTCCCCACAGAAGATGCCAGGTCTGTCTCATGATCAGTTACTTATGCAACTGCAATCACAGAATATTTTGAATATTTTTGGTTGTCTAATGAATATGTTCTCAGCTGGGCTGTGAACCACTTAATGGCAGGGTCCTCGCCTATTTCCTAATGAATTTAAATTTCCTTTCCTCCTACTTCTGTAGAATAATTAATTTTCAGCAGCCACGTTAACATTACACCTGCCCACATGGTGACTGTGGCTCGAGAGCCAGCTAGTGAGACAGACGGCTAGAAAGTGTTTCCTGGTTTCTACATCTCAGGCAGGCTGCGCACCACCACATCTCCTCAAGCCTGGCCTTCAGGGTCTCCTTCCAGCCCAGCCAGCAATCCCATGCCCAATATGTGCATGTGTCTTAAATTAGGGTTTCCAAAAGAGTCACCAGCGTACCAGAGTCTAAAGTTCTAAGAGACTTTAGAAATCATTCGCTGACTCTTTTTGCAATGAGGAAGCAGGTCCCCAGAGGTCAGGTGGCTGGGACACCAGTTGTGCAAATTTGGACAAGTTGCTTAAATTCTTTAAGTTTCCTTACATGAAACAAGGTGACAGCATTGCCTACTTCCTGGGGCTGGGGTGATGACAAGTGAGGAAATTCGTAAGGCACAGTGTCCGGCAGAAATCACTCCACAAACGCTAGCTGCCTCTAGTATCCTCTTGTTTGCACTAGAATCCTATTCTGACTCTTGACGTGGCGCTCATCCTGCTGCCCGCCTGTCCCACCAGTGATGGGGGCAGAGAGCTCATGGATAACCAAGGCTCACAAATAGTGCATCTCAGAAGTGTCCAGGAATCTGCCTCCAATGGCCGCAAAGCAGGAAACATCTTGTTTGAGCTTCTCTCATTTAATTTTTTTTTTAGCTTTATTGAGGTATAATGCATATACAAAATATTGCGCACTCTGTCACTTAAATTTGACTCCACAGGTATACGCTGGACACCTCTTATATAAGCTGTTGTGGAAGGGGCTGCAAAGGGAGGGAACATGGCATTTGCCTTCAAGTAGCTCATATTGCTTTGATAGACTTTATGGTCTGTCACCCGCCTTTGCAACAAATAACCGTGAGACTCTGAGCAAGTCATATAACCTCTCTGTGATGCCATCTGGTGTCTGTGATGTGGAGATGCTGGGCGATAATGAATGTAAAACAGTTTTAGCTTGATGCCAGGCTAAAGTAGGTGCTTGAAAAATGTAAGCTTTGGTTGATATTGTGGCTACTGATATTGTTATTTGATCTGGAGCCAGAAGGATGGATGGGATCTCAGAGTTGAGGAACCATCTGCACAGAGGTGCTGGTTGAAGCCACAGGATCATGAGATTCCTCTAGGGAGTGGGAGTAGAAAAAAAGAAGACCCCCCCCCAGGCAGCTTCCTGTGGGAGGCCGTTATAGCAAAGATCTCGAGCCAGGTGGCTTGGGTTGAATCCTGGCTCTGCCATTTACGAGCTGTGTGACTTTGGCCAAGTAACATAACCTCTCTGTGCCCCAGCTTTCTCATCTGTAATACGGGGATAATAAGAGTACCCACCTGATGGGCCTATTGTGAGGATTAAATGTGTTAATACATATAAGGTGCATAGTGAGTGCTCAAAAATATTGCTTGTTATTATTATTAATATTCTTGATACAGGAAAAGGAAACGGGAGGGGGAGGAAAGATAGCAAGAGAGGCAGAGAAAAAGTCAGGGCAGTGCCAGGTCACAGAAGTTATCAAGGAGGAGAGGATATCAACTAGAAAACAAACCTGTGAAGAGGAAGATGAGCAACTCATTGGATTGGAGCGTAAGGAAGATTTTAGGGATAGTTGAGAGCGTAGTTTGAATAGGGTGGCATGGAATGAAACTGTATTCCCAGAGAAGAGGAGAGTGTCCAAAGCAGAGCCAAGACGAGAAGGAGAGACAGCCAATTGCTGAACCACACAGCTCCTGTTGGGGCAGGTTAAGGGACGGTCACTGTGAAGGTTACACATACCTGGAAGAAGTGACGGCCCTTGCATTCCTGCTTGCGGGTAACCCTCGCCAGCCAGCTCTCGGCGTTCCTCCTGTGCTTGAAGCCGATCGCTTTTCCCCTCTCAAGGAAATTTTATCAGAATTGACACATGTACCTTAGATCAGTTGATTTAGGGAACTGTTCTCAGAAAAGAGAACTTCTCATCTTTCATCATCAGACCCATGGTTCTGCTTTTTATTTGTTTATTTTCTATACCTTTTCTGCATTTGTTTTCATATGCTTCGTTGGTAGTAGGTTTTCCTAGCTGTTGTTGATTGCCTTTGAGATGACAGACTCAACTGGCCCTCGGAAAGGAATGCCCTTTAGTTACATAGCATTGGGGCAGGAGATGACTTTGGAGCCAAAATAAACCTTAAATAGCCCTATAATTTTGAGCCAAGTAAGCCAGAATTTATGGTGTCTCTGTTGGAATCTCAAGTTTCTGGAGGAGTTATTTTCACAAATCTTGGGACTTTTCCCCTCCAGGAGATGGCACTTACCAGATCTGACTGGAGTCTCAAAGTTGGTAGAAGGTGATATATTATTTAGTCATTTGGGGCAATCCAGACCAACAGAAGGATTTGGGAGAAAAGGCCCCTAAGTCACTCCCTCCTTCAACAAATATTTATTAAGACAAATACTATTAAGTGACAGGATCTGCGGTACCTCATAGGGTGTAGCAGCGAACAAAGTTAACACAATCTGTCCCACGTAGAGCGTAGAGTGAATGGGGACGCCAGACAGTTAGAACCGAGCCAGCTCTCAGTCCAGCTGTGGAAGGCGGTGCCTCTTTGAACATCCGGAAACCTGAGAAATCCAAGATCCAAGCAGTAAACAAAAACGCAATCGCTAAAGTACCACAAAAATGTAAACAGGGGATTCCATTCATAATACACAGAAAAATGTCTTAAAGTCATTTTTCTCTTGTTTCTTAACACCTCCAAATGCTTTTTCTCTTTCCTCTCTGAGTTGTGCTGGAGAGGAGCTTGGAGGAAATTTGAATCATAGAAGGTTTTTTCAGCAGGTGTGGTGATACAGTCGGCTCTGCTTTGGGGGAGTTCGTCTGGGTGCTTCATGGATTGGAGGAGGCAGGAGTGGATATGGCCGTCCAGGTGGGCAATAATCCGGGCAGAGCTAACGCAGTACTGCAACATCTTCTATATGGTCTCTCTGCCTCCTTTCTTTGCTCGAGAACATTCCCAGCCAAGCAGCCAGAGCTATCTTTCAAAACAAATCACACTCTGTCACTCCTCAGCTTAAAACCCTTCTAAGGTTCCCCATCGCACTTAGGATAAAACCCCGACTTCTTATCGTGGCCTATAAGCCCCTACAAGATTTTTCCTCATCTACATGTTAAATTCATTTGCTATGACTCTCCCCTTCTCCCCCTGTGCATCAGCCACGGGGATCTCTTCTGTTCCTTGAGCACATCAAGTTCTTTTCTACCTCAGGGCCTGTGCACATGCTTTTGCACTGCCTATATTGTTTTCTACCTTAATATTCACACGTTTGCCTCTTTCTTGTCTTTCATGTCTCACTGAGCCCAAAACTCATTTCCTCAGACTGGCATTCCATGACCACCCCACTAGAAGAATTCCTGCCAAATTGCCCTAAATCACCCTATTTATTTCTGTAATTGTATTATCCAAATCTGTGATTATCTTGTTTATTTGTTTCTGAAATTTCTCTCCCTTCTAGAATGTAAACCTACACAGTTTTCTTTTCCATCTTGCTTCCCATGATATCACCGCTGAATGAATGAATTCATGGGCCAATTGGAAAAAAATTAAAAAGATGCCTCTATAGGACCTTGAAGTGGGGTTAGGCAACTGGGTGGATGGCAGTCCCACTTTGTTATAGAGAAACAGAACATAGAAGGAAAAGCAGGTTTTGGGGGAGAGATAGAATTCAGTTTTGGATAACTTGATTTTGAGGTGCTATGATTTCAATATACATTATATATATAGAAAGGATTACAAAGAGAGGGCTCCCATCCAGCCAATAGATGGTAGTTAGAGCCACGGAAGTGGGTTAAATCATTTAGGGAGAGATAGTGAGTGAGGACAGAGCCCCAAGTAAGTACTTAAACATCAAGAAGTGGAGGAGTGGCTAACGGAGGAGGCAGAGTGAGAGGACAGAGAGATGGGGGAACGAGTGGAGTGTGGTGTCATGGGGGCAAGGAAACGGACCAGACTGAATTAAGACTGAAAAATAGTCACAGGACGGAGCAGCAGGGAGGTGGTTGGTATTCTTAGCAAGAGCAGTTCCAGTGGTGAGGATGATGGTGGTGGTGGTGATGAAGATGGTGGAGGTGGTTGGGTGGGGTGGTGGTGATGATGATGGTGGTGAAAATAGTGGCGGTGTTGGTGGAGGTGATGTTGGTCATGGGACAAGTGTGCTGTGGTGCTGGCAGTGATGAAGGTGGTGGTGGTGGTGATGGCGACAAACTGATGGCAGTGTTGATGACGATGGTAGTGAAATGGTGGAGGTGGAGGAAGCGAGGGTGGTGGTGGAGGTGATGAGGGTGGTGATGATGATGGTGGTGGAGGTGGTGGTGGTGATGTGATGTGGTGGAGGTGATGATGATGGTGGTGGAGGTGATGATGATGGTGGTGATGATGAAGGTGGTGGAGGTGGTGGTGGTGATGTGATGTGGTGGAGGTGACGATGATGGAGGTGATGATGAAGGTGGTGGAGGTGGTGGTGGTGATGATGATGGAGGTGATGATGATGGTGGTGGAGGTGGTGGTGGTGATGTGAGGTGGTGGTGGTGATGATGAGGGTCATGATGATGAAGGTGGTGGAGGTGGTGGTGGTGATGTGGTGGAGGTGACAATGATGGAGGTGATAATGGTGGTGGAGGTGGTGGTGATGTGATGTGGTGGAGGTGACGATGATGGTGGTGGAGGTGATGATGATGGTGGTGGAGGTGATGATGAAGGATGGTGAAGATGAAGGTGGTGGAGGTGGTGGTGGTGATGTGATGTGGTGGAGGTGATGATGATGGTGGTGATGATGAAGGTGGTGGAGGTGGTGGTGGTGATGTGATGTGGTGGAGGTGATGATGATGGTGGTGATGATGAAGGTGGTGGAGGTGGTGGTGGTGATGTGATGTGGTGGAGGTGATGATGATGGAGGTGATGATGAAGGTGGTGGAGGTGGTGGTGGTGGTGATGATGATGGTGGTGATGATGATGATGGTGGAGGTGGTGGTGGTGATGTGATGTGGTGGAGGTGATGATGAGGGTCGTGATGATGAAGGTGGTGGAGGTGGTGGTTGTGGTGATGTGGTGGAGGTGATGATGATGGAGGTGATAATGGTGGTGGAGGTGGTGGTGGTGATGTGATGTGGTGGAGGTGACGATGATGGAGGTGATAATGGTGGTGGAGGTGGTGGTTGTGGTGATGTGGTGGAGGTGACAATGATGGAGGTGATAATGGTGGTGGAGGTGGTGGTGGTGATGTGATGTGGTGGAGGTGACGATGATGGAGGTGATAATGGTGGTGGAGGTGGTGGTTGTGGTGATGTGGTGGAGGTGACGATGATGGAGGTGATAATGGTGGTGGAGGTGGTGGTGGTGATGTGAGGTGGTGGAGGTGACGATGATGGAGGTGATAATGGTGGTGGAGGTGGTGGTGGTGATGTGATGTGGTGGAGATGATGATGATGGAGGTGATGATGATGGTGGTGGAGGTGGTGGTGGTGATGTGATGTGGTGGAGGTGATGATGATGGTGGTGATGATGAAGGTGGTGGAGGTGGTGGTGGTGATGTGATGTGGTGGAGGTGATGATGATGGTGGTGATGATAAAGGTGGTGGAGGTGGTGGTGGTGATGTGATGTGGTGGAGGTGGTGATGATGGTGGTGGAGGTGGTGGTGGTGATGGTGGTAGTGGTAATGATGATGGTGGAAGCCAGAAAGGAGTGGATTGAGGAAAAACCAGCAAGTGGAGAAGTGGAGACACAAGTGTAGTCAACTTCAGAGATGGTTGGAGACAAGCCTGCGAGAGAGGGAAGATGAACAGAGGGACTTCCTTGGTGTTTGGAGCATGGTGGAATTAGCTGGCTCTTGGGGTTGTCAAGGCCATCAGTCCTGCGTGGTAAGTTTGTTGGGCACTCAACATCTCACTAGCCCAGCAGCCATGCAGTGGGGCTTCCTGTTCTTCCTCCCTACTGGTCCTTGGAGGTGGGGAGATAGTTGGAGGCAAGAGTTGATCAAGAAATACAGCTGGTGCCACCTAGTGGTCAGGCCAATGCAATTCAAGTGTTGGCTTAGAGACAGACTGCCTAGGTTCAAATCTTGGCCCTGACACTTATTAGCTGTGTGACTTTGGGAAAGTTACTCAACTTCTCTGTCCCTCAGGCATCTCTGATCTGGGATAACTTCCATAGTCTCCTAAATGGCATCCTTCCGCCCCATCCTCCGCCCTGCAGCCTAGAGAGCTTTCTGAAATGTGAATCTGACCTCATCACATCCTTGCCTCGCAGCCCCACTGATACTTTGCAGGCTAAATGTGCTTAGTAGACACTTAAAGTCCACCTGATCTGGTCCCAGGCCACCTCTCCAGGCTCATGTCCCACCTTCCTCCCTCAGGCTGCCCACCTGCCCTGAGCTACTTGCCCAGGCATCCCTGAACATCACACGCTCTTTCCAGCCTCCAGGCCTTTGCACGTGTGGCCACCTGGAACTGCCGTTTTCCTCCACTGCTCTGCCCCAGGCCAAGTCCTTCAAATGTGCATTCTTTTGTATATCCTTCCTTGATCTCCAAGGTAGATCCGCTAAAGCCCCACTCTGCCCCCTTCCCACTCCCAAGGTAGAGTTAACCTCTCCCTCCGCTATGCATATTTAATCAAACCTGAGGCATCATCAACTTCAAGGTTCACCATTATTTTATGTACCACCAAACCTAAGAATTAATCTATGATACAATGCTTTATTATTTTTAGAATTTTTATTTTATTCTTATTGAATGAGCTATTGTAAATTTATTTAGAAATGGAAGCATGGATGAAAAGGAAAACAGAAGTGGAAAGTAAACTGTTTAATACATTCTTGAAATTTCTTTACTTTAAAGTAAAATTACTTCAAAAGCAGAGCTATCAATGTTTCAATGTCCATGTTTCTCTACATCAGTAGTTCTCAAGATATGGTCTTTGGACCCGCAGCATCAGCGTCACCTGAGAACTTGTCAGAAATTCAGATTCTCAGGCCTTGCCCCGGACTTGATGAACCAGAAACTCTGGGGTGGGGCCCAGCAAGTTGTGTATGATGGGTACTCCAGGTGATTCTGATGCATGCTCAAGTTTGAGCACCCAGCTCCACATGGTATTGTTCTCTGGTCCATCAGGAGTATGGTGATGGTATTTATTAAAAGTACCCAAAAAAGAACCAGAAGCCATTGCTGGCTCTCTACCACCCTCACACTGCTTAGAAGAGCACACAAATATAAACCCAATTCACTTGTGATGACAAAATGATATTAGAATTCGTTTTTGTAACCAAGTTATTACAGCATAAAACTCCAGGGGCTTTCTTGTTGAAAATCAGACCCTCTAAAAGTGTCTTCTCAGTTATTTCTGAGAGTTGCCTGCAGTCCACCTTGCAGATGCCCTTTCCATCTATCTGCCCATCCATCCACCCATCCATCCACCCACCCGTCCATCCATCCGTCCATCCGTCTGTCCGTCCACCCATCCGTCCGTCCATTCATCCATCCATCCACTCACTCACCTATCCTTCTGTCCATCCACCAAACCATCCATCCATCCATCCACTTGTCTATCCATCCATCCACTCACCCACCCACCTTTCCATCCATCTGTCCGTCCGTCCATCCATCCATCCATCCATCCATCCATCCATCCATCCATCCATCCATCCATCCATTCATCTATCCATCTACCCGTCCATCCATCCATCCACTCACCCACCTATCCTTCTGTCCTTCCACCAAACCATCCATCCATCCATTCACCCACCCATCCATCCACCCATCCATCCATCCACCCATCCATCCATCCACCCACCCACCCATCCATCCCTGACTTTTCCCTTACTGCCAGACAGCTGTCTTTGCTATTGTTGACCTCCACGAACAATCTGTTCACTGACTTGTACTGGCTCCTATCTCTGATACTCATGCACTAGACTCAGGTTGGAAATGCTGCTCTCTCTGCTTCCTCCTGGCACATCTCAACGAAGCTGTGATGTTTCACAAGGCTTTACTGAGGTCAGAGGTAACATGATCCTGTTAAATCTAAGTCAGATCCTGTTCCTCCTCCGCCGAGAGCCCTCATGACTCCCACCTCACTCAGAGTAAAAGCCAAAGTCCTTACTGTGGCCCATAAGGCCCTGCGTGGTCTGCCCCTGTCACCTCCTTGCCCTTGCCTCCTCTCTGTCTCCCCCCCACTTTCTCTGCTTCAGCCACACGAGCTCCTTGTTTTTCCTTGAACACGACAGGCACACTCCCGTTTCTGGGTCTTTGCACTTGCTGTTCCTTTTACTTAAATGCTTTTCCCCAGATCCTTGCAAGTAACCACATGACTCACTTCCTCACTTCAAGTCATTGCTTCAATGTCCCCTTCTCAGTGAGGCCTTCCCCAACCGCCCTGTCTGAAATCACATACACACACAGGCGCATGCACACAGGCGCGCACACACACACACACTCACATGCACACACAGGCACGCACACATACTCGTGTGCTCACACAGGCACACACACCCACACAGGCACACACGCGCACACACACGCATGTGTGCACACATGCACACATGCATACATGCCCCATCCTCTTTGCCCAGTTATTTCTATTCATTGTACCCACCACCTTCTGATGTACAAAACAATTTTCTTATTTACTTTATTTTGCTTACTGTCTCTTGTGCTACTGGAATGTCAGCTCCCCAGGGCAAGGATTTCTGTTTGGTTTATTCATTATTGTAGCTTCTGCACCTCTCACGGGGTCTGGCACACAATAGGTGCTCAATAAATATTGATTGCAATGATCTACTTGCCTCACTCTCCCTCTCCTGGGAGAACCCCCAATAAGTCATGAGCACCCAAACCCCGTCTACAGAGCCTGACCTAACACAGTCCGTCTCTTATTTGGTTATGTCATTAAACTAGGAAAAAATAATTCAATTCTTTCTTCCCCGACTGGTTTTATCTGAGACAAGATTTAGAAACACTATACTTAGATTATGAAAAGGCACAAATAAGATCCCTTATGAGCGATATTATTTTATTGATGATGATGATGATGGTTGAATCCTATTTGGACCTAGAATACAGAGTACTTAGTTCTTACACCATACTGCCACCTTCTGGGAAAACTAAGGAATAAGAATTTCAAAGTAGCTCCAAATGCTGGGCTTATGAAGCAAGACTAAGGTATGGATGCAGGTCTAAATTTTTAGGATATGAGGAATTGAGGCAATCCTACAGAGATATTAACTAGTTCTTTTTTTATATCACCTTATTTCTATTATTATGTTCTTATTGCACTTGAAAATTCAGGTCCAGTGATACTCATTAAGTTAATAAGCTAAATTTAGTAGTAAGTGCCTGGAAATGAGAGTTAGGAATCTAGTCTTCACATTTATTCATCCACCCATCCATACATCATCCATCCATCCATCCATCCATCCATCCATCCATCTATCCATCCATCCATCCAATCATCCATCCATCCATCGTCCATCTATCATCTTTCCATGCATCCATCCAATCACCTATCCATCCATCCATCCATCCATCCATCCATCCATCCATCCATCAAACAAATGTTTAAGATATGACTTCTCTGTGCTTGGTGATTTCATGTCAGGTTGATTCATTTTACTCAATCTTAATTTTCTTACATTTAAAATGGAGTTAATCTTGCTAATCCATTTACTCTGTAGGGGAAATACATTCATGGCATTAACAAAATTTGATCTTCTTTTCCTTTATGAAAAAAATACATTTTCACGGAAATAGTTCTAGGGAATAAAATCAGATAGTTGGTGCAAAGTTAGTTTGGGAAAGATAAATATCAGGGGAGAAAAATAAGGATGTTGTGTAATTAACTCACAACACTGACAGATTTTGAGTAGCTATTGTAAAATATATATCACTTCAATTTTAATGACCACCATATTGCATTGTATGGAATTACTCAACCCCCTACTGATGGACACTTAGGCTGCTTCCAGTTTTATCTTATAAACAAATAATGCTGCAGTGAGCATCCTTATAACACTGAGATCCTGTGCAAATATTTCTATAGAGTAATTTGCTGGAACTGGGCCAAAGGGTAAACACATTTAAAATTCTGATTTATTCTGTCCAAATGATGTTTTAAAAAGACTTATGATTTATATTCCCTCTTGGATTGATTGTCTCCTCTTCTTCTCTTTGGTGAGGGGGGATTCCCGCCTGAGGGTTATGGGGACAGCTGAACTCGTGACGTCTGACAGTGGGTGGATGAGATCGACAGCCACACACACTCACGGCCCTGGGAGGAGGGTGCCACGAGCCACGCAGGGCTCCACAGGGTCGCACTTGGCACAGAGTGAACAGCCAGGGCTGCGGCAGGCAGGCTTCGCAGGGATAAAAGGGTGAGGTGCCCCTTGGTTCCCATGGGAGGATGTGATTGGCTTGTTTGAGAAACTCTGCAGGCTGGTGGGGCATTGAAGCCCACTACTCAGGGATGAGCAGGAACTGTGCCTGGTCCTCATGATAAAGGTGATTGTTTGGCTTGGGGATCATTTCTGTGGGAGTAGAGTGGGGAGGTGAACCTACGGCTAGGCCACTCAGGCCATCCCGGTTTTCCCAGATGTCAAGGCTGCACACAATATTGGACGTTAATTTTAGGCCTTATCCCATACCTCTGAAACAATGCAGTGAAGTCCAAAGAAGAAACCAAAGAATAATACAAAAGTTCACCTCCCAGACACAAGCAGGAGTAATACCGGTGAGCAGCCTTCCACGTATCCCTCTCTGCATACATGCAGAGAGGAGGATGGCAGACCAGACTGACCGTAGGGAATATTTGTCCTTCCTTTCTGACTGCCCAGCTCATCTCATCACTTCCTGTGATTCTGACTATGCAAGTCAGATCCTGTCTTCCCTCGGTTCCCCAGTAGCACAGGTCTAGGCTCCACCAAGCAGATGCGATGTCACTTGGATGCCAATCTAGTAACGCAGACAGCGAGAATTTCATGGGACCCGTGCTGGTGAGCATAGCAGCAGCTAAACCCCAAGGTTTCCTGGGGGTATAAGTGCCAGAGGATCAAGGGCTGGCGTCCAGCACCCAGGGTTGGCCACATCAGCATACAGGCTGTGGGGTCTGTGCCTGTCATGTGGGAGATCACCTTACTGCAATGACTACACCACCAACTACATCACCAGGCAAGCCATGCTGGGGTCACAGAATGGAAAGGCTCATAGGCCAGACTGAAATGCTTAAATCACATGGTTTACTAAATAAATTTATAACACACAGTGATAAAAAGAGGAGAGAGGGAGTAAACTAACACACTTAAGGTGAGTGGACAGACCATGCAGAGTCCTGGGTACATAATGTTCAGATGTCTTTCTCGTTCTCTCTGCCATATCAGGCTTTCCTGCTGCTGACATGGCTATGAGGACAGAGCTGAGGTTTGAGCAAGAGGTCCCCAGACAGAGGCGCCCTGGAGCAAGCATACATCAGATTGAGAGACGCAGCCCACAAAGCCAGAGACGCATTGGGGAGATGCAGCTGACAGCACACCTGGCCACAGCTGTAGCTCGCCAAGTAGCCCGCTGAGTGGCCATGGCATTTCTTGGGCAGAAGACATGTGGCGCCAAAATCAGTGTCCCCAGTGGGTAGCTAATGCAGACTTAATAAACATGAAATGCTTCATATGTAGCGAATCATGGATATCAGGTGCCTCTTGGTCCTTCTTTCTGTGTTGAGAGGAGAGAAGTTTGCTTACGAGTTACCCATCCATACGTACATCTTATGAGTTTCATCCACCCCATCTGTTTTGTTTTCCACGGCAGAAGTCTCAGACGACACAAACGAATGTCCAGTGCCCAGCAGTGCTCAGAGGGTTTTCTCTACGTCAGTCTGAAGTGTGAGTGAGGCCCTAATCCGGGTTGCATAAACTCATGAAGAGTCTTTCAGTTACTTAACATCCGCTAATAAATTCATGTTCTGCCTAAAGTACTCAGAGTTGGTTTCTATTTTTTGGAACTAAGAACCGTCACTGATATAGAAAGCAGTACCAGGAGTGGTTGAAGGCCACAGATCCTTAAAGAAATGGTAATTCGGGATTGGTCAGTGGGTCTGGTTGGGGCTGAAGGCAGTGAAAATTCAGTGAGCATTAAGGGGTGGGGCGCTGGTAGTGGTTTAAACAGTTAAATAATGACCTCTGCTCATCTGCAATGAGTGTCCATTGAAAGTTTTGGGGCAAATGGCCACTGGCATTGAACAGCAAGGAGCGTGCGAGGAATCTGAGCACTGTAAGGCGGCCAGTAGCTGCTTCTAAACGCGATGAGGAGCTTAAAATAAAAGAATGACAAGCTCAAAATGCTAAAATATTTGCTCAAGTCACTGTCAGGGAATCAGGGACTTCATATTACTTTTCTAAAAGAATCTCTTATTTCTTATAGCCTCAGTCTGAAATACTCTAAAACTAACCTCAAAGTTTTATCTTGCAGGTAGCAGCATTACAGCCTCAGAAAAATTCACGGCCTCAGTGGAGTCCCAATTGTGATAGTGTCAGTGTTAGGGAGATTCCATAATTGTCCTAAAATAATCTCTAAGAACAAAGAGAACTCTTAAAAATATTTTCAATTTGTATCTTTAAAAAAGGTGAAACAAGAATAGTTGCAACCTCCAGAGAATAAGGAAGAGTTTTAAGAAATTAAAATTATGGTGGCCAACATGAAAATTCAATAGAAGGATTAGACATAAAGTGGTGACAATCTGCAAGAAAGGAGACCAAAAAGATAAAGAGTTGGAGGAGTTTCAGAAGGAAAGAAACAAAAAGAAAAGAAAAAAACAGAAACGAGGCTATTATCCAAGAAAATAACATAAAACAATTTCCCAAAGCTGAAAGACATGAGTCTCTAGATTAAACAAGCCTACTGAGTAGACCATAGTGAAATTTTGGAACATGTAGAATACAAAGAAATTATTTTTCTATTTCTTTATATTTTTCCATACTTTACAATATTTTTATAAGTAACAGGGATGATTTTAGTAACAAAAAAGCAAAATAAAGGCAAAAAAGAAAATAATTGACAATTGGGAAACGATACCAAATAATCCTAAATTAATTCTGACCACACCTTATACTTCTCTAAATTAACATACAGAAGAAAAGATGGAGCAAATTGAGAACAAGAGTAAAGAGGCCTGGCTCAATCAACATACAACAAATAAACACGATAAATAGAAAACATAGGGTAAATGTAAAATAAGGTGGCAGAAATACATCAAACACACCAATAATCACATTAAATGTAAGTGGATTAAAGTTCTGTTTTAGAAGAAAGTTACTTTCATATTTTGTTAAAAAACCAAAACCCACCTATGTACTATTTATAAAAAACATCACTTATGACAAAATGGCAAGGAGGCTGAAAATAAGAGACATATCAGACAAATACTAACAACAACAACAAGAAGTTGGCATGGCAATATTAGAAACAGACTAAAATTCAAGGCGAAATTTAAAACAGGAAGAGGGGGAGATTTTATATTGATATGTTACTTCATCAGAAACTATACAATAAAAGCCAACATTTATTGAGCACTTACTACATGTCAGACACTATGATAAGTGCTTTGCATACAGGCATTATATCATCCAGTCCTTAGTACAACCCCATTAGTGCCCCCATTCAATGGGGGACAGGAAACTGAGGCACAGAGAAGCTAGAAAGGTCACAGGTTGGCCAGTAAGTACCAAGACCCAGGACTCTTAACCATTGTGCTATGCATTAATACCACACCTTGGAAAACACAAAGCAAAATCTGTTAGGAATACTCCTATATTTTCTTCTAATATCTTAAAGTTCTTTTTTCTGTTTGAGTCAGTCTATCTGGAATTTATTTTCGTGAATGATGTGAAATAGCGGCTAACAACTTAATCCTTTGGCCAGTTGTCCCAACAGCTTCCTTTCCCCATTGACTTGAAATGCTCTAACACGTACTAAACGTCCATATATGTCTGAGTCTGCTTCTGAGCCCTGTTTCTTTGTTCTATTTGTCTATTCCTGTGACAGTAACACACACGTGCACATACCCTTAATCTTTAGCCATAACTCATTACTCACTGTTCCCAGAACACGTATATCCTCCATGCCTCTGTTTTCACTCACACTGTCCCCCCAACTTGCAACGTTTCCCACTCACTGCACTAACCATTCCCCATGACTTAATATTCATCCTTCAAGGCTCGCTTTCCAACCAACTATGCCAAATTTCTTGGTTTTTCTTCCATATCTCCTTATCAGTTTTTATTTATTTATTTATTTTTTAAAGATTTTATTTATTTATTTTTTCCCCTCAAAGCCCCAGTAGATAGTTGTGTGTCATAGCTGCACATCCTTCTAGTTGCTGTATGTGGGACGTGGCCTCAGCATGGCCCGAGAAGCAGCGCGTCGGTGCGAGCCCGGGATCCGAACCCAGGTCGCCAGTAGTGGAGTGCGCTCACTTAACCACTAAGCCACGGGGCCGGCCCTCCTTATCAGTTTTTAAAAAATAAATATTCTGTCAATACATCACATACAAAACGTGTTGTTAGTTTTACAGGAATGGATCAACCTCATCTCTCTCTCCACATCTCCCCTCCAATCCTCCAATCGAAGTGCCCTTGCAGCAAGGGGCTTTGCAACCTTAGCACCTCGCATGTAGCAATCAACTGACCTACAGGTATTTATTGAAAGAAATAATACACACGTCTGCTTGACACATAAACAGTATCAGGGAACTGGTTAAGTCGTGTTTTCTGGGGAGGAAAACTTGGGGATGGAGTGAGAACCGCCCTTCGCACTTTCCTATGTGTATTATTTATACTACATAACAAATACATAATTTTGAAAAAGAACACTCAGATCTTCCATCTGAGAAGATTTTCACATCTTATTTTTAGCGAAAGGCAAGATGTAGAAGAAATAAAATATATAACTCTATTTTTAGAAGAAATTAGTAATTCTGAAAAAAAGTCTTACGTATGGGTATGTTTTCGTAGGGGACTGGATTAAACCGAGGAGAAAGGCAGAGGGGGCGAAGGGAAGAGGGAGAAGGCAGTTCAACAGCGAGCACCGCAACGAGCCAGCGAGGCCCCGCCCACCGGGCCCCAGCCCCGCCCACCGGGCCCCAGCCCCGCCCCCAGCCCCCCGTCGGGCAGAGGCCCCGCCCCTCACCCCATTCTCCAGGTCCACTCCCACCCTCGTCTCTCTCCCCCGGGAACGGAACTAGAATTTCTCTTCGGAGGCCGGATGAAGAAGGGCTCAACCGTTCCGCCGCCGCCTGAAGCCCCTTCAGCCCCTAGAGCGAGACCCCCGGCCACTTCCGCTCCCGGCGGCCCCGGGACCGGAAGCGGAAGTACACGGCGGCGGCGCGGCGCGCTGCGGTGGGAGTGTCTCCGGGCCGTCTGCAGGTGCGGCCCGGCCCCTCGCGGGGCGGGGAGGGCCGGAGGGACGGCCGGCCGGGCCGAGGTGCTGCCGCCCCGAGTTGCCTGGCCGGCATGGGCCCGCGCCCCGCCCGCACCCCGCCCTCAGCTACCCCCGTCCGGGGGACAAGACTGCCGTCGTCCATCGGAAGGGGAGTCACGAAGTACGGCCGGGGCCCGCAGCTCGGGGCCGGGGTGACCGGCCCGCCCAGCCCGCACCCGCCCTCCCCCGTCTCCCTGGTTCGTGGGTATTCGGTATTCTGTCTTATTTCCTGTGATCTGGCTCTGCAGTTGGAAAGTTAGCACTGAGTCTACGTGTGCAGATCCATGTGGGCGCCTTGTCGAGGGAATTGAAAGAATGGGGTGCACCCGCCATCAGGGGATGCGTTAGTTGCCAGAGTTTTTCGGTGGTTGACATTTTGCAGTTCTTTGGCTTAGGGCCTGTTAGCTTTCCTTTCCTCTCCTCTCTCTCCCTTCCTTCTTTTCTTTCTTTCATTTAAAAGAGCTTTTAATTGGTGACTTTTACTTGGGCTGTGGACATCAGTTTCATTTCACTGTGAGGTGAGGGTGTCTTCAGAGAAGTTACTTCTCAGTTATGTCACCCGTCTTATCATCAAGGAAAAGCAAGACTGTTCGGTTCTCTTCATGTCGCTCCAGCCGTCACCCCAAGCCTGAAAGTCGCCCTAGAGCTTCAAAACATATGGGACTCCAGGAAAAGGATGACATAGGCTTTGTTCCTACTGGGACTTGGAATTGAGTTGGCCATAAATGGAATGTCTTCTTTTTTTTTTTTTTTAATAATAGGGTTAAGGCTCACTTCTACTGAGAAATGAGGAAAAAATTAATTCTGGAGGAAAACTGAACATCAGATTTCAATTTAATGAGTGAGGTGTTTGTTTTCGAACGGAATACATGTCCCACCTTGCCTTTTTTGAAAGAATTAATGCGTCTTAAAGACATCTGTAATCGAGTGTTGTGATTTATGTTATATTGAACAGTCATTTTTACTTTCGATTTTTGTGGTGTTATATTGTGTTGTGTGTGCAGGCGTGTGCCTTCTTCGGTTGGCTATACTGAATTATTCTTGGGGAGTGTGGATTGTTTGGCACATTTTCCTTGGGGGGGCCCTCTGTGAACTGGGCCCTGTACAGGGGGAATCATGCAACCAAAATAGATATAGTGCTTGCCCCGTGGGGGTTTTATTCCAGCCGGGAAGCAGATTTTAAATGAATAACGACAAGGGTGATATGGAAACATGTCACAGGAGAACTTGGGGAGGAGGTGAGGAAAAACATCCTAAAAGGAGAAATGTTTGAACCTAACACAAGAGTTGTATGTAGCTAGACAAGGGGTCAGGCTGTGCAGTAGGAGTGGGGAGGAGACTTGAGAGAACATTCTAGATGCACAATCCGTCAGGCAGTACAGAGCCTGGTGTGTTCCAGGAGCTAAGAAAGGCAGGGAGAGCTAAAGTAGAGAAAACAAAGTACAGAGTGGATGAGCCTGGTGGCGAGGAAGGCAGTGCCCTGAAGGTCCTGGCCAACTTTGGGCCTTGTTCTAAGGCTCTTGGGAAGCCACTGAATGCGAGTCCTAAGAAGGAGAGTGACATGATTTCATTTGTGATTTAGGCAAAACACAGCTCCTGGATTAAGCATGCAGTTTAGGATGGGCAGCAATGAATGTAGGGTCCACATATATATAGGAGCTTGAGAAAGTTCAGGACTCAGATGATGGTATTGGGGCTTGAAGGCGATTGTGGAATTGGAGAAGTTGGAATGTTTGAGACGCATGTAGGAGGCAGAATGAGAGACTTTGGTGATTGATATTTTCTCTCTACCACGTGATATAGAGCAGGGGTTGGCAAACTGGCCCATGGGCCACATCTGTGGGCCAGTCTGACCCAATGCTGATTTCTTTTTTTTTTTTTTAAAGATTTTATTTATTTATTTATTCCCCCCAAAGCCCCAGTAGATAGTTGTATGTCATAGCTGCACATCCTTCTAGTTGCTGTATGTGGGACTCGGCCTCAGGATGGACGGAGAAGTGGTGCCTCGGTGCGCGCCTGGGATCCGAACCCGGGCCACCAGCATTGGAGCACGTGCACTTAACCACCAAGCCACGGGGCCGGCCCCCAATGCTGATTTCTATAAATAAAGTTTTATTGGAACACATGTGTTCTCTATGGCTGTTTTTGTGCTACAATCACAGAGTTAAGTAGTTGCTATAGAGGCCATATGGCCCACAGATCTTAAGGTATTTAGTGTCTGACTGTTTACAGGAAAAGTTTGCCAACCTCTAGTATATAAAGTACTTAGTTGAGTGCTGTGCTGGTGGCAGGGTTTGGAGTCCTGAAAAAGTGGACACAGGTCTGTACTAGGAGAGTTTCTGTTGTAGTTGGAGAGAGAGAGGCAAAATCACCTCAACAGATAAGTATAAAAATCACAACCTGATAAGGGCAGTGGGGGAAAAGTAGAGGCTGTTAGAGGTATTTTGAGGGATTATAGAGGAGATGTGATCCTTTTCTTAGTCAGAGGAGCCGGTAGGAATGGTCAGGGGCTGTGGTCTGAAAGGTAGCTCGGGGCCCAGTAAGTTGCTTGTTGAGATAAATTCCGTGTCAGGGTTTTTCGCTTGGCCTCCCTGCTGGTCCACAAAAGTGGAATTACCACAAAAGTGGAATACCCTGCTCGGTGCTCTGCCTCCACCCTCCCCCTCGCCTTAACCCCGGTCTCTCTTCTGTTGCGGGAGGGCGCCTCCTGAGACCTTAAACCCTGGCGCTGGTGTCATGGTGAGGGGGTTGGGGGAGCTGGGATGGTTGTGGGGGAATAATTACATCCTCTGGTTCCTGTCCCCTCTCTCCCTGTCCCCCAGCTGAGGAAGAAGGGGAGGGGACTTGTGGGGCATCTTCAGCCCTGCCCCAGGGGACCTGGAGACCTTTCTGTGAGTGACCTCCAGAGGGAAGCGGCTTGGGAAGAGGTCCCCACAGCGGCCGCGGGCTCTGTGCCCAGTTCCCGAGTCTGACTGCACAGCTCCTCCAGGGCCATCCCCGCCGCCCCACGTGAGGCCTACCAGAAAACCAGGTGGCTGTATAAATTTAAATGAAAATTAATTAAAATCCAGTAAAATCAAAAACTCCGTTTATCGGTTGCCGGAGCCACATTTCTCAAGTGCTCACTAGCCACCTGTGCTGCTGGCTGTCTTTTTGGGAAGTACAGACCCAGAACCTTCCATCATCACAGAGAGCTTTACTGGGCATTGCTGCGGCAGAGAATTCTGAAATTAAAATACCATAAAGGTTCTCACATGCAATGGAAGTCCTGTTTTAACAGGTGTAAGAGATGGCTGAATGCTTATGTGAGTCTGGGGAGGGGTCCTGGGCACATCATAAAAATTAAGAGGTCAAGCCCAAACTTGTGATGCCTTAAAGGAGGAGTTTAGGAAAAACTCTTTCAAGCTGAGAAGTACAGGCTGTGCCATCACTGGTCAGTGAAGTGACAGAGCCAAAGCTTATCCTTTCAGATTTGTCCAAATATGAAAAGAAAGTAAATATTTTTGGCTTGGTGGGGCGTGTGATCTCTGTTGCAGCAACTACTCACTTCTGCTGTTCTAGCACAGAAACAGCCGTAGAAATGGGTAAACAAATAGACGTGGCTGTGCGCCAATAAAACTTTATTAATGAGAGCAGGTGGCGGCGGGTTTGCCTAGCCCTGGTGTGGAGAGAGCTCCCTGTCGGAAGGTTCTTGCGCTGGGTCTCCCTTTCCCAGCGATGACCGGATGTCCTGCAGAGTGGTGGGGTGGTCCCTGCTGAGCCGGCATGTGTGTGCTGTCTTAGGAATCAGTCACCGTGGAGGATGTGGCGGTGGGCCTCAGCCAGGAGTGGGCGTTGCTGGACGGTGCGCGGCGGCACCTGTGCGGACACCTGACCCTGGACAGCTGCCAGGCCCTGGCCTCCTGGGGTAAGGCTGGCACCTCCCGCGTCCTTCCGTGTGCAGGCGCCGAACGCTTCTTAAGTGAGCACAGAGGTGCGGCGTGGGCTTCGTGGGGTTTGCCGTGTGCTGGCTTCCGTAGGCAACAGGGCTCCCTGCACTGCGTTGACTTGGTTCTCTCTGTGGTCAGGGCCTGCTGGTCCTGGGCTTCAGGGCTGCGGGAGCCTCAGCCCCACGGGGCAGACAGGGGGTGTCTGTGGTCTGGGCCCATAGGAAAGAGCACCCCTGAGTTCCGTAGAAATGGGGCTGTGCTTGCTCAGCACCCCGAGCTGAAGGCCCCGTGGAAGCGGCAGGCCTGGGCGGGTGTTTGTTTTCCTCCGCAAGCCCGCCACGCTCAGCACGCGTGTCTTCCTCCGGAGCAGGGCCTGCGCCGTGCAGACCCAGTCTGCGCTCCCGGCTGGGGCCAGGAGAGCTGAGGGCCGCAGCACGAGGCATTCTCCGCGCCGCGGGTGTGGGTGAGTACCGGGGTGGGGGGTGGATCTTGTGACCCATCTGGATGGGGGGGGTGCACTGGGAAGTGTCAGGCTGAGAGCATTTTAAAGGCCCCTTATTCTGCAGGGAATTAAAGGCTCTTTGGGGTGAGGTTTCTCAAATAAGTTCCTTTAGCTTTTCTTCTGTTTTCACATTCTAGCTCTCCTCTCATACTTATCTTTGGTCTCAGAAAAAGATCTGTTCCAATTTCTCTTTTTTTAAAAAAATTGAGATACTCACATATCATAAAATTCACCCTTTTAAAGTGTGCAATTCAGTGGTTTTTAGTATATTCACAAAGTTGTGCAAGTGATACACTCCAGAACATTTCCATCACCTCAGAAGGAAACCTGGTCCCCATGAGCGTCCCTCCCCGTCCCCTCCCCCCCCAGCTTTTGGCCACCACTGATCTAATTTCTGTTTCTCTGGGTTTGCCTGTTCTGGAGATTTCATATCAGGGGACTCGTACAGCATGAGACCTTTGGTGTCTGTCTTCTTTCACTCAGTAAGATGTTTTTGAGGTTTGTCCATGCGTGAATCAGTGCTTCAGTCCTTTTTAAGGCTGAATAATATTCCGCTGTATGGATGGACCACATTTTATTTATCATTCATCAGTTGATGGACACTTGGGTTGTTTCCACTTTTTGGCTGTTATAAATCATGCTGTTGTGAACATCCCTGTATAAGATTTCGTGTGGACATGTTTCTAGTCCTCTTGGGTTTATTTTTAGGAGTGGAGTTGCTAGGTCACATGGTAACTCTATGTTTAACTTTTTGAGGAACCGCCAGACTGCTTTCTAAAACCATCTTACGTTCCCACCAGTGGTGGATGAGGGTTCCGATTTCTCCACATCCTTGCCCACATGGACTGTCCACTTCCTCTTTAACTTGGACATTTCTCAGTATGTTCTCTGTCTAATTGCTGCTTACTTGTTTCTCTGCTAATGCTCTCGCTCCAGCAGCATCAGTCTCAGTCCCCACAGAATCTTTTGCTGGGAAACAGCCTCTCCTTTCCGCCTCGATTCCACACACAGCCCTACTCTTAAGAGTCTCACTTTGCTCATGGATGCCTTCTTCCTTTCAGTACCTTCCCAAGTTTAGGGTCAAAGTTAAAAAAAAAAAGCGCCTGTATATTTTTTGTGTGTCAATTTCATACCAGTATTTTTTTCTGAAAGAAGTTAATTTTCTTTTCAATTCATTTTAGACTGTGAATCTCAGCTTAAACCCAAAGCATCTACTCCTGAGCGGGTTATTTTGGAGGAAAATTCACCACGTGACATGCACATGGTAAGATTCCTGGGGGGTTGGTCTTCGTTCCTCTCTTAGGAGAAGCTGAGGAACTCGTGAGTTGAGGTGCACCCAGCGCCAGGGGGACATGTGAGCCGGGGCGTTTCCTCAAGGACATTCCCACAGTCTGAAGGGACCATGCCTGACTTCGTGAATTTGGCAAACCCCACCTGTCACTCAAGACTCTTTCTTCCTAGAAGATTCCCCCCAGTAAACGTTTCCATCCATGAGAGTCAGACGTGGATCGTGTGCAGTACGATTTACTCCTCAGCGGTTAGCAGAAACAGACCGCCGGGGAGAGAAGCCCATGGAAGTTACAGGTGTGGGAAAGCCTTGTGGTGGAGCCTGCAGCCTCCTCAAAGAACTCCACCGTTCCAAAGCACAGCTCTGAACATGCTGGAAACGTGCCTCTGCCAAGGAGCATCCCTGGGCGAGGCCGGATGTTGGCGGCTTTTCGTCATCACTCGCCCCTTGCCAGGAGCAAACTCTGCCTGGAAAGAAGGCACCCGATGTTTTCACTGTGGTGGGAAAGGCTTCTGGGGGAATAATCTGGATCTGAACAAGAGAAGCACAGGAGAGAGGGCCACTCTGATTGTGAAGAACGTGGGAAAGTTGTCGGGGTTCCCCAGCCCTCAGGAGACAAGTGGAGACCCCACACGGGAAGAAGCCCTTTCCAAAGCGTGGGAAAGCCTTCAGAACCAGCGTCCAGTGCACGAGAGAGTGCACGTGAGCTTTGGCCTCGAGTTCCTGCCTCTCCAAATTGCAGGACTTGCCAAGGTTTGGGTTCCCATTCTTGGGCATTTGGAGGGTTAGGGTTAGGGTTTGGATAGAGGGACACACAGAGGCCAGCTTCACCCCTGGCTGGGCCTGTTTGTCCCAGAGCCAGTAAGATCTCTGAGTTCCCTGAGTCTGCGCCCTGCCACCTCTGCCATGGGTGGTGTCGGCTCAGAGCGTCAGAGCTGCTGGCCCAGTGGATGGGGTGGCATGGCCCGGGTTGTAGAGACCTCTGTTCATTTCCTTTGCCCTGAGCAAGGGGAGCCTCAACCCTGCGCAGCCTGGTGTGGGCCGCGGGGCAGCTGAGACCCTCACCGCAGCGTGGCCCGCAGCAGACCCCAGGGCAGCTGAGACCCCTCCCCGCTGCCCAGGTCCTCCTTGTCCTTGGCTTACACTCTTTTTTTGGTAACGGGTGTTCTCCAGTTACTGCTTGGGGAGGGGTGCAAGGTTTTTGAGACCCTAGGATCTGAAAATATCTTATTGGAGCTGCTGGGTCGCAGGGGCCTCGTCTGACGTGATTGTTGCAGTAACCCCATCAGAGCCTTCTGTGCGTCGTCATAGAGCCCGCAACCAGTGCTCGTTGAATGAAGAAGTGAACAGATAGCGCGTGAAGGCGTCTCCAGGCCCCCACTGGAGCCGCAGGTGGACCATGTGAGGGAGGGAGGATGACCCACCAGGGATAGTGTCCTCTCTGGTTTCTGTGGGCTCTTTCCTCTCAGTACAAGGTTCTAGCACCTTCCACAGAACTCCACTCCCAGCTCAGTGGTGGCACCAAGTGTGGGAGAGGAGTGGCTTCTGCTGCATCCGAGCCCTAGGAGATGGGCGGTCACAGAGTGTTCTGAGCAGACAGAGGAGGTCCACTCTGGCCACATGTGTAGAGCAGTTGAGCAGTCCATCCCTGAAGACACACAGCCCATAAGTGTAGAGCTGGATTTGGAGCTGGGGTCGAATCCAGGCCGAACTCTGGAGGCCACTGTCAAAGCCTAGATCTGAGGATCTGCTGCCTGAGTCACACAGCCCGCTACTTGGTTGATGGCGCTGACTCTTCAGCTAGCCCTTCTGGGCTGTGACGGGTATCGCTGAGCCTTGTCTCCATCACTGGGGCCCATGGGGCAGCTCTGCGGCCTCCCTGTCCTGTGGCGATGAGTGCTGGTGGCCAGGGACAGGCCGAGGCCCCGTGGCCCCCGCTCCTGGCCAGCTACACCAGGGGAGGGGCAGGCACACAGAGGGGGGGGCTGCTCCTAGAAGAGCCAAAGGAGGCTGGGGAAGGGGGGTCTCCATGCTCAGCCTTGTCACCGTCCCAGGCCCCCCGTGCTGCCTCTCGCCGGCGCGACCTCTCCACCACGACACCTGCTCCTGGAGGCTGGGGTGTTGGCACTTTTGTCCTCTGCCGTCTCCGCAGTGCTTACACTGCAGTGCTCACACTGCAGTGCTCGGTAAGTGTGTGCTGAACAAGTAGGCCGAACTCCTGAAAACCTCGTCTTCAGGAAGAGTGGTCTGTGTCAAGATTATTCTGATGAAAGCATTTGTCTCAACATGGTACCTGTGGATTTTAATTTACGGAGGTGGCTGAGTGACAACACGGAGAGGCCAGTGCCCCTCAAAGAAGATTTTTGTGACTTACATTTCTTGAGAGCAGAGGGCTCCACGCCACACAGGGCCCCACGGCGGCGGTGGAGCACCAGGGTTAGTCAGGAGGCAGACAGGAGTGAGGGGAGAGTCTAGGCCAGAGCCGTTATTGGGGTTTCTGCAGGAAAGGCAGGGCAGAGTACACAGCTTAGAGTTGGCGAGTGAGTAAGTCTGGGGGACCTTGGGGTGCAGGGGCTGTCCCCAGTTATCGGGTTCCCGGCCTGGGTGATTGGCTTAGTGTGAGCATCAGATGAAGGAGGTGGTTCAGAGTGCGGGCTCTGGACCACAGGAGAGATGTAAACAACTGTGGCCAGTAGTTGGCCCAGTGATTGATGGATGCCAAGCAGACAAATGCAGAATCTGAGAAAAAACAGAACAATGTTCGTATTTTGAACCAAGGGCTCCCAGCCTTTCTGTAGTAAAACGTTTTGCGGTGCCTCCGAGGGCTTTTGGCCTAACCTGTGGCCAGGGCCCCCTGAACCAGAAAGGGGTCAGGTCCGTCTCTGTGTGATCAGTCCTTGGAGAGTGTCATTGGTGGCTGGCGCCCACAGTGGAGTAGGGGAGCCACTGGGGAGTCACTGAAACTGCCAGACCTGTGTGCCCCGCCTTCCGACGGCACTGCTACCCCAAAACCAAGGGTCTCTGTGGCTAAGAGCAGCCGCAGTGTCACCTCTGTCCTGCTCAGCACCCTCCACACCTTTTCCTAGGGGCCAGGGCTGGACCCGAGGATGCAGATCAGGCCTGAGATGGGAGAGAGGGGGACACCTTCGGTTCCAGAGGACCGGCCAGCTCTCTGGGAGTCGCCTTGGTCTTCTGGATACACAGTAAGCCTGGGAGGTGGTCTGCTGTGAGTGCCCCAGCCCAGCCAGGAAGGCCTGGGGTTCGGGATTTCTGTAACTGGGGAGGCAGAAGGGGCGGGAGGAATCTAGGGCCAAATGTTGGGAATTGGGAACCCACTGGAGGCCCAGGGTTAGCTCCAGGTAAGAACTGCTGAACAGGCCCTAGTGTTTCTGCCTTGAGTGCTGGTATCTCCATGGTGGTGTCAGGGGAGAGCAGCCTGGGGGAGGGGCTAGCACCGGGGCCCCGCCTCTCCTGGTCCAGCCTTGCTTCCTCCACTCCTTCCACCCTCACTCCCACCCCGTCCATGAGCGGGAAACCTACAGGAATGAGCGGGTCCTATGATGCGAGGGCCGGGCGAAGAGCGTCCAGGCTGGTGAAGCCCACTTGGCTCAGGGCCCTGCGTTTCCCTACCGAGGTGGAGAGTATCAGAGGACGCTCTAAGGCGAGCTGTGAGCCCCGCCCTGAGAAGAAGGGGCCTTCTCCCACCCGCCCCTGCCCATCGCCTGCCCTGAGGGACCCGCCACATTTACTTCCCGTCTGCCACCAAGTCCTGCGAGCGTTTCTTCCAAAATATGACCTACCTCTGACTGCTCCTCCTGTCCCCGCTGCCACCACCCTGCCCAGAGCCACTGTTAGTTCTGGACCCTGGGAGCTGCTCCTGACTGGCTCCTGCTTCCACTGGGCCCCACCCTGGACACGGAAGCCAGAGGCATCCCTTAGAAATGCAGGTTGGGTCAGACACCTTCCCCGAGGCAGCGGCCAGTCGAGGCGAGTTCAGGTCCTTTCTCCCCTCCACGGCTTCCTTTCGGAATAACTTCCCAACCTGCCCTCGTTTGCACGGGTCCACCTCCGTGTCCTCGCTTCGCCCCTCGTCCGCTGGCCATCCGCTGCCCCTCTTGCTCCAGCATTTCCCCCTCTGCTGGAGGCTGCTCAGAGGCTGCTCCCCACCCGGCCCCTCTCCCCATCCCATCTTGCAGCTGCAGCTCTAGCAGAGGGCTGAACCAGGTATTGAAGAATTGGGTAAACCTGGATAAGGTCAACAGGGCGGGTGCCTTCTTTTCTCAGTGTGTTCCCCAAAGTAGGGCCGGGCCTGCCACTTCAGTCGGGGTGAACAGCTGTGAGCGGATCCCATCGACTGGGTGACTCTAACCTCTCCCTGTCACTGTCCAGGGGCTGAAGGCGGCTGTGCGGATTCAGAGGGTGGTCATGCCTGTACCTGCGCTGGGCCTCCCCGGCCTGTGGGTGGCCGGTGGTTCTGGTGAGTGAGCTCTGGGTAGACTGGTGGCCAGAGGGCCCCCAGGGCTGTGTTTCATCTGCGAGCTTGCGTGTCCGCCATCACCTCCTCCGCCTGCAGGCATTGCTCTGCCTGCCCGCAAGGAGAGGGTACAGACAGTCACCTCTCAGTGTATGTGTCCACGGGGAAGGTGCTTTCTGAGGATGGGGGGCTGGGTTCTTGGTTTTTTTTTTGGTCTTGGGTCTTTCTGTTAAGAAAGAGCAGGCCCCATTCAGCTGTGGCAAAGGCCAGACCTCTCCTTGGGTAGGTTAAGTTCTTCACTACACAATCATGTCGATGCTGAAAATTACAGTTGAATTGACTATAAATGACAGATGTTTTAACTGGACTTTTAAAAAATGAGGTTAAAGCCACATCTCCCAAGAAGTGGGGGAAAAAGTTAGTTCTGGAGGACAGATAACGTCTTAGCTTTAATTGCAAGGCTTTTGTTTCCTTCCATCTTCCATTCTAGTAGGAGTAATAAACTCTTTTTCTTAACAGTATCATCCAGTCTTGCATTGGAATCTGTATTATAGATTTAAGTTATGTGTTGTTCGTCCATGTATTTTTGGTAAGCCTCCTGGGCAAGGCTCTGCTTTGAAGTACTCTTGAAGTACTTGGAGTACTCCATGCTCTTGAAATACTTAGAGTACTCTATGCTCTTGAAGTACTTTGGAGTACACTGTGCTCATGAAGTACTCTCAAAGGGCTCTGTGGTTGTCCTCTTGTGGGCACTGGGAAACAATCGGACACAAAACCCTGACTCTCTCCCTGCTGAAGCTGACAGTCTGGCTGGGCGGGCAGATTTTTTTTTTTTTTGTGAGGAAGATCAGCCCCGAGCTAACATCCATGCCCATCCTCCTCTTTTTTTGCTGAGGAAGACCGTCCCTGAGCTAACATCTATTGCCAATCCTCCTTTTGTTTTTTTTCCCCCTTTTTCTCCCCAATGCCCCAGTAGATAGTTGTATGTCATAGCTGCACATCCTTCTAGTTGCTGTATGTGGGTCGCTGCCTGAGCATGGCCGGACAAGTGGTGCGGCAGTGTGCGCCTGGGATCCGAAGCCGGGCCGCCAGTAGCGGAGCGCGTGCGCCTAACCGCTAAGCCACGGGGCCCGCCCCCAGATTTTTAAAAATAAAGACCAGAATGCAATGGAAGCATATAAGATGATGACTTTGTCTTGGGGGGAGGGGCAGAGAGGAGTTCTGGGAAATTTAAGCTTAGACCAAGGTTTTTCAACCTCAGCACTGCTGATATTGGGGCCCGGTCATTCGCTGTGGGGGGCCGTCCTGTGCACTGCAGGATGTTGAGCAGCATCCATGGCATCCAGCCACCAGAAGCCAGTAGCACCCCTCTGTATTAGTTAGCTTGGGTGCCATGGCAAAGTACCAAAACAAAAGTTTATCACCCAGAAGTCCAAGATCAAGGTGTTGGCAGGGTTGGTTTCTTCTGAGGGCTGTGATCTGTCCCAGCTTTTCTCCTTGGCTTGTAGATGGCCGTCTTCTGTGTTTTCCCTCTGTACGTGTCTGTGTCCAGATTGCCTTTTCTTGTAAGCACACCAGTCATATTGAATTAGGGCCCACTCTACTGACCTCATTTTAATTTAATTACCCATTTAAAGACCCTGTGTCTAAATACAGTTATATTCTGAGATACTGGGGGTTAGGACTTCAACATATGAATTCTTGGAAGGCTCCCCCCCTCCAGTCGTGACAACCAAAAATGTCCCCAGGTGCTATGGACTGGCCCCCTCACCTCCTGTCTCCAATTCATACATTGAAGCCCTAACCTCCAATTTGACTGTATCGGAGACCAGGCCTTGAAGGAGGTGATTCAGGTTAAATGAAGTCATAAAGGTGGAGCCCAGATCCCATAGAGCTAGTGCTCTTATAAGAAGAGGAAGGGACCCCAGAGCTCTCTCTCCGCCATGTGAGGACACGGCAAGAAGGTGGCTGTCTACAAGCCACCGTGTTCTCACCAGAACCCGACCATGCTGGCACTTAATAACCCCGGCAGCAAGTTGTGACAGCACGTGTGAAGTGTTGTCTCCCAGGGAGGCTCATTAGAGACCCAGTGCCCGGAGTTTTCATGGGGGCTGGTCACATGGGCACCCTCTGCCCAGCACGTACCAAATTCTAGGCTCCTGGAGGGAAGGCAGGTGTTCAGCATCAACCACGTTGTTTGTACAGTTGAACCAGAGTGAGCCTCTCTTATTAGGGTGGGGGGAGCCCTGCCCAAATGCAAATTCCCACAGGCCAGCCAAGGGCCAGCCTTGCCAGCAGGCTTTGTGAAGGAAAATGGTCAGGCTTGCTGTGTAACTCTTGTCTGCACAGTGAGGAAGCCTGGGATGATTTCAGACATCTGCAGGGGGTTGGGTGAGACAATTGGCTGAGCCACGCATGCGTCCATGTACCAGACAGTGCATTTGCTGAGCCACGCACGTGTCCGTTTACCAGGCGGTGCATTTGCTGAGCCACGCACGTGTCCGTTTACCAGGCGGTGCATTTGCTGAGCCACGCACGTGTCCGTTTACCAGGCGGTGCATTTGCTGAGTGACGCACGCGTCGATTTACCAGATAATCCAGAGCATCTGTGTGCCAAGCATGACGTGGTGGATGGGGGGGGTGAAAGGAAAAAGAACTTTCCAGGCTTGTTCTTCCAAAGCTTCCAGTCCATTGAGGGTGACAGAGCAAACACCTAAGGAAGCAAACAAACATCTGGTTACACATAGGTCAGGGCTGTGAAGAAAGGGGGAGGGTCCTCTTAGGGAAAAGGATATTGAGGAGAGATCTCAGGAAGGAGCCCTCTGAGGGAGTGACATGTAAGTGGGTCCAGAAAGGAAAGGTGTGATGTAGGCGTTAGTGGGGGAGGGAGGAAAAGGCATGGGGTAGGGGAGAGGGGCTCCTTGTAGAGATGGCGTCACTGGGTCTTTTTTGATTATATTGGGGTCTGTGGGGTGTCAGGGTGAGATGTCTCATCTGAGGCAGGGATGTCCCTCCCTGAGATCAGAGACCCTGGAAGAAGAACAGGCTTTGAGAAGAAGGTGACGAGCGCATTTTTTTGGAGGGGTACATGAAACAACAGAAGTTTATGTCTCACCGTTCTGAAGCCAGAAGTCTGAAATCAAGGTGTTGGCAGGGCCACGCTTCCTGAGAAACCCGTAGGGGAGAACCCTTCCTCGCCTCTCTCCTGGCTTCTGGTGTTGCTGGCTTCCTTGGTGTGCCTGGCGTGGAGAGGCGTCGCTCGTCTCTGCCTGATCCTCACGTGGCCTTGTACCCTCCTGTGTCTGTCCTCTTATAAGGACATCAGTCATGCGGGACTAAGGGCTCCCTACTCCACTAGTACTTCCTCTTAACTTATTACATCTGCAGAAACACTATTTCCAAATAAGGTCACGTTCTGAGGTACTGGGGGTTAGGACTTCATAATTTTTTTAGGGGACACAATTCAACCCATAAGTCTGCCCTCTGGCTCCCCAAAACTCATATCCTCTCCACATACAAGATACTCTCACATGATCCCAACGTCCCCAAAGTTTTTACCATTCCAGCATCAACTCTAAGTCCAAAATTTCATCTAAGTATTATTAACTCAAGACGTCCCAAATCTCGTCATAGAAATCGTCTAAATCAGGGATGGGTGAAACTCGGGGTGTGATCCATCCTGGGGCAAAATTCCTTTCCACTGTGAACCTGTGAAACCAGAAAACAACTTCTCTGCTTCCAAAATACAGTGATGGGACAGGCATAGAATAGACATTTCCATTCCTGAAGGGAGAGAAAAAGGGTTACAGGTCTCAAGCAAGTTCGAAAGCCAGATGGGCAGGTTCAAGGCCCGAGAATAATCCTCTGTGACTCGAGGCTCTGTCCTCTGCCTGCTGGGGCGGTGGCCCCATCCTTTAGCTCCCTTTGGGTAAGTTCCAGTTGCATTCCCCCAGATAGGTGGGTGGGGGTGTTGGAGCCGATGGTTGGGTGCCTGGGTCTGGAGTTTAGATGGAGTATCAGTCTGGCATTTGGGCCTTGTCAGGTAGACTTGGGAATGGAATTGATGCCCAGAGTGGGCAAGGTTGCCACCGAGGCAGAGAGTACCGAGCAAGATGAGAAGAGGAAGGTCTATGATGTGGGGACACCCGTGTTGTGACGGAGGAGGACATTTACAGGAGACCGAGGAGACTGGGGGTGTGGACACCAAAGCTGGGGGGATGGTGGGCTTCAAGATGGTGGAATTGGATGACTGAACATATCGGCTGGATCCCCACCGCGGAGGGAGGTCACTGGTGATCCTGGTGAGGTGCTGGTCCTTGGAGTGGTGGTGATGGGAAGTGAGCGGGAGGTGAGAAATGGACACAGAGAGGGTTGATTGTCCATGATGGGGAACAGAGCACAGTAGCTAGAGGGAAAAGTGGGGTGTTATGGTTTGAATTGGGGCCCCTAAAAAGGTATGTTGAACTCCTAACCCCTGGTCCCTGTGAGTGTGACCTCATTTAGAAACAGGGTCTTTACCGCTGCCATTAAGTTAAGATGAGGTCGTGAGGGCGGGCCCTAATCCAGTAGGGCTGGTGTCCTTCTAAGAAGAAGAAAATGCTGGGTGAAGACGGACACGGGAGAGGACGACTGTGTGACGACGGAGGCAGAGATTGGAGGGACACAGCTGCAAGCTGAGGGACACCCAGCCACCACCAGATGCCAGGAAGAGGACAGGAAGGATCCACCCAGAATCTCAGAGGGAACGTGGCCCTGCTGACACCTGGATTTCAGACTTGTGGCCTCCAGACTGTGAGCGAATACGTCCCTGTGGTTTTGAGCCCCTCAGCGTGTGGTACTTTGTGACGGCAGCTCCAGGACACTAATACGTGGGGTCAGGGACTGGACGTGGTGCAGGTGTAATCCCTGAGGGGATGGTCCCTTGGAGAGGCAGGGGCGAGGGTGCAGGAGGTGAGGGTTGGTCGGGAGTCAGTTGCTCGTCTGGAATCGCCTGGGTGAAGGGACGGTCTCGAACTGAAGGCAGCAAGGGACGTTTCCTTCTCAGGCAGACTCAGGGTGGTGGCGGGTCTCTGTCCCCTACTTGTGCTAAGTCCTGGGGCGATACCAGCCCTGCAGAGTGGGCAGGGGACGGGCCGAGCAGCTAGGGGGGAAAAGCTGACCCAGGGCTGAACCAAGGGGAGTAGGGGCGCTGCAGACACTTCGGTCTGCTCGTGAAGTGAGACTGTGCGCTCTAGGGATATGGAATGGAGGAAACGTGTGTGTGGGTGTTTCTGTGCGTGTATGTGCATGTTTGCGAGTGTCTGTATATTTCTGTGTGTGTGTGTGCTTGTCTGTGTGTATACGTGCATGCAAGCGTATATGTGGTGTGTCTGTGTACGTGTCTGTGTGTGTATGCGTGTGTACTTGTGTGGCAAGCGTGCATGTGTGTCTAAGCAGGTGTGTGTGCAAGCGTATGTGCATGTGTGTCTCTGTGTACGTTAACGTGTGTCCCCGTGAGTGTGTGCACACGTGGTCACTCACCGTCCGGGTGGACAGCCCTTGGTCCTGTGAGTGCTCTCTAGGCCAGGCGCGGGCCCTCACGGCCCCCTCTCCTCCTCCAGCTCTCCCTGCTCAGGGCCCCACGTGGTTCCGGGAGGAGCGCGCAGAGGAAGAAGCCACAGCTCCTGGGGTGCTGACCCCCTGTCCACGGGTAAGTAAGAACTCCCTGGGGCTCTTCTTTCTTGCTTTGCCCCCTTGTCCCCTTCTTGGGGCCTGTTGAGTCTTGACCCCACAGGGTTGGTCTCTAGGCTTCCAGGCCCTGGGCCTCCAGCAGTGGGTGGGCAACGATCCCACCCCCTCAGTCAGACCTTGGCCAGGCTGTCTAGTGCCATGTTCCGCTGAGCGTCAGGAGGGAAAGCAGAGGGAGGATGTGAGCTCCCCTTGTCATTTATCACATATTTCTCTCTGGCCTGCCACCTGCATGTGGAGGTGGATGCAGCTGGATGCTGGAGCTGGAGGGAAATGCATCTGCAGGGGCTTCCTGCCTCATTGTCAGTAGCTGAGTCCTGTCGTGAAGTTGAGGTCCTTTGATGCCATGCTTTTGGATGCTGTCGCTCAGAGAGGGAAGAGAGAGAGGAGTGCTAGTTCTGAGGGTGAGCCGAGGGGCAGATGCCGAGAGACCTCAGAACCCTGTCTGCAAATCCTCTTCACGGCGTCTCCCTTCCCCAGGCCTGCAGCCCCCCAGCATCCTCTTGAGTATTGATGGGCTGAGCTGCGATGGGTGTGTGTTTTAGGAACCGGTCACCTTCGCGGATGTGGCAGTGCTCTTCACCCCAGAAGAATGGCTGTTTCTAGACTCTGCTCAGAGAAGCCTCTACCGAGACGTGATGCTGGAGAACTGCAGGAACCTGGCCTCCGTGGGTAAGGCCGGCCTCTGTGCTCCACCCAGACACTCGTGCAGGTGCTGTGGGTCCCCAGCAACTGTGCTGGCCGAGGAGGTTGAGAGGTGAAGACAGAGTCCTGCCCTGATGGCGCTGACAGTGTGGAAAGTCCTCTCTCCACTGCTGTTTCTCCGTGGGTAAAAGCTTCTGGGCTTCTCAGGTGTGTCCCTGAGCTACGGCCTGGGTTTTGGGGACCAGAGAGTCCCACTGTCCTCAGGGACCTGGTGGCTCTTCAGTGGAAGGGCTCTGCCTTGCCCGTCAGAACTTGGGCATGCTCGTTTTGCTGCTCCAGTCTCCAGTGCCCCTCAGGCCTTCAGGGTATTCACCCTGCATTCATGGCGGGAGCAGTCTGCCCACACCATGCGTGTTTTCCCACGAGCAGGAGATCAGCTGTGCACGCCCAGTGCCTTTTCCCATTTGGAGCAAAGAGAAGAGCTGTGGACCACCGAGAGGGGACTCTTCCCAGGAGCCCGCCCAGGTGAGCGCCACGCAGACCAGGTGAGCGCCAGGCAGACCAGGTGAGCGCCACGCAGACCAGGTGAGCGCCACGCAGACCAGGTGAGCGCCAGGCAGACCAGGTGAGCGCCACGCAGACCAGGTGAGCGCCAGGCAGACCAGGTGAGCGCCAGGCGGATCAGGTGAGCGCCAGGCAGATCAGGTGAGCGGCACGCAGATCAGGTGAGCGCCAGGCAGATTAGGTGAACGCCAGCTCTGCCCGGTCACGCGAGTGTTGGATTTGGAAATCGTCAGTAAGGGAGCACTTTCAGTGCCCTTGACGGAGAAGGTGTTTGGTTGAGCACCTTAGTGAATTCCACCTTCTTTTTTTTCTTATCTCTGTTGCTGTACTCTGGTCTTAGAGAGATTTGTCCTACCTCCTCTTCACACTTAGCATTTCCGTGCGTATATTCAGCCAGTTCCTCCCCACTCCACTTTCTTGCTAAGACTTTCTCTCAGCGTCAGTCCCGGTCTTCATAGAATCATTTCTTAGTAAGTTATCTGCTGTTTCCACCCCCTGTTCCTATGATTACCTAACTCCTCACAAAGCCAAATATCATAAAATTTTTCTTTACTCTTTGATACATTCCTCCTCTTCACAATTTTTCCCCATATTTAGGATCAGTATTAAAAAAAAAATCCATGCATGCCTTGCTTACATTTTGGGTCACCTTCATCCTACCGTTTCCTCCTCTGCATACTTAATTTTCTTCCCCCCAATTCATTTCAGGCTCTCAACTTCAAGATTCAGTTCCTAACCAAGATATTTTTGTGGCGATTCCATCCATCGGTGTGAAAAGGGTAAGGTATACAAGGATTATTGTTGGTCCTTTAGTAGGAAAAGTCTGGTTTGCTGTAGGTTAGAAAACAGTACAAGAGCCCAGAGAGATTGAGGGCAAATGGTGCTCACCCAGGAGGAAGCAGTTTCTTGGGAATAAGTCTGTGAATGTCATGAATTGGGGGAAAATTCTAAATGTAGATCAAGATGTGTCTTCACAGAGTTCCCATAGGTAACCATTTTCATAAATGTGAACAGATGTTAAGTGTTTAAAACTTAATTTAGCCATAAACAATGTAGAAAAGTCTGCATCTAAGAAGCCCCGTGAGAGTAATGAAAATGATAGCTTTCTGTGGCAGCACGTCCACTTGCGAGAATTCAGGGTAGAAATGGTACAGACACTAAAATGGTGAAAGCTTCAGCTGTAGAAATGTCTTTCTCCTACACGCAGTTCACATGGGGGACAATATCCATGGATGTATTCGAGCCTTGGGTCTTCATATTTTCCTCAATTGACAGGAGCAACCTCAGACTGGAGAAAAGCTCTATAAATATCATGAACTTGGGAAACCCTTTAACATCAAACCACTTTTTCAGTGCCAGAGAATTCATGCTGGCGGGGACCCCTATGAATGCCCAGAGAATGGAAAGTCCTTCCTCCAGACCGCTCACCTGCTCATACCTGAGAGGATCCGTAGTGGGGACAAGACCTACGCGTGTGACAGGTGTGAGCGATCCTTCAGATACAGCTCTGACCTTCTGCGGCACGAGAAGACTCACACCACGGAGAAGTGCTTCGAGTGCCAGGAATGCGGGCAAGCCTTCAAGTATTCCTCGAACCTGCGGCGGCACATGAGAGTGCACACGGGAGAGAAGCCCTTCGAGTGCAGTCAGTGTGGGAAGACCTTCACCAGGAACTTTAACCTGATTTTGCACCAGAGGAACCACACGGGCGAGAAGCCCTATGCTTGTCGGGACTGTGGGAAGGCTTTTAACCAGCCGTCCTCCCTGCGGAGCCACGTGAGAACGCACACTGGAGAGAAGCCCTTTGTGTGCAGTCAGTGCGGGAAGGCCTTCAGGGAACACTCGTCGCTGAAGACGCACCTGCGCACTCACAGCAGGGAGAAGCCCTACGTGTGCAGCCAGTGTGGGAAGCCCTTCCGGACGAGCACCCACCTGAACGTCCACAAGAGGACCCACACGGGGGAGAAGCTGTACGAGTGTGCCACGTGCGGGCAGGTCCTGAGTCGGCTCTCAACCCTCAAGAGTCACATGCGAACGCACACCGGAGAGAAGCCGTACGTGTGCCAGGACTGCGGGCGAGCCTTCAGTGAGCCCTCGTCGCTCAGGAAGCACGCGAGGACCCACACGGGCAAGAAGCCCTACGCATGCCAGGAGTGCGGGCGCGCCTTCGGCCAGTCTTCACACCTCATTGTGCACGTGAGGACGCACTCTGCGGGGAAGCCCTTCGCGTGTGATCAGTGTGAGAAAGCCTTCAGACACAGCTCTTCACTCACTGTGCACAAAAGAGTCCACGCTGGGAGAGGAGACGTGAGGCACGGCGGCCTGCCTGTATCGGCGTCTCCTCCGTGTGGCGGGCCCCTTGCTAGTTAACTTCCAGTGTGTGAAAACATAAACATTTGGCTATCATCGTCTCTCATAGTGCTCGTTTAGCAACATCACACGTTTTGATGTCTAATGTTTCCATTTTGGTTTAATTCTAAATACTGTCTTAGAATTATCATTTATTCTTTGACCCATGAATTATTTGTAATTAAATTTTAAAATAATAGTACATGGGTGTATTTTTATAGAGGTATTATTACTTATAGTAGGATGCATAAGTCCTATGTGTATGTTGGATGAGTTTGACAGATGTGTACATATATGCAACCAAGATCCCATTCAAGATACAGAACGTTTCTATCATTGTGGAAAGTTCCTGCATGTACCTGGCTATTTTTTAGTTGCCTTTTTGTTGTTGGTTTCTAATTTAGTTACATTGTAGCAGAGTCTGTGGTCTTTAGGTTAACAAATCTTAGGTATTTGTTGAGATTTGCTTTTAGGTCGAGTGTGGCATGTCCTGCTAGTTGCCTACCCAAATTGCCCTTTCTTTCTCACAGAAGAACCTGGGTTTTTTGTTCAGATTGTTAATGTGTTCTATTAAACCTCCATCTCCCACTTCTTCTTACGGTCAGGGGAGGCCACGTCCCCAGTCCTGGCCAGTATGAGAATGAGAAGTCACTGGAGGTGACTCCTGGGAAAGATGTCGTGAAGGAACGTTTGGCCAGACCCCTCCATCTCTTGTCTTTGTACAAGCAGATGCAACGTCCAGACGTAGAGGAGCCATCTCGTGACCACGAGGGTAAAAGCCGCTTCTGTGGCCACAAGTCACAACCATCCTGGTTCCCCAGTGGTGTCTGTGTGTGGCTGCACCTGGACTGTTTATTTCTGAACATCTGTTACGTGAACAAGATGCACTTCTTACTGGTAATGACATTGTCTTTTCTGGGGGGTGAGGGCAGGGGTGGTTTATTAGGGCTGAGTGCAGTCTCTAACTTAATATGTGGTCAGTTTTTTATTTTTTTATTTTTATTTTTGGTGAGGAAGATCAGCCCTGAGCTAACATCCATGCTAATCCTCCTCTTTTTGCTGAGGAAGACCGGCTCTGAGCTAACATCTATTGCCAATGCTCCTCCTTTTTTCCCCCAAAGCCCCAGTAGATAGTTGAGTGTCATAGCTGCACATCCTTCTAGTTGCTGCATGTGGGACGCAGCCTCAGCATGGCTGGAGAAGCGGTGCGTCGGTGCGCACCCAGGATTCGAACCCGGGCCGCCGGTAGTGGAGCGCGCGCACTTAACTGCTGAGCCACGGGCCGGCCCTGTGGTCAGTTTGCATAAAGGCTTCATGGGTGCTTGAAATCCATGTATTCTACGTGTGTCCACTGGATCAAGTGTATTATTTGTGTTTAAAAATCTTTTACACATTTATAAATATTGGTCTCTGTCTTTGTTTGGGCTGCTATAACAAAAATACCATAGATGGGGTGGCTTATAAGCAACAGAAATTTATTTCTCACTGTTCTGGAGGCTGGAAGTCCAAGATCAAGGTGTTGGCAGATCTGATGTCTGGTGAGGGCCCTTGCTGGTTCACAGATGGCTGCCTTCTCGCTGTGTCCTCACCTGGAAGAAGGGGGGAGCAAGCTCTCTGGGGTGTCTCACAAGGGCACTGATCCCACTGGTGAGGGCTCCACCCCCATGACCTAGTCGCCTCCCGAGGCCCCACCTCCTGACACCAGCACACTGCGGGTAGGCTTCAGCGTATGAAATTTGGGGACACACACGTTCAGTCCGTAACAGTCTCGGATGTATCATTTACTGAGAGAACTACGTTACACTCTCCCACCATCACTGTGGATTGCTGAATAAATCTTGTGATTCTGTCCGTTTTTAAATTTATATATTTTGAAGCAATGGAATTAAATGAAAAGATTTTTGACATTTTATAAGTTTCCAGCAAGTTGTTCCTTTTATCCTTATGGTGACTGTCTTTCTCCCTAGTGATGAATATTCAACCATTCATCATCATAACAGCAAATAAATATTTAGGGCTTACTACTAATAGATAGTAGCTACTACCCTAAGCTTTGCATCTTTTAAGTGATTTAGTCCTCACATAACGCTTGGAGGTAGGTACTGTTATTATCCCCAGTTCACAGATGAGGAAACTGAGGCCCAGCAAGTTGAGGTGAGTTAACCAAGGTCACGCAGGTTGTAGGTGACCGAGTCTGGCTCCAAGGTCCGTGCTCCCCACAGTGCCTCACCCTAGGGGGCTATGCTCCATTTTTCCCTGTTCTCACAAGGTTCTGTTTTGCGTTTTAAAATTCTTTTAACTGAGATATAACTGTTGTAAAAGTTCATAAATCTTAGTGCACATCTCGATGAATTTTATCTATGCCTATACCATATATAGATGTAAGCTATATTATGTCCCCAGAAGGTTCTTTTGGGCGCTGCCCCGGTCAGTAAGCCCCATCCCTGGAGGTAACCAGTATTGTGACTTCTGTCACTGTAGATTTGTTTCTCTTGTTCATAGAAATGGAACCACACAGTGTGCCCTCTTGTGTCTGTTTTTTCACTTAATGTAGTGTCCATGAAATTTATCTGTTGCATTATCAGTAGTTTATTCTTTTTAAAGATTACTGTGTAGTATTCCCTTGTCTGAATGTACCACAATTAAAAAATTCTGTCCTGGGGCTGGCCTGGTGGTGCAGTGGTTAAGTCCACGCGCTCCGCTGCAGTGGCCCTGGGTTCGTGGGTTCAGATCCCCGGCGCGCACTGATGCACCGCTTGTCAAGCCATGCTACGGTGGTGTCCCATATAAAGTAGAGGAGGATGGGCACGGATGTTAGCCCAGGGCCAGTCTTCCTCAGCAAAAAGAGGAGGATTGGCATCAGATGTTAGCACAGGGCTGATCTTCCTCACACACACACACACACACAAAATTCCGTTCTGCTGGTTGACATTTGGGTTCTCTCCAGGGTTTGCTGTTAGGAATAAAGCTGCCGTTAGTGTTCTTGTGCAGGTCTTACTGTGGATGTGTGTTCTCGCTTCTCCTGGGAGTGGAATTGCTGGGTCACCGGGTAGGCGTATCTTTAGCTTTAGGAGGTATTGTCAAACACTTCTCCAGAGTGCTTGAAGCAATTTATATTTCCATCATCCATGAAGGAAAGTTTCATTGCTTCACATCCTTAACAACGCATGCTACTGTCAGTCCGTTTAATTGTAGCTATAACAGTGGTGCGTGGTTTCTTGTGTTTTAATTTGCATGTTTTTTGGTGAACAATGACGTGGTAGGTGGTTGCCACAGTAATCTCTCCCATCCCTCTATGTACATCTCTTTTCAGTGTGACTTTGCTGCTCCTATCAAGAGGTGGAGCTCATTTCTCTACTCCTTGAAGATGAGCTTGATCACGTGACTTTCTTTGGCCAATGGAACATTATCAAACATGACGGAAGCAGAGGCTTGAAAAACACACATTGGGGTTTGCCCTCTCTTAGCTGTGGTTAGATTCTTGAGCGCAAAGTGTGAAGAAGCCCGGGCCAGCCTCCTCTAGGATGCGAGACCTCATGGAGAGAGGGGCCCTGCTGATGGTTGCCACCCAACCACCAGACATGGGAGTGAGGCCACCTTAGACCATCCGGCCCCAGTCAAGCCACCAGGTGACTGAAGCCACATGAGTGATCCTAGGTGAGACCATCAGAAGAACTGCCCAGCTGAGTTCCGCTCAGATTGCTGACTCAGAATTATGAGCACATAAGGTGGTTAGGCAGCAGTAGATAACTGACACAGAAGTTAGTATCAGAGACAGGATGCTGCTGTAACAAAAACTGAAAATGTGGCATGACTTTGGAACTTGGTGGCAAGAAAGCAGCCAAAAAGGGTTGAGGAAACTTAGTGGCTGGAAAGGCGGTGAGGAGACTGCTACTAGAGGTGAGAGAAAGGCTCTGTGGTTGCGTGGTCAGGGAACCATTGGCAAAAATGTCTGTGGCAACTTGGAAGATGGAACATGTACTTAGTGAACTTGTGCATCTGGCTGAGGAGGGAGGTTCTCTCCTGCCTCTGTCTCTACCCCCGGTCCTCCTCGTGAGCGCCTGGTGGTGGTCCAGGAAGAGCCTACGAGGGGGTGAGAACTCCCCTTGTGTCTAAGGCTCCCGGATTCTCTACCCTCACACCAGCCCACAATGGGTTAAACATTTTAGCAGAAATCTTACCCCCTTGTCTGCTGTCCCTGACTTCTCTTCATGCTACAGGCGAGCCAGTGCCCCTGTCCATCTCTCTTCCCTTATATTTCAGGCTAATCAGTTGCCTGTGACCTCAGCTCATGGACACGTTCAAGAAAATATGTTTTTGTCAATCATTCAGCCTTGCCTTGAGGTTAGGGTGACAGCAAGGCCTACCGGGTTTCTACATCCAAGGCAGAAGCCGGAGACAGGGCTCTTGACTTCCTAAACCACGCTGCTTTTTGGAATTGCTTATTGGACTTGATCTTCCTCTTCTCCGCAAGTCTCCTGAGAGGAGAGGCCACATGGAGCTTGCTCAGTGTGACTTCCTTTGAGCCTAGTGTAGTGCTGGGCAGAAAAGCAGCTTTCCACGTGCCCATTATGTTTCTATGACTTCATATGGGGCTGGATGCCCCCGGGGGGAGTATGTGTGACCTCTGATCCCATTAGGCCACAGGTTCCTATGGGCTATTTCGTCTCACCCACGCAGAGTCAAAGCCGCTGCCTCTGGAACTGACCACCGCCCAGCACTGTACTCATGGTGCCATTCGTGGGGAATTGGATCAGAGGCGGTGCCTGGGCATGTGCGTCAGCCTGAGGCTGTACTCAGACTCTGGGATGGGACACAAGGAGTGCGCGGGTGGATCAAAGATGATCGTAGAAGATTGATCCACCTGTCAGGTCTTCAAAGGACACCTTGTCCCAAGAAGGGCCCTTCTGGAATATGAACTAGAGGGTAAGGTGAGCACGCCGGAGGGGCAGGCGGCAGGTGGTAGTCAGGATTTTAGGTAATGTTGGGGGCCCCCTTTGTGCTATTATGTTGATTCTTTTTTTTTTTTTTTGCAATAAAGTGCAAAACTTTGCTGATCAGAAAAAGCCATTGATGGGTCCATGTTATTAGACTAGATGAAGCCATGTAAAAGCCATCTTCATTAGATGAAGCGTGAGGCCTTGGTGCTGGCCCCTGAAGGGGATGGCTGCAGATGCGTTCCTCACAGGGCTTTTACACCAGCTCTGTGCGGTGCCAGGCTGGGGGACGGCCTGGACGTGGAGTCCTGTGTTTCCCACGATGGGGTACCTCAGGAAGAGACCATGCCCTCCACCGGTGGGTTGCGGGTCAGTCTGCCCAAGGCTTTGCCTCCTGGTCTCCCAGAGTCCTTTGGTCACCTGACCACTTCAAATTTACATTTTTCCTCTCTGCCCTTTGACTCCTACAGCCCTGATTCCCAGACACCAGGTGCTGGACCAGAGGCTGGCTGTCAAGATGCTTGGACTCTGGGGACTGCAGTCCCTGTCTACTGAAGTCCTGCTCTCTGCACTCCTGAACTTTTGGGCTGACAGATGCCACCGCACAGAGAACCCCAGCCCCTGGCCTTGTTCTAGCCCTCTTTAGGTCTCAGGAACCTGGACCTGCGGACCTCTGGTTCCGGGTTCAGCCACGACTACTTCTGGTTTAGGGAAGCTGGAGATGTCTGACTTCCGGTTTTGGGACGCCGGGAAGTCCGGGACTCTTCAGAAGGGGGAAGTTGAGGCCGTGTTTCTGTCCCGTTGGCCCTAGACAGCCATATGGTGAATGTAGGGTGTGGGTGATGCTCTCATGACCACCTCAGTGTTGGCCGGAGAAGCCCTGCCTGTTTGGGCGTCTGGACGCCTGTGTGATTTTGGCACGGGAATGGACTTGCCCGGGAGTGTCTAAATTGCAGAGCTGGATCCCTGGCACAGGGCAGTCTGGAGCTTATGTGACTGCCAACTTACCCCCTTGCAGACACAAATCCTGGACTGCCAAACATACCTCCCCTAAGATTCTTTCATGGATCTCTAATGGATCAATGGATCTCAAGATCAAGTTCAAATTCCCTAACCTGGCCTTGAAGAATCATAGTCACCTGATCCCAGTTACCCGTCTGGAAGGAAACCCACCTCCAGGATGCTGTGCCGATTGCCTATCCGTCACTCAGATTCCGTCTCACAAATGACGCCATAAAGCTCACATTTGATGACCATCCTCTCTGTGTTGCTAGGCACCCAGGCAGGCTCTCTACCCAAGCTGTTTTCTTTTCCATTTTCTATTTTTCTTTGCATCCACTCTGGTTATACTAATTAAACAAGAGAGCGATTTAGTAGAGAGCACAGGCTTTGGCAGTAAAGAGCCCAGAATCTGTTTCTTGGCCCTGCCAATTACTGGTTTTGTGATATCAGTCAAGTTTCTTCATTGAATGACCAGTAGATTAACGCTCAACTGAAAGAGCTGTAGGAACCCTTTAGTGAGCTAGTCACGAAGCTTCCTTTTAGGGGCATAATTGCATCCTTTGCTCCCTTATCAAGAGGAAGCCTGAACCAGCACCAAGTAGGCTGGCTGCACAGTCACTGGTAATGCCCAGAATGAAAAGCGAAACTGTGGATCTGATAAGCAACAAGAGGAAGAAACATCCACTCTAGAGTTTCCTATGCCAGTTTATCTGGGGAGCCCACACACATGAATGCTCACGTGGTTTATTTGAACAGGAATATTTTTTACTTAAAATAGGAGATAGTTCTCCAAAGCTGAGCTTCACTGCCTCTGCACCATGAGAAGCAGCTAGTTACCCTCCCCCAGGGAGGCAGAGTGATAACCACGCGTATGGTCCATTTCAAACGATTTGGGAATGTTTAAGAACAGGAAAGACTAGTCAGTGGTGAGAGAGGTCAGAATAGTGGCTTCCGTGGGGGTTATCAACTGGGAAGAGGCAGAGGGAACTTTCTGGGGACTGGAAATGTTTTATGTCTTGATTGCTTAGTTATTGAGTTTACACAAAAAATCATTGAGCTGGGAACTCATGATCTGTGCGCTTCACACACCTAGATGTGTGTTATACTCCCCCCCAGACGATGTGGGAAGTGTTTATCCAGTTTGAGAATCTTTTCTATTATTTTTGCTTTTTTCCTGACTTGTTTCTGTACGATCCTAAGAAATGAAAGAATAAAGGGGAAAATAAAAACATAACTTTTTAGGGAAAATAAAAAACTTTATTAGCTTCTCAGAGAGAGGAGGCTGACACTCACAAGGGAAAGACTTGGAGCTTATGTGGGAATTTTTCATTTTTCTACCCATGTGATTATTGCTATAAAATTAAATCCCATAAATCTATAACCTCCTCCTCCATAAATGTGTTAAGAAAGATCTGATATGGTTAATCTGTCAGCTCTTTGTGGGCCATTGAGTAATTTGAAGGACAATAGTGTAAAATTGAGGAGGACTTCCTTGAGATCTCAACTTGAGTTTTTTTATTTTATTTTTCCCCCTCCGGTGCCTGGTGGAGTAGCTAACACACAGCAGGTGTTCAATTAATGCTTTCTAATTTGCTTCCTGATTTTGAGGAAACATTTATCACTTAGGTAGCCTCAGTTCTTATTAGTCTGCCATGGGAAATGCAGTTTCTGACTATTGGCCATGTTTATTGGCAACTTCTGCATATAAAGCATTGGCCTAAATGCTATGGAGATTGCAGAAGAAGTAGAAAGCAAAGCTAGTGCCTTCCCAGAGTTTAAGGCAGGCGTTTACAGGGCATACGCACAAGAGGCCATGATGTGAGCCAATACATAAAACCACGTATCATATAGGATGCCAGAACTCATTTAGTTCCTCCTCTTGGTGTCACATTTTAGGAAGGATCATAATGAGAAAAGGGAAAAGAAATGGCTTGAGGAGTTTAGAATTTCAATCTCAAAAGGAAAAATGTGGAATAGATTATTGGATACAAATGCAGTTATAACTGACTTCATTCATGGTTGAAAAGAAGCTGATTTCAAACCATAATACTCATCTTAGTGTATTAATGCTACTACTACTAATAGTAGTTAACACTTATTGAACACATACCATGTGATAGTCACTCAACTGAGCAGTTTATGAGCATGCCTCGTTTAATCCATACAACAGCCCTGTGTGGGAGGTGCTGTTATTATCCTGATTTTAAGGATGAGGAAATTGAGGCACAGAAAAGTTCAGTAAGTTGCCTAAACACACACAGATAGTAAGTGATGGACCAGGATTCCAACCCCACAGGCTGGCTCCAGAGCCTGTATCCCAGACCCGGATCAAAGTTACAGAGAGTATTAGTTTCCTGTGGCTGATGTAACAAATTATGACAAACTTGGTGGCTTAAAACAACAGAAACAATGGAAATTTCTCTCTCACAGTTCTGGGGGCCAGAAGTCTTAAATCAAGGGATTGGCAGGGCTCCTCCTCTGAAAGCTCTAGGGGAGAATCCCTCACTGCCTCTTCCAGCTTCTAGGGGCCCCACATGTTCCTTAGCTTGTGACAGCATCACTCTAATCTCTGCCTCTGTCTTCACATGGTCTCCTTCTGCTCTGTGTGTCTCACTGTGTCCTCTCCTCTTCTTATAAGGACAACCAGTCATTACATTTAGGGCCTACCTGGTTAATCTAGGATGATCTCATCCTGAGATCCTTAACTAGTTACACATGCAAAGATAATATTTTCAAATAAGGTCACATTCCGAGGTTCTTGGTAGATATGAATTTTTTGAGGATACTATTTGTTATGTCCCGCTAAAACTCATATGTTGAAGCCCAAGCCCACAATATGACTAATATTTGGAGGTAGAGCCTTTAAGGAGGTAATTAAGGTTAAATGAGGTCATAAGGGTGGGACCCTAATCCAAGAGGATTGGTGTCCTTATTAATCAGAGCAAGAGACACCGACAGTGTGTGCATGGAGGAAAGGCCATAAGAGGACACAGTGAGAAGGCAAGCCAAGGAGAGAGAGCTCACCAGAAACGAACCCTGCTGGCACCCAGACTGTGGTATTTTGTTAGGGCAACCCTAGCAGATTAGTGCACTGTCCCACCCACTCCACAGGTGATCTAAAGTCGGGAGGAACCAGACTGAGTTAGACATGCTGTCAGCTCTTCACTCATCCTCTGCTGTCACTGTATCCCACAGGGAACTCACCCCAACTGGGCAACCTCAGGGCCCTTGCACAGGTAGCTCCATCCCATCTATTGGCTGGGTCTGGGAAGGGCTGAAAAGAATGGGCTTTCGGATCTGTCAAAGATGTTTCTTTATTGATGAGCTGGCATTTAGGCTTGGCTTAGAAAGGATGGTTACTTAGCTGGGGTTGGGGCCTCCTTGAGGCAGGAACAGTGTGAAATAAGTCCTGGCCTTCCAACATTCAGGTGTGAGGGGAGCGTGGTCTGGTAGGGCGGGGAAGATAAGGCTGAGAAGGTAATTTAGAGCCTCACCAAGGAGAATTCTGTTATGGGCTGTATTAGTTATTAATGTCTGCATTACAAATTTTACCCAAACTTAGCAGCTTAAAACAACGCATATTTATCATATGGCTTTCTCTGTGTCAGGAGTATGGGTGTGGCTTAGCTGGGTCCTCTGCTCAGGGTCTCACAAAGCTTCAGTCAAGCTGTCGGCTGGTGCTGTGGTCTCATCTTAAGGCTTGACTAGAGAAGGATTCATTTCCAAGCTCGCTCATGAGCTTGCTGGTAGGTGTTTTGTTGGTCTCAACCTATTGATGGTGAGTGATGCTGTCGTCTAGGAACCCCTGAGGCACTCACCTGGGCCATTCTACTTGTAGTGAGCCCCCCCCAGATATTTCCCTGGCTGGAGCCAATGTTGTGGTTGGGCCTGCCCTTGTGTCTCTTATGATTGCAGGACACACTTCAGCAAAAACCATTAGGGGACTTTGAGGAAGAAGATTTATTACTTATGGGTCCCTAGGGTACACGGTGCACCTGGGGGCCACACACTGAGTTCTCGGGGGGAGAGAAAGAGAGAGTGCACACAGACCTGGGGTGCTGCCTTCATTAGGGTCCAAGATTGGGGTGTCTAGGGTTTCCAGGGTTCACTCTTTTTTGGCTGATTTAAAGCATAAAAGTGGAAATTAGGGCATGGGAAAGGAGAAGTGGTCAATTATCTAGGTTACCCAGGGCTTTCTGAAAGTGGGACCTTCATGGGTGGGGACAGCCTAATTCCTTATCTGGTTGTTTGGCCAGTAGCTGTGTCACACAGCTGCCCATACATTTATGCCAGATGCCTGTCTTTTGAAATGGATACCGTGGCAATCAGAAGCTTAATGTCAGGCTCCTACACTATAATAAAAAAGCTTAATGTCCGGCACTTACTCCAGAGTGGACTTCAGGTCCCTGCTGGCTGTTGGCAGAAGGTGTCCTTCAGTGTCTTGCTGTGCGGGCCTCTCTATGGGGCCACTCACAACATGGCAGCTGGCTTCCCTCAGAGTGGGCGAGGGAGAAAGCAAGAGAGAGCAAAGAGGATGGGAGTTACATTTGTCCTGTAACCTAGTCTCAGAGGGCACCTCCCATTGCTTTGGCTGTGTCCTGTTGGTTGGAAGTGCAGCCCACATTCAGTGAGAGGGGACCACGCAGGGCACAATGATCAGGAGGCAAGGATCACTGAGGAGGGGGCAGCCGAGAAGCTTTGAAGCTGTTTGGGGCAGTGGCTTTCAAAGTGGGGTGCTCACACCTCGGGGTCATGCAAGTCAACCCATGGGGTACAGCCAGAAATTCTTATCACTTCTATTTAAATTTATTTTGATCTAAAAATTAAGAAATGAGACCCTACTAATTTTCAATATATGGATTGATACCACAAATATATAACCTTTAAATAATATATGCTGTTGATACATGCTCTAAAGACATTTCATGGTATGTGTGCACCATGGATATGGGGCACTGCGCTCTAAGCTCACATCCCCTCCTGGCACCTGGCGAGGTGATTAAAAAACAGATTCATCTTCCGCTTCTGACCTTGGACACCACATTTTCATATGTGGTGCCCGGGAATGAGTAGGAAGTGAAGACGTGCAGGGATCCAGCTCGGATGCTGCTGTTTAGGAGTCTGTCAATAAAGGGAAGGAAAGAGAGCAGTACTGGAGGGGGGCTGGTGTAGGACAATCAAGAGAAATATTTTTAAAGAATGACCAGCCTTGAGTAGGTCTGTGAGTTTCAAAGATCAGAGATGTGGGATTAAAGGTTATTTCCTTCCCTATTTACTCATTTATTTTTTTCTAGTTTTTAAATAATGAATATATACTTCTTTGTGAATAAAATGGTAAAGTTCCACAAGAGAAAAGTAATAATGAGGATAATTTATTGGGGCTTCACTGTCCTGCTTGATAATAAAGGGACTCGAACATGGTATAACAAAAGCCTAACATTTATTAAGCACTTACTGTATGCCAGATCCTCCTCTCTACGTTTACAGTCATGGGCTCACCTTATGAGTAGGGGCTCTTATAGTTCCCATTTTGCAGATAAGGAAACTGAGTCTTGTCTAATGTCACAGTTAAAAAGTGTCTGAGTTGGAGGCTGAGCTCAGGCAGTCTTGTTATGAAGTCCCCCGGGACATCGTGCCATGCCACACAGGGAAAAGTCAGGAGCATCCTTGGGCAGAATGGGGACCAGTGAAAAGGGAGGAATCTTGTCCTTCAGAGAGCCGGCCCAGAAAGTCATTTACGGCCGATCCTTGAGTATGGTTCATAGTTTGTCTCAGGTCAGGAAAAAATTGTAGAGAAAAAGAGGAAAGACTGGTTTTTCCTTTTTATTTTTAGCTAGCACTTTCATTAAACATCTCAATTAATCCTGACAGCATCCTTGTATAGTAATTGCAGTCTATTTTCATTTTCATCATACCCATTTTACAGTTGAGCACGCTGAGATTCAAAAAGCTTAAGTGACTAATGTGAGGTCACAGCCAGTAAGTGGAGGAGCTGGGACTCAAATTTGGGGCTGTCTGACTCCAAAACCCACTTTCCGCTTATATGTCCTGGAGCAGGGAGAGGAATAATCCTAGGAGAGAAATCCTCAAAGAGAAAGCAGATTTCTACCGTTGTCTGGGTCTGGGTAAAGGCACTCTCCTCTGAGGACTTTCTCTTTTAAGATTTACCCCCTCCATTGGGAGAGGTTGGAGTTTCTAAGAAGTGTCCCTGTCACCAGCTGTGTATGTTCTGTCCCCTCACCTGCAGCACCTGAGGTGCCATGAGGGCTTGTGGCTGTTGGTGACTGATTCCTCGGGGAGTCCCCAGAGATGGATGGGAAAGGCTGAGCCTATGATTCCATGCAAAATGCAGGAACCTGGTATAAGGAGCCTCCGGGATCCTGCTGGAAAGCTGTGGGCTGCAGGCCCAGAGCCTCTGAGTTGGGAGGCAGTGGCCACATGGACAGGGGTTGAAATTGGAGCTTGACTCTCCTTTCTGTCGCTGCTCTGTCTTTCTGCCCCAGGGCTCTCTGTGCTGCTGCTGCCATTGGGAGCTGCAGCCCTGAACCCTGAGGTGAGTCTTCGCAGCCAGCCCCATTAGTGACAGAAGGTGGGGGATGCATGCCAGCGTCTGGGTTCCTTCACCAACAAAGGGAAGTGGGGGAGAGGAAGCTTATTTTGCAAAAGAGCCTCAGAAATGGTCTTCCTCTGGGGATGAGAGAAAACATTTCTTCCTCCCCAAAAGCCCAGTTTCCTGAGCACTTCCTCTTCTGACTGCAGCCATCCCTCACCTCCATTCTCCGGCCCCCAGCTGGCAGCTGGCATCCTCCACTCCTGACCATGGTCTCCATCCCCACAGTGTTCTGTGGTCGGACGTGCCCTGCTTACTCTGCATGTTCAGTGGCTCTGCCTGTCGCTGTCACCCCATATTCATATCTCCATCTGGGGAGATCCTCAGCAATCACATGGTGGGTTGTGAAGGTACAGAGGCTCGAGCGTGGCGGAGGGGCACATCAGAGCCTGCAGGGCATCTGAGGCCTCAGCCCTGGGAGCAGCACAGAAGCACCTTGTCAGGGAACACAGGTGGAAGGACGAGTGGAGGACACAGGGCAGTGGTGGTGTCACGGCCAAGAGACGTACAGTGAAGATCTCGGGCTTAAGCACCAGGGACTGGGTTAATGTCCCGGCTCTTCCCTGCCTGCTGGGTGAGATGCAGCAAGTTCCTTTTCCTCTCTGCTCTAAAGTGGAGACAGTTATGGTGATTACCCCTCATGAATGTCCTGAGATGCACAGTCAAACTATCTGATCACATGTTTCGTCGGGCAGAATGAATGCTGGGGGTGCCCTGCTGTGCCGCCTGTTAGTGCTTTAGAGGCTAGAAGTGATGAGGTCTGGGGATACAGGGAAAGGAGCTGTGGTGGTGTGTGGGGTGCTCCTTAGGGACCCCAGGCAGCAGCTAGTTGCTAACTGGGATGAAAGTATTTAACTGTTTCACAACCTGTACATCTGTATGGGGCTCACATGCTGTGTCTCAGGCCTCTGCACACTTCCCGTAATCTCTGCATCCACCGTTCAAGGATGTGTGGTCACCAGGTAGCATCGCCTCCAGCCAAGAAGGGGCACTAATATGGGAAAAAGGGGGTGGTGCAGGGAGAGGAGAGCGGCCTGACCCCATCTTTGTGTCCCCAGATGAGGATAAGTGCAGCTCTGGGCGGCATTGATGCCACAACTCCACCGTCTGCGTCAACACTGTGGGCTCATACATGTGCTGCAGATGCCGAGGGTGTGTGCCCGAACCAGCATTCGTGAATAAGCAAATGACCACTCTGTGCGGAGGTACCTGTCCTGACCTAACCCCAAACTCCACCCCCAACACACCTGGACACTCTCACACCTAGTGACCCACTGTTCTGTCCCCTGCAGAGATCTTCCCCCCCTGGACTCCACTCCCTGGAATCAAGAGCCAGGTGAGTGGCCCCAGCAGGGCCCAGGAGGCAGGAATCCCTCTGTGCAGCCCACTCTGCCCACCCCTTTTCCCCAAGCTCCCCTGCCCACCCTCGAGGCCCTCTGACTCTCTGATCTCCGCTCTCCCCAGCGTCTCCTGCTTCTTTGAAAGAGTGTAGAATCTCAGCCCAGGACACCATCCAGGTGAGGGCAGGACCCAGAGGAGGCAGGGTGGAGGTACCCATAGAGGCCGGGGGAGGCTTTTTTTTTGGAGGCGGCGGACCCCAACACCAGGACGCCCTGCTTGGAGGCCCCGCCTCTCCCAGGTGGGTGGGAATAGCAGACTCTACAAATTTGTTCTTCTTTTTTTCTTTTATTTACTGTATTTTCTTTCTTCTTTTTTTTTGTGAGGAAGATCAGCCCTGAGCTAACATCTATGCTAATCCTCCTCTTGTTTTTTTTTTTGCTGAGGAAGACCGGCCCTGAGCTAACATCTATTGCCAATGCTCCTCCTTTTTTTTTTTTTTTTACCCCCCAAAGCCCCAGTAGATAGTTGTATGTCATAGTTGCACATCCTTCTAGTTGCTGTATGTGGGAGGCGGCCTCAGCATGGCCGGAGAAGTGGTGCGTCGGTGCGCGCCCGGGATCCGAACCCAGGCCGCCAGTAGCGGAGCTCGAGCACTTAACCACTGAGCCACGGGGCCCGCCCATGTTCTTCTTTTTCAGATTGTTTCAGCTATTCTGGACCCCTTGAAGTTGCATATAAATTTTAAGATGTGCTTGTCTATTTCTGAGAAAAATGTAACTAAGATATTGATAAAGATTGTGTTGCATCTGTTGATCAATTTGGGGGTGCTGCCATCTTAACACATTAAGTCTTCTGACCCATGAACATGGATGTTTTCCCATTTCTTTAGGTCTTCTTTGACTTCTTTTGACAATGTTTTATAGTTTTCAGTGCTCAAGTCTTGCACTTTTTAACATAGTATCATTTTTATACCTTTCTTCTCAGGAGAATTATAATGAACAGGTAAACCAGATGATGTTGTCTCCTGGAAAATGAGGAAAACACTTTGGACAAAGAGTATAAAAAACACTTTTTCATGTTTGTTACCAGTAGCTCTTCATGGCCCATTGAGGGAGAAAGTATGCAGGAAAGGTTTGACCTTCAGTTGCTGGAGGATTTGGGCTTTCTGGTCCATACGGCACACTCATCTCACTCCCAGCAGAGTCAAGAAGCTATGACCCAATTCCCCAGTTGCCTTGGATGAAACCTTCTGCCCCAACCTCTTTTTCTACAAAGATTCTTCCTCTGTTTGAAGATATATAACAAGGAAAGCCAGCTGCAAAGGACTTGCTTAAAATAGCATAAGAGAGGAAAGTCGTGTACAGTCAAATACCTTCATGTAGGATAAACAACTAATGCCAGTTGTCCAAGACTTTCCTGATTTTAGTCCCAGGAATCACCTCAGTCATAGGCACACTAGGACAGTTTGTCTCTCTACTGACCTGCCTCAACTTCTTCACTCTCCATTTCTAAGGTTTACTCATTTATTCATTCAAAAAATATATTTTAGGGGCCAGCCCCATGGTGCAGTGGTTAAGTTCGGCACGCTCCACTTGGGCGGCCCGGGTGCATAGGCTCGGATCTCGGGCGTAGACCTGCACCACTTGTCAGCCATGCTGTGGCAGCGACCCCCATGCAAAATAGAGGAAGACTGGCACAGATGTTAGCTCAGGGAGAATCTTCCTCAGGAAAAAAATTATATATATATATTTTAACTCACCATGTGCTGCACACAGTTCGAGACGGATCCAGTTCCTAGTTTCACAGAGCTCACAGGTAAAAGCAAAAAAGTTTCTTCAGTTAGAGTAAAATCAGAATCCTGTGAATAGAGTCTCTCCATCCTTACATTTTATAAGCTGAGCTGTGGGATAAGGTGCAAATTGTTACTGCACATTTTGTAAGTTGTATTTATACATTGCATATTATTTCATCCTCAGCATGTGATCTAGGCAAGATCTAAATCCACAGCAGCTACACTTACAAGAAATTCCCTGTGGGCTCCCAGTGACCAATTCTTTATCAAATTGAACATCAAGGAAAAAGATTGTAAATGATTATAACATATTAAATAAAAAATATCCATGAGTCCATAGTGACACCTGAAATATCAGCCAATAAATGTGGAAGATATGATAAAATTAGAATATTGGATTTTTTTTTCAATATCCAGTAAATGGCCACTAAAAGCATTGGGTGAAAGGCTGTTGGAGGACAGGCCAGGGCCACAGTGCCAAGGAATCACCTCACAGATTACTGCTTCATTACAAGGGCCAAGGAGTACATCTACAATGTGGAGATCTGACGGTCACCATCTGAGCTTAATGATCAGACTTATCGTCATCAATAGTGGGCAACCTGACCTTAGATATCTCCTGATAAGACATGAAGTTGCAACATCCCATTTGTGGTAAATAAAGAATTACTGACAAATAAATCTAATCTAAACCTAATCCAGCCTCTAGACCAAGGGTTGACAAACTGTAGCATGCAGGACAAATGCAGGCAGCTGTCTGCTTTTGTAAATAAAGTTTTATTTGAACACAGCCACACCCATTCACTGATGTATTGTCTATGGCTGCTTTCACGCTACAGTGTCAGAGTTGAGTAGTTGTCACAGAGACTGTTAAGGCCACCAAGCTGAAAAAACATACTACCTGGCTCCTTATAGTAAAGCTTGGTGGTAGCTGTTGTTTCAGACCTAACCTTCAGTATTCACGAAATACAGGGGACGGAAGGACAAGTTAATGACATCAAGAGGAAATAATCAGGCAAATCCAGAACTTGGGGCATTCAACAAGCCAATGGGCCTGGACCCTTCTAAAGTCAATATCATTTTAAAAAATGACTAGAGGCTATTCGATATCAAAAGAGACAAAAGTGACATAACAATCAAATTCAATGTCAGTTTTAGTGGGACTGGGTTCAGATGTACAGCCATAAAAGACATTTTGGAGGCAATTGGGATAATAAATATGTATCATATATTAAAAGTTATTATAAAATTGTTAATTTTCTTGGGTTTAATAATCATATTATGGTCGGGTAGAGAATATTATTGGAAATCTTCAACATTTGTTGAAGAAATATTGAAGAATGGAGTGTCATGATGTCTGCCAGTGACCATCAAATGTTTCAGTGAGAATATATACATGTGTGTGTGTAGATTGAGAAAGACTTTTTACTGTGGCACTATGTTAATAGTTGCTGAATCTAGATGAGTGTCTATTGTATCACTTTTGCAAATTCGTTCTATGCTTAAAAATTGTAAATAAAAAAGTCTGAAAAATAAATATATTAATTAGTTATAAATTCATTAAAGATATGCTCTCATAAATTCCTAGATGTCCAGATCAAATTCCTTTTCTTCTGCGCAATACGATATTTTATAAAACTCTGAATTTGTATGGCTATATGGTGATGGATTTAAAATAAAAATTAGAGGAGGAAGTCAAGATGGCGGCGTAAGCAGACTCTGAACTCACCTCCTCCCATGGACACAGCCAATTTACAACTATTCGTGGAAAAATTACCCCTGAGTCAGAACTGAAAACTGGATAAGAGGAACTCCTGCAACAACGGACAATCCTAATTGAGGTGGAAGAGGCAGAAACTCCCTTCTGGAGAGGATAAATGCCACCTTCACAAGCCGCCAGCTTCACGGCCGCCCGGGAGCAGCTCACAGGTACGCAGCCTCCCTGGAGGCGCGGGGCCCTGAGCCGGGGAGCGCCCCCGCTGTGGGCATTTTATGGACCCAGCACAATCGAGACGAGTGGCATAATATCTGACTTTGCCTGCTACTAAAGCATTGGGGCGTACCCCCAGAAACGGTGGCTCACAAAGAAACTAAAACCGGCTCTTAAAGGGCCCACGCACAAACTCACCCTTTTCAGAAAACATCCTAAAATCATCAGAAAGGTGCACAGTGCTGTGGTGAAAAGAGACTCACCTAATAGGCCCTGAGTGCATCTTGGTGAGAGGTGAGACCCCTCCAGGGACTGGGACATTGGCAGCGGCCATTGTTGTGGCCTGGTGTGGGCGTGCTGACACAGACACCATTGGAGTTCTCCCTGGGGCCTGCTAGCCCAGGTCTGCCCCACCTGCTAGAGAGCACTGATTTAATCCAGCTCAGCCAGGGCAGGCAGCCCACCCTAGAGACTGGCCCCACCCAACAACAAGCCCTCAGGCAACTTGTGGTCCTGCATAGATTGGTGACTGGATTCTCTGCAGCCTGGCAACTGAGCCGACTTTAGCGGGGCAGGGCGTGCACAAGGAGCGGGTGGAGAGTGTGGGGCCATGGCGGAGTGTGTGGGGCTCCCACCGTGGAGAGAATGGGTCCGCTTCGGGAGGTTGGGGCACGCACATGGGGCAGGACTGTGTTGACTGTGTGTGTGGACCTGTGGGCGGCAGGGCTTGTCAGCTGCAGAAGACTTGTGCTTCTCAAAGACCCACATAGGGGGTTTGCCCCACCCTCCAAAGCCTGAAACAATTGGGTGCTCCTGTGCCTGAGGCCAGCCCCACACAGCTGCAATCCTCAGAGAGCTGACAAGAGACCTAAAGGCTGGAGGCTTAGAGCAATTGTAACCCCTAAGCCTAACAACCTGCCACGCCGGGGGCCTACTCACTTAAAAGAAATACTGCAACACAAATGTGGTATTAGAACTTGCAGCCAACTGTGCTGGGGCTCCCCACACCTGATAAAGAGACTGAAGGGCCCAAAACAACTACCAGCAGCTGAGCATTACAACAGCTGGCCAGGAGCATAACTCAGCCTCCCGGGGCGCCTACAGGGAGAGCAGACAGGCCACAACAGAAGGACACATGTAGCCCACATAGGGGTCACCCCTGGAACACTGAGAACTGAGGGAAGCACACTGGAAGCCTCCTAAGCCATCACTTACATAAGGTCACCTATCCAAGAGCAGGAGATGTAGCTGACCTACCTAATACGTAGACACAAGCACAGGGAAAGAGGCAAAATGAGGAGGCAAAGGAATACATTCCAAGTAAGGGAACAGGACAAAACCACAGAAAAGGAACTAAGTGAAACAGAAATGAGCAACCTACCCAACAGAGAGTTCAAACAAAGAGTGTTAAGGATGCTCACTGATGTGGGGAGAAGAATAGATGAACTCAGTGAGTCCATCAACAAAGAAATGGAAGATATAAAAAAGAACCAATCAGAAATGAAGAATACAATACTGGAAATGAAAAATTCGCTAGAGGGACTCAAAAGCAGAGTAGAGGATACAGAAGAACGGATCTGCAAGTTGGACGAAAGACTTGAAGAAATTACCCAAGGAGAACAGGTAAAAGAGAAAAGAATTAAAAAGAGTGAGGACAGTCTAAGGGACCTCTGGGACAACATCGAGTGCGCTAACATCCGTCTTATAGGTGTCCCAGAAGAAGAAGAGTGAGACAAAGGGGCAGAGAGTCTATTTCAAGAAATAATAGATGAAAACTTCCCTAACCTAAGGAAGGAAACAGACATCCAGGTACAGGAAGTACAGAGAGCCCCAAACAAGATAAACCCAAAGAGGCCCACACCAAGACACATCATAATCAAAATGTCCAGAATTAAAGATAAAGAGAGAATCCTAAAAGCTGCAAGAGAAAGTCAAGTTACATACAAAGGAAACCCCATAAGGCTATCAGCTGACTTCTCAGCAGAAACCTTACAGGCTAGAAGAGAGTGGCATGATATATTTAAAGTGCTAAAAGGAAAAAACTTACAGCCAAGAATACTCTACCCAGCAAGGTTATCTTTCTATTTTTTTTCTTTTTCTTTTAATTAAGGTTATCTTTCAAAATGGAAGGAGAGATCAAAAATTTCCCAGACAAGCAAAAATTAAAGGAATTTGTTAACAAGAAACCAGTGCTACAAGAAATGTTAAAGTGACTGATTTAAGGGGAAAAGAGAAGACCACAAATAGGAAAAATTATCTATTTCCATGATAAGAATGTAATGGATACAAATGCACAAAAAAGAGGTTAGATATGATATCAAAATCATAAAAGGAGGGAAGAGGGGAGTTAAAGAATACAGCTTTCAGACAGAGGTCAAACTAAAGAGACCATCAATTCTGTATAGAAGAAGAAAGGAACAGAGAAGGACTACTAAAACACTGAGGAAAAAAAAAGTTAAAAAATGGCAGTAAGTACATACTTATCAATAGCTACTTTAAACGTCAATGGACTAAATGCTCCAATTAAAAGGCATAGGGTGGCTGATTGGATAAAACAATAAGACCCATGTGTATGCTGCATACAAGAGACACACTTCAGACCTAAAGACACTCACAAACTGAAAGTGAAGAGATGGAAAAAGATACTCCACGCAAATGGCAATAAAAAGAAAGCTGGGGTAGCAGTACTCATATCAGACAAAATAGACTTTAAAACAAAAACTGTAAAAAGAGACAAAGAAGGGCATTACATAATGATCAAGGGAACAATCCAACAAGAGGATATAACACTTGTAAATATCTACGAACCCAATGTAGGTGTACCTAAATATATAAAGCAATTATTAACAGACGTAAAACCAGAAATAGACAGTAACACAATAATAGTAGGGGACTTTAACACTCCACTTACACCAACGGATCATCCAAACAGAAGATCAATAAGGAAACATTGGCCTTAAACGACACACTAGAACAGATGGACCTAGTAGATATATACAGAGCATTCCATCCAAAAACCGAAGAATACACGTTCTTTTCAAATGCACATGGAATATTCTCCAGGATCGATCACATATGAGGCCACAAAACAAGTCTCCTTAAATTTAAGAAGATTGAAATAATACCAAGCATCTTTTCTGACCACAACAGTATGAAACTAGAAATCAACTATAGGAAGAAAATCAGAAAAGCCACAAATACGTGGAGATTAAACAAAATGCTACTGAACAATGACTGGGTCAACGAAGAAATCAAAGAAGAAATAAAAAAATACCTGGAGACAAATGAAAATGAAAATACGACATGCCAGAATTTATGGGATACAGCAAAAGCGGTTCTAAGAGGGAAGATTATAGCAATACAGGCCTATGTCAACAAACAAGAAAAATCTCAAATAAGCAATCTAACAATGCACCTAAAGGAACTGGAAAAAGAAGAACAAACAAAGCCCAAAATCAGTAGAAGAAGGGAAATAATAAAAATCAGAGCAGAAATAAATGAAATAGAGACCAAAAAACCAATAGAAAAAATTAATAAAACCAAGACCTTGTTCTTTGAAAAGATAAACAAAATTGACAAACGTTTAGCTAGACTCACCAAGAAAAAAAGAGAAGGCACAAATAAGTAAAATCAGAAATGAAAGAGGAGAAATTACAACAGACACCTCAGAAATACAAAAGATTATAAGATAATACTATGAAAAGCTATATGCCAACCAATTTGACAATCTGGAAGAAATGGATAAACTCTTAGAATCATGCAACCTTCCAAAACTGGATCTAGAAGAAGTAGAGAATTTGAATAGACCAATGACCTGTAAGGAGATCGAAACGGTAATCACAAACCTCCCCCAAAATAAAAGTCCAGGACCAGACGGCTTCCCTGGTGAATTCTACCAAACATTCAAAGAAGACTTAATACCTGTCCTTCTCAAATTCTTCCAAAAAATTGAGGAGGGGGGGAAGCTCCCTAACTCATTCTACGAAGCCGACATTACCCTGATACCAAAACCAGACAAGGACAACACAAAAAAAGAAAATTACAGGCCAATATCACTGACGAACATCGATGCAAAATTCCTCAACAAAATACTAGCAAATCACATACAACAATACTTTGAAAAGATTATACACCATGATCAAGTGGGATTTATTCCAGGTATGCAGGGATGGTTCAACATTCGCAAATCCATCAATGTGATACACATTAATAAAATGAAGAATAAAAATCACATGATCATCTCAATAGATGCAGAGAAAGCATTTGACAAGATACAGCATCCATTTATGATAAAAACTCTGAATAAAATGGGTATAGAAGGAAAGTACCTCAACATAATAAAGGCCATATATGAGAAACCCACAGCTAATATCATCCTCAATGGTGAAAAACTGAAAGCTATCCCTCTAAGAACAGGAACCAGACAAGGATGCCCACTCTCACCACTCCTATTTAACATAATATTGGAAGTCCTAGTCAGAGCAATCAGGCAAGAGAAAGAAATAAAAGGGGTCCAAATTGGAAAGGAAGAAGTGAAACTATCACTATTTGCAGACGACATGATTTTATATGTAGAAAACTTTAAAGAATCCACCAAAAAACTTTTAAAAGTAATAGACGAATACGGTAAAGTTGCAGGATACAAAGTCAACATACAAAAATCAGTTGCATTTCTATACACTAATAACGCAGTAGCAGAAAGAGAAATTAAGAATACAATCCCCTTTAAAATTGCAATAAAAAGAATAAAATACCTAGGAATAAACTTTACCGAAGAGGTGAAAGAGCTGTACACCGAAAACTATAAAACATTGCTGAAAGAAATTGAAGAGGAACAAAGAAATGGAAAGATATTCCGTGCTCTTGGATTGGAAGAATTAACATAGTTAAGAGGTCCATACTTCCTAAAGCAATCTATAGTTCAATGCAATCCCTATCAAAGTTCCAACAACATTTTTCACAGAAATAGAACACAGAATCCTAAAATTTATATGGAACAACAAAAGACCCCAAATAGCTAATGGAATCCTTACAAAAAAGAACAAAGCTGGAGGTATCACACTCCCTGATTTCAAAATATACTACAAAGCTATAATAACCAAAACAGCATGGTACTGGCACAAAAACAGACACACAGATCAATGGAATAGAATCAAAAGCCCAGAAATAAACCCACACATCTATGGACAGCTAACCTTTGACAAAGGAGCCAAGAACATACAATGGAGAAAAGAAATCTTCAACAAATGATGTTGGGAAAACTGGACAGCCACATGCAAAAAAATGAAAGTAGACCCTTACCTTACACCATACACAAAAATTAACTCAAAATGGATTAAAGACTTGAATGTAAGACCTGAAACTGTGAAACTTCTAGAAGAAAACATAGGCAGTATGCTCTTCGACATCGGTCTTAGCAACATATTTTCAAGCACATGTCTGACCGGGCAAGAGAAACAACAGAAAAAATAAACAAATGGGACTATATCAAACTAAAAATCTTCTGCACAGCAAAAGAAACCATCAACAAAACGAAAAGACAACCTAATAATTGGGAGAAGATATTTGCAAACCATACATCTGATAAGGGGATAATCTCCAAAATAAATGAAGGACTCATGCATCTCAACAACAAAAAAACTAACAACCCAATTAAAAAATGGGCAAAAGACCTGAACAGACATTTCTCCAAAGAAGATGTACAGATGGCCAACAGACACATGAAAAGATGTTCAACATCATTAAGTATCAGGGAAATGCAAATCAAAACTACAATGAGATATCACCTCACGCCCGTCAGAATGGCTATAATTAACAAGACAGGAAACAACATGTGTTGGAGAGGATGTGGAGAGAAGGGAACCCTCAAACACTGTTGGTGGGAGTGCAAACTGGTGCAGCCTCTATGGAAAACAGTATGGAGATTCCTCAAAAAATCAAGGATAGAACTACCATATGATCCAGCTATTCCACTGCTGGGTATTTATCCAAAGAACTTGAAAACACCAATGCATAAAGATACATGCACCCCTGTGTTCATTGCAGCGTTCTTCACAATAGCCAAGACTTGGAAGCAACCTAAGTGCCCATCAAGGGACGAATGGATAAGGAAGTTGTGGTATATATACACAATGGAATACTACTCAGCCATAAGAAACAATGAAATCCAGCCATTTGTGACAACATGGATGGACATTTAGGGTATTATGCAAAGTGAAATAAGTCAGAGGGAGAAAGTCAAATACCGTATGATCTCCCTCATTAAGTAGCAGGTAACAACAACAACAAACAAACACATAGAGACAGAGATTGGATTGTTGTTTACCCGAGGGGAAGAGGAGAGGGAGGAGGGTGAAAGGGATAATTCGGCACATATGTGTGGTGATGGGTTGTAATTAGTATTTGGGTGGTGAACATGATGTAATGTATACAGAAACAGAAGTATAATGATGTACTCCTCAAATTTATACAATGTTATAAACCAATGTTACTGCAATAAAAAAATAAAAAAAATAAATGTAGAGGTATTTAACAGAAAAAGAAAAGCAAGTTCTAATTAATATATAGTAACCAAGGAAATCAAAATTAATATAACAAGGAGCTAATAGTGTCCAGCATTAGATTGTAAAAATCTACAAGGTTGAATAACATGGAATGTTGGCGAGACCAGAGTGAAATGGGTACTCATATGGTACTGGGGTAAATGGATATAGACACTTTATGTTGCAATTTGGTACTAGCTATGAAAATTTAAGATGCATACACCCTAGGGCCCAGCAATACCACTTCTTTTAATCTACCTTAGAGAAACACTCCCATTTTCACAGGAAGATATTTACAAGAAGGTTTTTTGCAGTATATTTGTCAAAGGGAAAGACTGAAAATATGCAGCAGTGGAATGGGCAACAGCAACGTGAGCCCTGGTGTGAACTGCAGAGTTTGGGTGACTATGATGCGTCAGTGTAAGTGCATCAGTTGTAACCAATGTACCACTCTGGGGAGTGATGTTGAAAACGGGAGAGGCTATACATATGTGGGGGTGAGGGGCATATGGGAAATCTCTGTACCTTCCTCTTGATTTTGATGTGAACCTAAAACTGCTCCAAAAAAATTGTCTATTTAAAAAAAGAGCAATTTGGCCGAGGCTCAAATCTCTTTTGGCTGCCCAGTTGCTCTCCTGCCCTCTAAGGTGCCCCTGAAACTATTACGCTAACGTGGTCATTCTTACATTTTGGTTCTGAGCTCACCAGTGGGCTGGGAAAATCTTCCCAAAGCACTGTAATCCAATAAAAATCAAAAGCCTTTTTTTTTTGTGTGTGTGTGTGAGGAAGATCAGCCCTGCGCTAAAATCTGTGCCCATCTTCCTCTACTTTATATGTGGGATGCCGCCACAGCACGGCTTGATGAGTGGTGCATAGGTCCACACCCAGAATCAGAACCCACAAACCCTGGGCCACCGAAGTGCAGCGTGTGAAATTAAGCACTAGGCCACCGGGCCAGCCCCACAAAAGCCTGTTTATGGTGTTTAAGAGTGCACATTGATAGCCATTCCTTTTACTTAAAAATTAGTAAATTACAAATAACCAATTGACAAGTAAAAATATGCATTTCCAGATTAAAAGTAATGTTTTTAGAGTTTTCTGAGGACTCTAAATTCAGTATTCTACCATGAAACCACCCTCACTGCTTGGCAAAGTTGGGAAAGTCTTTCAGCACAAGCGTGTTTGCAGATAAGTGAAGTTCCTCCATTTGTGGGGAAGAATGCTTTGTCAGATGTACAGCATCAGGACTGTTCTGAGTTGGTTTTGCTTTTCAATTACTGCTATTCTTGCTTTCTAATTACAAATGGCTGTTAATTTTTCTTAACAATCAGGGATGACAAAGTAAATGGGGATATATATGTTAAAATAAAAAAGCATAAAATACATCTGTCTATAGTATAGCTTCTATACCGACATGAAATGACCTACAATATACATAGTTGAGTGTAAAAAAGCAACTTGAAATTCAGTATGCACAGTATTGTTGAGTTCTTATAAATAGTAAAATATTGTACATTCTTACAGGTGCAAAGTGAAGAGCCTAAGTTTGGGGGCAGTGATTAAAAGGTATGATAACTTCTGTAATGTCTGAGATGTTTCAACAAGAATATATTATTATTAATGTGGATTAAAAGGTTATAAGTTTTGCCTTCAGTTTATAAGGAAGAATACACATTTTATTCATAATGGATAAAATTTTTGCTGAGGGAACTAGCATTGGGACAGGGTTCAAGAGAAAATGTGACAGAATCTCTAATTTGTGGGTGGTTATTTAAAACTACAACATAAGCAGACAGTATTTATGTACAATAAATAGAGGTTACAATAAGAGGTGTCTTCTGGGTGTTTGGAAGACTAGTCAGGTGTTCTCAGTAATTACCCATTTTTGTTTTGACATGAAGAGCCAGGAGAAATACAGAAAAAAGACAATGCCAAAATTTCTAAGGAAGAGCAGTGGTGTGGGAACACAGGCAGCTCTGGGGACCAGCCTCCCCGGGCCTTGTATATGTGACTGTAGGAGCCGCTGGTCTCACCTCAGTGTGGGGGCCATGATGCTCTGGGTGGAGGGGGAACAGTAAGATATGAGTGTGCACGGACTCTCCCTCTCCCCACCCCTCCAGGACAATTCAGTCTTAGGTTGTTCAGTTCTTCTGCTTCCCAGAAACAAGCGCTGAGTTCTGTGTTAGATCATGGGGCTTAATTCTTCATATGAGGATAGGAGGTCAAGGATTTCACACACAGGGGTGGGGTCTCTGCTCTCCTCCACCCTCAATATCATGTGCACATGTCTGCCAAATAATCACCTATGCACCCAGTTCAGATTTCCAATTCCTCCTTCAAAACTAAAATATTTACTAATAGGGAGCAGTTTAACAAATTAGAGTTCAACTATAGTAGGAAAATCTACGGATCTGTGAAAAAAGATTGAAGGAATATGTACATGTGTACATAAAAAGGAATATTTTCATGTGACTATTCTAGTCACAGAACGTTACACATAGTTTAATACAGGTTTTTAAAACATATAGAAACATAAAAATATGTAGATGAATATTTAGAAAACTTATTGGGTGCATTACAATGTGTAAGTCATGAGAACCTCTGTAACAGAGAAAGAAAATGCATGTTCACATGGGCCTGTGGACTGCAGGGTCAGCCATGCGATGTGGAGGATATTTTTCATATTCTGCTGTATACATACATTGCTTGTCATTTAAAAAGAGAACACTCATATATTTCTTATGATGGGAAAAAGAAAATTAAAGTTCTAAGTTTCTACAAAGCAAAAAGAAAGAAATTCACATATATGGAAAATTATCCACTTCTCACATGAAAGTGTTCACATCTAGAGTGGGCATCTTCTCTGGATTATGGGGGAATTTACAGTTTTTCTTGGAGTGTTTGTATTTTCCAGACCAGTTACTCTGCCTGCAATGGCTCTCCCTGGAAACCACTAATTCTCCACGAGGCACACAATAGCCATTGGACTGGGGTGAGGAGGAGCCACAGAACCAGACCCAGTCACCCCGTATGATACTTTCACTTCACTGCTTGAAAATGTCGAGCTGCTTCCTGAAGCAGACGGTATACAGCAATTTTCCCAACATGCAAATCCCCTGAAAACAAGGCCCCATAAAAAAACCCCACTACAAAACAAAGCCCCAAGCAGTATTCCAGGTTCACCTTCTACCATGCTTTCGGGGTGCCAGAGCTGGGAAATTCGGCTTGTACTGACTGGGGTTTAAGTCCTGGCTCAGCGATTGGCTATTTATTTCACCTTACACTAATTGTTGCCCGTCTAGACGTCTCAGCTGCCTCATCTCAAAGCCCTCTCATCATCTCCCCCAAGTCTCCCAGGCGTCGCTCCAGATTTTCCCACGCAGCTCTTCGGAGCCCCCACCCTCTTCCCGCCATCAGTCTTGCACGTTCTCTCATCAGGGCTCCTCACCCACACACGCCACTCTGGCTGGGCCCTCCCGGCCCGCAGTGGTCTCCCTCTTTCCCTCACGTCAATTCCTTTCCAGGCCGTTTCTGCGCATTTCTCACACCGACCACGCACGCAGCTCCTGTTTCCCGGCTTCTCAGCATCCTCAACACCCAAGCGGTGGACTCCGAGTGGTGGTCCCGGATTCCTGCACGCTCTGCGCTGCAACTTCACTTCCGCTGAGTGCACAGCCACCGTCTCCGATTTCCAGGTACAGGAAAGAAGGAGTTCTGCTTCCCCGGCTCTGAAGGTCGCACACTTCCGTTTCCGGAAGCTGAGGACACCAACTTCCGGGAATCAGCCTGGCGGGGCTGAATCCTAGCTAAGGTCTTTTTGTCCTCCAGACCAGGTGGAAGTCTTCCCTGCTCTTAAAACTCTCTGAAGTAGGGAGCTCGAGGAGAAAGCTGTCTGACCTCGGTATGATCGTTGTGGCATTGAAAGAGGGAAAGTCACAAACTACTCAGATGATCCATTGGCAAGAAATGGCAAAATGAGAAGCTATTTTGACTGTAAGGAATGCTGGCACACGGCCACAAAGACTGAATTACTTCCGTCCATGTTGACACAGAAAAATCTCCATGTAGAATTGCAAGAGCACAAGTTGTCAGGTGTTTTTAGTAAAATACCGTATAATTCTAAAAGTTTATATTTATGAACATTTGAATGTTTGCAAGGCTATACACTTATTTAACTTTTATAATTAAAATATAGTTTTTTTTCAGGTGTACATCATTATATTTCAATTTCTGTGTAGATTCTATCATGTTCACCACCCAAATACTAATTACCATTCATCACCACGCACATGTGACTAATCACCTCTTTTGCCCTCCTCCCTCTCCCCTCCCCTGTGGTAACCATGGATCCAATCTCTGTCTCTATGTGTTTGTTGTTCTTTTTGTCTTCTATTTATGCGTGAGTTCATGCTGTATTTGACTTTGTCTCTGACTCATTTCACTTAACATAATACCCTCAAGGTCCATCCATGTTGCCCAAATGGCCAGATTTCATCCTTTTTTATGGCCGAGTAGTATTCCCTTGTGTATATATACTACATCTTCTTTATCCATTCGTTCCTTGATGGGCACCTAGGTTGCTTCCAAGTCTTGGATATTGTGAATAATGCTGCAATGAACACAGGGGTGCATGTGTCTACACACATTTGTGTTTTCATGTTCTTTGGAACAATACCCACCAGTGGAATAGCTGGATTGTATGGTAGCTCTAGTCTTAACTTTTTGAGGACTCACCATACTGTTTTCCATAGTGGCTGCACCAGTTTGCCCTCCCACCAGCAGTGTATGAGAGTTCCCTTATCCCCACATCCTCTCTAACACTTGTTGTTTCCTGTCTTGTTAATGATAGCCATTCTGATAGGTATGAGGTGATATCTCATTGTAGTTTTGATTTGCATTTCCCTGATAGTTAATGATGTTGAACATCTTTTCATGTGCCTGTTGGCCATCTGTATATCTTCTTTGGAGAAATGTCTGTTCAGGTTTTTTGCCCCTTTTTTAATTGGGTTGTTAGTTTTTTTGTTGTTGTGATGTATGAGTTCTTTATATATTTTGGATATTAACCCATTATCAGAGATATGGTTTGCAAATATCTTCTCCCAATGGTTAGGTTGTCTTTTAATTTTGTTGCTGGTTTTCTTTGCTCTGCAGAAACTTTTCAGTTTGGTGTAGTCCCATTTTTTAATTTTTCTATTGTTTGCCTTGCCCAGTGAGACATGGTACTTGAAAATGTGCGGCTAAAATTGATGTCGAAGAGTGCACTGCCTATGTTCTCTTCTAGAAGTTTCATCATTTCAGGTCTTACATTCAAGTCTTTAATCCATTTTGAGTTAATTTTTGTGTATGGTGTAAGATAATGGTTTACTTTCATTCTTTTTCATGTGGCTGTCCAGTTTTCCCAGCACCAGTTATTGAAGAGACTTTCCTTTCTCCATTGTATGTTCTTGCTTCCCTTGTCACAAATTACCTGTCCATAGATGTGTGGATTTTTTTCTGGGCTCTCGATTCTGTTCCATTGATCTGTGTGTCTGTTTTTGTGCCAGTACCATGCTGTTTTGGTTACTATAGCTTTGTAGTATATTTTGAAACCAGGGAGTGTGATACCTCCCGCTTTGTTCTTTTTTCTCAGGATTCCTGTGGCTATTCAGCGTCTTTTGTTGTTCCATATAAATTTTAGGATTCTTTCCTCTATTTCTGTGAAAACTGTTGTTGGAACTTTGATAGGGATTCATTGAATCTATAGATTGCTTTAGGAAGTATGGACATCTTAACTATGTGAATTCTTCCAATCCAACAGCATGGAATATCTTTCCATTCCTTTGTGTCTTCTTCAATTTCTTTCAGCAATGTTTTATAGTTTTCAGTGTACAGGTCTTTCACCTCTTTGGTTAAGTTTATTCCTAGGTATTTTATTCTTTTTGTTGCAGTTGAAAATGGGATTGTATTCTTAATTTCTCTTTCTGCTACTGTGTTGTTAGTGTATAGAAATGCAACTGAATTTTGTATGTTGATTTTGTATCCAGCAACTTTACTGTATTCATTTATTATTTCTAAAAGTTTTTTGGTAGATTCTTTAGGGTTTTCTATATATAAAATCATGTCATCTGCAAATAGTGACAGTTTCACTTCTTCCTTTCCCAAGTGGATCCCTTTTATTTCTTTTTCTTGTCTGATTGCTCTGAATAGGACTTCCAATACTATGTTAAATAGGAGTGGTGAGAGTGGGCATCCTTGTCTGTTCCTGTTCTTAGAGGGATAGCTTTCAGTTTTTCATCATTGGGGATGATATTAGCTGTGGGTTTGTCATATATGGCCTTTATTATGTTGAGGTACTTTCCTTCTATACCCATTTTATTCAGAGTTTTTATCGTAAATGGCTGCTGTATTTTGTCAAATGCTTTCTCTGCATCTATTGAGATGATCATGTGATTCTTATTTTTCATTTTATTAATGTATTGTATCACGTTGATTGATTTGCAGATGTTGAACCATCCCTGCATCCCTGGAATAAATCTCACTTGATCATGGTGTATGATATTTTTAATGTATTGTTGTATGCAATTTGCTAGTATTTTGTTGAGGATTTTTGCATCGATGTTCATCAGTAATATTGGCCTGTAATTTTCTTTTTTTGTGTTGTCCTTGTCTGGTTTTGGTATCAGGGTAATGTCAGCTTCATAGAATGTGTTAGGGAGCTTCTCCTACCCTTCAATTTTTTGGAAGAGTTTGAGAAGGATAGATATCAAGTCTTCTTTGAATGTTTGGTAGAATTCACCAGGTAAGCCATCTGGTCCTGGACTTTTATTTGTGGGGAGGTTTTTTTTTTTTTAAGTATTGTGAAGGTTTTATTTATTTTTATTTTTTTAATTAATTTTTAAATTATATATATATTTATTTTTTGTTTCTTGTGGTAACATTGGTTTATAACATTGTATAAGTTTCAGGTGTACATCATTATACTTCTATTTCTGCATGGATTACATCATGTTCTCATGTTCGCCACCCAAATACTAATTACAATCCATCACCACACACATGTGCCTAACTATCCCTTTCCCCCTCCTCTGGGGAGGTTTTGGATTACTGTTTCCATATCCTTACTGGTGATTGGTCTATTCAAATTCTCTATTTCTTCTTGATTCAGTTTTGGAAGGTTGTATGATTCTAAGAATTTATCCATTTCTTTCAGATTGTCGAATTTGTTGGCATATAGCTTTTCATAGTATTCTCTTATAATCTTTTGTATTTCTGAGGTGTCTGTTGTAATTTCTCCTCTTTCATTTCTGATTTTACTTGTTTGAGTCTTCTCTCTTTTTTTTTCTTGGTGAGTCTAGCTAACGGTTTGTCAATTTTGTTTATCTTTTCAAAGAACCAGCTCTTGGTTTCATTAATTTTTTCTATTTTTTTAGTCTCTATTTTGTTTATTTCTGCTCAGATTTTTATTATTTCCCTCCTTCTACTGATTTTGGGCTTTGTTTGTTCTTCTTTTTCCAGTTCCTTTAGGTGCACTGTTAGATTGTTTATTTGAGAGTTTTCTTGTTTCTTGAGATAGGCCTGCATTCCTGTTAACTTCCCTCTTAGAACAGCTTTTGCTGTATCCCATAAATTCTGGCACATTGTATTTTCATTTTCATTTGTCTCCAGGTATTTTTTGATTTATCCTTTGATTTCTTCATTGACCCAATCATTGTTCAGTAGCATTTTCTTTAATCTCCACGTATTTGTGGCTTTTCTGATTTTCTTCCTATAGTTGATTTCTAGTTTCATACCATTGTGGTCAGAAAAGATGCTTGGTATTATTTCAATCTTCTTAAGTTTATGGAGACTTGTTTTGTGGCCTAATATGTGATCAATCCTGGAGAATGTTCCATGTGCATTTGAAAAGAATGTGTATTCTTCGGTTTTTGGATGGAATGTTCTGTATGTATCTACTAAGTCCATCTGTTCTAGTGTGTCATTTAAGGCCAATGTTTCCTTATTGATTGTCTGTTTGGATGATCTATCCGTTGGTGTAAGTGGAGTGTTAAAGTCCCCTACTATTATTGTGTTACTGTCTATTTCTCCTTTTATGTATGTTAATCATTGATTTGTATATTTAGGTGCTCCTACATTGGGTGCATAGATATTTACAAGTGTTGTATCCTCTTGTTGGATTGTTCCCTGGATCATTATGTAGTGCCCTTCTTTGTCTCTTGTTACAGTTTTTTTTTAAAAGTCTATTTTGTCTGATAAGGATATTGCTACCCCAGCTTTCTTTTCATTGCCATTTGCATGGATTATCTTCTTCCATCCCTTCACTTTCAGTTTGTGAGTGTCTTTAGGTCTGAAGTGTGTCTCTTATATGCAGCACATATATGGCTCTTGCTTTTTTTATCCAATCAGCCACCCTATGCCTTTTAATTGGAGCATTTAGTCCATTGACACTTAAAGTAGCTATTGATAAGTATGTACTTACTGCCAGTTTTTTACTTTTTTTCTCAGTGTTTTAGTAGTTCTTCTCTGTTCCTTTCTTCTCTTGCTCTCTTCCCTTGCGGTTTGATTGCTTTGTTTAGTATTATGTTTGGGTTCCTTTCTCTTAGTCTTTTATGTATTCATTATAGGTTTTGGTTTGTGATTACCATGAGGTTCATATATAGTAACCTACATATATAGCAATCTATATTAAGTTGATGGTCTCTTTAGTTTGACCTTTATCTGAAAGCTCTACTCTTTTACTCCCCTCATCCCACATTTTATGTTTTTGATATCATATCTGTCCTCATTTTTGTGCATGTCTATCTGTTACCCTCTTATCATGGAAATAGATAATTTTTCCTATTTGTTTTCTTCTCTTTTCCCCTTAAATAAGTGCCTTTAACATTTCTTGTAGGACTGGTTTCTTGGTGATAGAGTCTAATTTTTGTTTGTCCTGGAAACTCAATATCTCCCCTTCCATTTTTAATGACAACCTTGCAGGGTAGAGTATTCTTGGCTGTAGGTTTTTTTCCTTTTAGCACTTTAAATATATCATGCCACTCTCTTCTAGCCTGTAATGTTTCTGCTGAGAAGTCAGCTGATAGCCTTATGGGTTTTCTTTGTATGTAACTTGTCTTTCTCTTGCAGCTTTTAAGATTCTCTCTTTATATTTAATTCTGGACATTTTAATTATGATGTGTCTTGTTGTGGACCTCTCTGGCTTTATCTTGTTTGGTGCTCTCTGTGCTTCCTGTACCTGGATGTCTGCTTCCTTCCTTAGGTTAGGGAAGTTTTCAGCTATTATTTCTTTAAATAGATTCTCTGCCCCTTTGTGTCTCTTTTCTACTTCTGGGACACATATAACACAGATGTTAGTGCACTTTACATTGTCCCAGATGTCCCTTAGACTGTCCTCGCTCTTTTTAATTCTTTTTTCTTTTATCTGTTCAGCTTGGGTGATTTCCTCTAGTCTTTCATCCAGTTCACTGATCCGTTCTTTTGTATCCTCTACTCTGCTTTTAAGTCCCTCTAGTGAATTTTTCATTTCCAGTTTTGTTTTCTTCATTTCTGGTTTGTTCTTTTTTATATCTTCCATTTCTTTGTTGACGTTCTCACTGAGTTCACTCATTCTTCTCCCAAGATCAGTTAGCATCCTTATGACTCTTTGTTTGAACTCTCTGTTGGGTAGGTTGCTCACTTCTGTTTCACTTAGTTCCTTTTCTGGGGTTTTGTCCTCTTCTCTTACTTGTAACATATTCCTTTGCCTCCTCATTTTGCCTCTTTCCCTGTGCTTGTGTCTATGTATTAGGCAGGTCAACTACATCTCCTGATCTTGGAGAGGTGACCTTATATAAGTGATGCCTTATGCCAACTCTAATTCTTAATGTGTTCTCTGCCCACAACATTTCCTGAACTTCATTATGCTTACAGAACATTATACATAGAGAACATCTGGTATCTTTTGTTAAACTGCAGATTCTGATCAGTAACCCTTAGGCCTGTACCTTTGGTTTGGAAGCAAGGCTTACTGTGAGGCAACCTCATGGTCCACATGTTAAATATTCACGTCAGAATACTTTAAAAATTGATGCCTGAATTGGCCTGTAGTTCTTTCCTCCACCTCCAACACCAACCCCATGCAAACAGAAAAGAAAGAAAAACAGGTACAGGTACTTTAAAGAAACACACCAAGCAGTCATTATCTGCAGATGGCATGAGTGTATACCAAGAGAACTTCATAGAGTTCAAGAAATATTGAGAGTTCAATAAGATACCCATAGCAAGATCAACATTCAAAATCAATGGTTTTTTGATCAAAAGAAAATGCAATTTTAAAATACAATAAGAAAAACTGTTTAAAGTTTTGTAAAACCTTCAAAAATAACTGGGAACAATCCTACAAGAGATGCATGAAGTTCTCAAGGAGTAAAGTGAAACTGGAAGGAACCATAACCTCCAGAGAGACAGATTTTACTGGTGGGGTGGGGAATTCTTAATATTATGAGGAAGCCATTACCCCCAAATTCCTCTCCACAGTCCATGCCATCATACAGTTCTAAGACATTTTTCATGGAACTTAGCAAACTAACTATTAAGTTTACTGTACATAGAAGAAAAGATGTGAAAGAAGAGGCAGCACAGTTGTAAAGAATAATTAGTGATCAAGTGTTCCCATTTTCCCATTTCCTGCCCTCAGCTTTGTCTTGACTAAACTTTAATCAGCTTCTCTCTTTCCTACAGGCCCCACAATTCTGCTTACCCTCAAATTTGAACAAAAACAAGAAAGTGGAACTTGCCCATCCCCCTTCAGCTTCTTCTGGGAATTGGCTGATGACAGGGAGAGGCTCTCCTTGTCAGAAGTCATTGGTCATCTCCTCTTATTTGTCCAGATTTCCCTCCAGATATTCTGATTTTCTCTGCCTGCCTCCTTCTTTACCCAATAAAAGAAAACCCTTGTCTACACGGTTATGAGAAGGTCACAGAGTTCTGAGGTCTGAGCATTCTCCCTGTTGCAATAGTCTTTCTACTTAAAGTGTCTCCTTATCCAACCAGATTTGGTTTTATTTGACATAGAATAGAGAGATGTGCCTCATGAGATTTATAAAATCAACAAAAGTATGGAATTTTAAAAAGTGTGGAATTTTTCTAGAAATAAAAATGTGGATCAATGAAATAGAATAAAGAATACCTCAAATACAGCAATTTAGTGTTCAAAAGAAATGGAATCTCAAGTCAATGTGTGAAAAGTGTCATGGGAAATCAGTGTAGAAACAATTTTCTTTCCAGTAAATGGTGTCAGGACAACAGGCTATTCATTTAGGTAAAATTATTTACTAAACAAATTCCAGGTACATTAAAATCTACCAAAATTATAAAAGTATTAGAAAATGAAGGACAATATCCTAGACAAGAACTAAAGGAAAAATCCATACAGTAAATAATGGAAAAACTGGAGCAAAATAAAATTAAGTTTATGTTTACACCACCCTCAATTTCCTCTTTATCCCAATTGTCATGGGAATGACATTTATCCCATTTACATCAGTGTGAGCATGGACATGCGGCAACGTTGAGTGAGACTGAGTTCCAAGATACTCCTGGCCATGGCGGTCAGAAATTGTGCAGTGAACAGGGTGTGCACATCTTCCCTGACCCAGTGCCCAGCGTTCGACTCTGACTGGTGGCATCCTTAGTATCCATCCTCCCTGACAGCACGGTTACTGCATCCAGTCCCTGGGGGCAGCCCTGAGCTAGGCCAGTCCATTAGCAATCAGATTCCTGTTTGGGGGGCAGCTGGATTGTGTGTCTGGTTAGTAACACACATACTCTTCAGGTTCCTGGGGCTTCTGTTAGGGGTGGGAGAAGGATCGAATCAAGAGAAAACAATTATGATTTGTTAAAGTAGTTTAATGTAAAAATCTGCATTTGAAAGGAGTACCATGGCCCTATTTTCTGTGTTAAAACTCCAATTGGTGTTTTGGGCTTGTGGTCCTCTATTCTTTTAACCCAGCAAAAGTGGATGATCTTGCTCTAGGGGAAAATTTAAGTTCCAAACAAGGAAGTGCCAGCATTCCCATATGAATCAGAGGAACCTTAGAGACCTAAAATTGTTGAGACTGTTGCTTCCAGTTTAGCTGCCCCTCAAAGTCAAGTGAATATTTTCTCTTCTCCCCTTACCCTTCCCCAGAAGTAAAGCAGGTGACGTGGTTTTCAAGAAGAGAAGTTTATGTGACAAAAGACACCATAATCAGAGTTTGCAGACATGTGATACAATAAAATGTTTTGCATATTTGACAAAAGATATACAGATATAGATCCATATGACACACAAACACATACATACACACACATATTGTTTACTCCTTAAAGTCAATAAGAAGAATGAGTGAATAAAATAGAAAGTGTGCAAAATATATAAGCAGATAATTCACAGAGAGAGTCATTAATACAAAAATAATGAAATTTGTTGAAATTTACACTGGTCAATGAGAAAAGTACAAATTGATGTGATAATAAGATAAACTGTTTACCCATCAAATTGGGGAAAAATGAAAACATTTAATAACGTGTAATTTCAAGATTCCAAGACATCTGTAATCCTTAAGCCCCCTAATGGTTAACTACTAAGCTTATAGAATCTTAGAATTGTAAAGTTGAAAGGCACTTCACAAATCACCTAGTCTGGCCTTGTCATTCTGTGGAGGAAGGAACCTGTGCACCGTCAGAGAGGCTGGTTTATATTCTTGAAGTATCTGACTTTTTCCATCCACAAATATATAATGAACAGACCTTCTTGACATTTTAAAGTCCCTATATCTCTCTTCTTTCATTAATTTTCTTCTAAAAGAGATAAATGATTGACTAGAGCATAGAAACACCTAAGCCACAGGTCAACAAAATTTTTCATGTTAAAAATGAAAAATAAAAAAGTATGATAGTAGTATATTGATTGGATGTGGGCAATTGATCCTCTTCTTTATCACCTGGGTAATTTTTTTTTTTTACTTTTCCTCATGTTTTTTTCTTTTATTGAGGTAACATTGGTTTATAATATTATATAAAATTCATGTGTACATCATTATACTTCTGTTTCTGCATACAATACATCATCTTCACCACCCAAAGACTAATTACAATCCATCACCACACACATATACCTAATCATCCCTTTCGCCCTCCTCCCTCCTCCCTTCCCCTCTGGTAACCACCAATCCAATCTCTGTCTCTATGTGTTTGTTGTTGTTTTTATCTTCTACTTATGAGTGAGATCATATGGTATTTGACCTTCTTCCTCTGACTTATTTCACTTTGCATAATACCCTCAATGTCCATCCATGTTGTCACAAATGGTTGGATTTCATCGTTTCTTATGGCTGAGTAGTATTCCATTGTGTATATATACCACATCTTCTTTATCCATTCGTCCTTTGATGGGCACTTAGGTTGTTTCCAAGTTTTGGATATTGTGAATAACGCTGCAATGAACAGAGTGGTGCATGTATCTTTATGCATTTTTGTTTTCACGTTCTTTGGGTAAATACCCACCAGTGGAATAGCTGGATCATATGGTAGTTCTATTCTTAACTTTTTGAGGAATCTCTTACTGTTTTCCATAGTGGCTGCACCAGTTTTCACTCCCACCAGCAGTGTATGAGAGTTCCCTTCTGTCCACATCCTCTCCAACACTTGTTGTTTTCTGTCTTGTTAATTATAGCCATTCTGACGGGTGTGAGGTGATATCTCATTGTAGTTTTGATTTGCATTTCCCTGATAGTTAATGATGTTGAACATCTTTTCATGTGCCTGTTGGCCATCTGTATATCTTCTCTGGAGGAATGTCTTTTCAGGTCTTTTGCCCACTTTTTAATTGGGTTGTTAGTTTTTCTTATTGTTGAGATGTATTAGTTCTTTATATATTTTGGATATTAACCCCTTATCAGATATATGGTTTGCAAATATCTTCTCCCAATTGTTATCACCTGGGTAATTTGATAGGTCCCACTTGATAGATGTTTGGCAGAATTTAAGACAATGTAAAATGTGTATGCTCTCCAACTCCATCTTTGAACCACTTGATACCTATTCTAAGGAATTTACAAATGTTCTCCCTATGCTGTTTTTGAGACATTCACTGCAGAATTATTGCAGCAATGAGAAACAGGAGGCCATCTAAATGTGCATCAAAAAAGGGAAGGAAAAAATGAAATTTATTCATATTGTGCAATCTAAATGTATGCAACAGCAGCCAAACAGAAAGATGGGGAGCTAGATGTATGACATGCAAACAGTCTCCAAGAAATATTGTTGACTGAAGGGCCAGTTCAGAACAAAGTGCATAGTGTGAAAACTTTATGTTAACACATAGCTACAGCTAAAGTAAATATAAATATTTCATACATAAAACAGCCATAAGAAGACTCTGAAAGGTGCAGAGAAGGCAGACAGCACAGGGACCCTGGGACCCAAGGAAGTACACAATGTGAATTCTGAGGGTTTTCTTTTTGCCTCACATACCCCAGGCTTGGAACTGAAGAGGTTGCAGCCCAGAAATACCAACAGGTGCAGATAAAAAATGTGTCCCCAGAAAAGCCTGCTCTCCCTAGCCAAAGACCAAGAAAGGGGCAGCCTAGCACAACAGGAACCACTTCAGCAGTAACTGCCCCACTCCATCCAGTCACCACAGAAAGAACTGTGGCCCCACCCTCACCCTGATCAGCAAAGATCAAGTGGGAAGCCCTGACCCCCACCCTCGCCCAGCTGTAATGAAGCACTCCTCCCACCCCTATGGGGTGGCCTCAGAGAAGGAGCTGGGACTTGCATCGTGCCCATTGGTAAAAGCCTCTCTCTGTGGTGTCAGTGGAGGCCATGTGGGGAGGCATCTCCACAGCCCCAAGTCGGGTGGTGTAAGCAGAGGCCTCGTTGTGAGTGAGAACATCCTCCTCACCCGGCAGTAACCAGGTAGCCCTCCCCCACTGGGGTGTCCGTGGATCCCAAGTGGGAAACCTGGATTCCATCCTCACTTGCAGCACCAAGATGGCAGCCTTTTCCCCACTGGATGACGTCAGGGGAGTCAGCCAAAACAGAAGTTTTTAATAATGTAATCTCTTAAGTTTATGAGTTTATGGTTTCAAAACATAATACCTGATATATCCAGGATATAATACAAAAGTGATTGTCATCCTAAGAACCAAGAAAATCACAATTTCATATGACACAAATGTTAGAATTATCTGACAGGTATTTTAAAGCACCCATCATAAAAAATGTTCCAACGCTCAATCAGAAACAAACCTTTGTGAAAAAATGAAAAAAATAGACAGTCTCAGTGAAGAAATAGAAAACGCTGACAAACACAGATGATATAAAGAAGACCTAAGCGGTAATTTTAGACCTGAAAAGTCCAATAACTGAAATGAGAAATCTACCAAATTGGCTCAATAGCAGAATGGAGACAAAAGAGGGGGAAAAAATAAGTGAACTTGAACACAGAACAATAGAAATTATCCAATTTGAACATAGAATATAGAATACAAAAAATAAAATCAACAGAGTCTCAGGGACTTTGGGGACTATAACAGAAATCTAACATTTGTGTCATTGAATTCCAGAGAGAGATTAAAAAAGAATGTGGATATGAAAAGTTATTCAGTAAACATGGCTAAAAATTTCCCCAATTTCCCAAAAGACAAAAACCAATAGATTCAAGAAGCTGAGGTTTCTCCAAACCAGACAAACTCAAATCTATGCCACGAGACATCACAATCAAACTTTTGAAAACTAAAGACAAAGAAAAACCCTTGAAAGCAGTGAGAGATAATGATACTTTATCTTTAAGGGAAAAACAATTTGAATTACAGCTAATTTGTCATCAGAAACCACGGTGCCAGTGCAATTTAACACATTTCTCAAATGTTGAAAGAAAAGAGTTGTCAGCCTAGAATTCTATAAGCAGAAAAGATATCCTTGTGGAATTAAGGGGAAATCAAGACATCTTTTTTTTTGATAAAATTTACTTTTTCCCCAAATGTTAAATAAACATGATATAATGAACTATATTGTGTCCCCCTAAAATTCATATGTTGAAGCCCTGACCCCCATGGGTGTATGGAGATAGGGGCTTTTAGGAGTGATTAAGGTTAAATGAGATCATGGGTAGGGCCCTAATCACATAGGACTGATGTCCTTAAAGAAGAGGAGGGACACCAGAGCTCTCTCTCTTCTCTTCCACACGCAGAGGAGAGGCCATGTGAGGACACAGTGAGAAGGCAGCCATGTGGCAGCCAGGAGGAGACCTCACCAGAAACCAACCCTGTCGTCACCTGAATCTTAGACATCCAGCCTCCAGAACTGTGAGAAACTAAATTTCTGTTGTTTAAGCCACCCAGTCTATGCTATTTTGTTATGGCAGCCTAGCCAACTATTACATATGGACACATAGAAAACAAAGAAAGTGTAGAATATGAAGACAAAGAAAATCACCAGAATACCACCACATAGACTACTGGAAAATTGGGTGGTTGTGTTTTTGTCATCTTCTAAAACATATCATGAATATTTTTCTTTATCATTAAATATGAATCAAGGACTGTTTTGACATTGTTAAAGAGTGAAACAACTTAGTTATAGACCTGCCAGAGTTTAGGGAAGTTGGGGTAGCATGAGGGAGATCTTTGTGGTGATGGAATATTACATATCATGATTGCAGTGACAGTTACAGGAATCTACACACGTGATAAAATGACACTGAACTACAGACACGTTGTCCCGGTGTCAATTTCTTGGTTTAGATATTGGAGTATCATTACCTAAAAATGTAAACTTTGCAGGAAACAGAGTGAAAGGTACACATGAACTCTTGGTATCATTTTTGCAACTTCCTGCGAATCTATATTTATTTCAAAACAGGAACTTAAAAATAAAGAAATCTGTTAATAGATAGTAAATAGATAGGTCTTTTCACTTTGAAGCAACATCCTTGTAGGGGCAAAAAGACAAGCAGAATGATTCTTCACATCTGGGAGGTCTTTTAGACACAGTATCATGCTTCCTATATCAAAAATGTGTGAAAACCAGCCTCAGGCAGGCTTTCATAACAAATACAAGTGATGCTGTGAAAAACTTAAAAGCAGAACTGTGAGTTTCAGAGAAGTTAATCATCGGGAAGATTAGGGGGAAGACCAGGTCAGTGGTTTCCTAAGTCATCCCATGAAGACAGAAGTCATACTAAAAACTGGAAGTCGTTTTCACACGCACAGACCAAGATCAGACGTCCTCCGTGGCTGGGCTTGCTGGACTCTGAAAGATGAGAAACAGATTTCTAAGGTTGCTGCCAGGTAGGAAGAAAGATAATAATGGAGAGAGAAGACTAAAACTATCTGGGAACTGTCTGTACAGTTTGAGAATATTCTCTGTTCTTTGCCTGATTTCTGACTTGTTTTTCCACTATCTCTGTAAGGAAGAGCAGGGAAGAAATTTTAGGAAGGATATTACCTCAATTATGTTCAGTTTTCAAAGGAGAAACTTATTCCTAGGGCAGACGTGGGGACCTAGAGATATTTCTCATTTTACCACCTGTATTAGTTCAGGTTCTCCAGAGAAACAGAACCAATAGCGTGTATCTCTCTCTCTCTCTCTCTCTCTCTCTCTACCTATCTAGATTTATTTTAAAGAAGTGGCTCATGAGATTGTGGAGGTGGGAGAGTCCAAAATCTGCAGGGCAGGCCAGCAGGCTGGAAACCCAGGGAAGATTTATTGTTGCATCTTAAGTCTGAAGCCAGTCTGGAAGCAGAATTCCCTCTTCCTTGGAGGTGGTCTGTCATTTTTCTCTTAAAGCCTTCAACTGATTGGATGAGGCCCACCCAGATTGTAGAGGGTAATCTGCCTTCTCTAAGTCTACTGATTTAAATGTTGATCTCGTCTAAAAAATACCTTCACAGCAACATCGACACTGGTGTTTGATCCAATATCTGGGTACCATGACCTAGCCAAATGGATACATAAAATTAACCGTCACACCACCTATACTATTGTTTTTCAGAAGAGTAGACAACCAAATGCTCATAAAAATCTAATATGCTAAGAAAAACATAGTCCTTTAGTCTATCAGCTTTGTGTGGGTTGTGGAGTGATTTGAAGGACAATAACAGTGAATTAGTAAATACTGATATCAGTGAGGTAAGCTTAATTCTGATTACTCTGTATTTCCTTCAATGCTTGGGATACTACCTGTCACCTAGTAGGTTAGGTGTCCCTTGTATGTTGTCCTCATTGGTTGTAATTAGTTTCCAGGTTTTTGAAAACAGCCACATTTCTTATCATCTGCTTTGTGGAACATGATTTTTTTTTTAAAAAACAGTACATTTTGGAGTAACCATTGTGCAAAATGCTGTGGGAATTTGAAAGCAATGGAGAGCAAAGCTAGTTTCCTCCAGATATTTACATTTTTAGGTGTCTATGTAGAGTGTGCTCAGCAGACTAAATGACCTTATTCATACACATGGGACATTGGGACTCATCTGATCTTACTCTGGTGCCACACTTTAGAAAACAGAGGCGTGGTTGGTGGGGCATCTGAGGCATGGAATGCCTGCACCACTTTCCCAAGGGGCAGCTCCAGGCTGGTTTGGACTCAGCCCATCTGGCCCCGGAGCCTGGCCCTCTGCAGCACTGGACAGAGCTGTAGGAGAAAAGGACATTTCGTGGGCTAGGAGGGAAGAGTAGGGGTCTAGGACTCTGACCCCTGGGAGGACCAAGGTGAGCGTGTGATTCTGCCTGACCCTGGAGTCTGACCCAGACACAGTGGGTCTCAGGTACCAGGAAGGTCATAGAGGAGCTGGAGAGAAACTCTGCTCTTCGTTTTCTTCCTTCACTCTTTCCCTTTAGCCGACATACGTTGTCTGGTTACTCTGTGTTGGGCTCTGTGCTAACCCTTTGTTAGTCTTCACTAATCTACAAGCAGAGTAAAGATCAGCCTATTACGCTGTCATTGTACCCATTTTGCAGTGGGGAAAGTGTGGCTCACAGAATGGGTGGTGTTCTCAAAGCCGCACAGCCGCCATGTGGACGTCTGGGATGCAGACTTGAGCACGTCCATCTCCAAATCCATCCTCCACCAGTGTCCCCTGTCACCTTACACAGTGTGAACTGGCAGCACAGCCTTAAGAGGAATTCATCTTTGTCTTTCCCTAGGAGGAAAGATCCTAAGCACACACAGATCTGAAAAGATTTTCAGAAAGTTTTTGGTCACATGATTGGGATGACAGACCCTAATAGGTACACTGGTTATTGCCTGTAAAGAAGATTTCATTCCTTCAACTCATAGTGGTTTTCATACCAGGAAGCTTGTTGCTGTCAGTCACTCACTTCTCAGGACTGGACTGGGAGACAAAGGGGGAAAGCTGTGCCCTCAGTGCACTACAGGAGGCCAGGAGCTCAGCTGGAGGAAGCACAGAAGCCGTGGGCGCTGCACCTGGAGAGTCCACTCACCAGGAGAGGGTGGCTCCACCTGCAGCCTCCTTAGTTCTCACTCGTCACCTGTCAGCAGCTCCCCCCTCTTGATTCCAGGGCTCCACGCCCTGCTGATATCACTGTGAGCTAGGACTCACACTTCGGGATGTCTGACCCCAAACCCACATTCTTCTTGTATGCCCAGAAGCACGTACTCTAAACAGGGGGGTGATCCTGGAAGAGAAATCATTGAAGCAGATTTCTGCCATCACCAGAGAACAAAGAACCTGGGTCTGGGCAAACGCACTCCAATCTGAGGACTTTCTCCTTCAAGATTTCCCCTTCCACTGGGAGAAGTTGGAGTTCCTAAGCTGTGTCCCTGTCATAAGCTGTCTGCCTTTATTCTGTCCCCACCTCAGGCTCCATGAGGGCTGTGGCTGTCAGTGACTGATTCCTTGAGGAGTCCTTGAGATGGAGGGGAGAGGCTGAGTCCTCGATTCTGAGTCGAGTACAGGAGACTCGGGGAGGCTGCTGGAAAGCTATGGGCTGCAGGGCCAGAGCCACCTCCCCAGGAGGCAATGGCTATCGGACAGATTTTGAAGTTGGAGCTCGACTCCCCTCTCTGTCTTTTCTCGGTCGTTCTGTCGCAGGACTCTCACTGCTGCTGCTGTCGTCATTGGGACCTGCAGCCCGGAACCCTGGAGGTGAGTCTGCCCAGCAGCCCCACTAGTGACATAAGCTGGGAGCCCATGCTGGGGTCTGGGTTCTGTCCCCAACAAGGCGGGGAAGGAGGCTTATTCTGCACGTGAGGCTCAGAGACAGTCCTCTGGGGACAAGAAAAGCTGTTTCTTCCTCCCTAAATGTCCAGTGTTTTCTGAGTTCTCCCTCTTCTGAGGGAAGCCATCCCCCTCTTCCCTCCTCTCATCTACTCAGGGTCCTCCCAGTTGGCAGCTGGCTTCCTCCATTTCTTGGGGTCTCTGACCCTGGTCTTTGTCCCACAGCCTCTGCCCCCACAGCCTGTGCTCGCTGGTGCCCTCGGAACTCCACATGTGTCAGTGCCACCGCCTGTCGCTGTGATCCAGGATTCAGCTCTTTGTCTGGGGAGATCATCACCAGCCCCGCGGAGAGCTGCGATGGTACAGGAGCTTGGAGGATGCACAGGGGCATATGGAGATTGAGCGGGGAGAGTGTGGGACATCCAGAGCCCTCAGCCCTGAGAGCACAACAGAAGCATTTTGTCAAGGATGAGAGAGGAGACAGGGCAGGGGAGGGATGAGGGAAGGGAGCATCGGGTTTCATGATCAGTAGTGGAGTGTTGAGAGCTTACACAGTGGAGCTGGGCTACGTGGGTTCAAAGCTTAGCTCTGCCACTGGCTGGCTCTCTGACCTTTAAGAAATTATTTCTCCTCTCTGTGCCTCAGTTTGTTTGTCTGTATGTTAGGGGTAATCATTGTACCTACCCCACATGGATGATGTGAGATTTAATATTTAGACTAGTACAGAGCAAATTATCAACAAAGGTGAGCTATCATCATTGTTATTGCTGTTATTATTATTGTTATTATTGTTCTCATAGCACAAAGAAAGGGGAGGAATAATGGCAGAAACAGGAGGAAAGAAGCACCCAGGGCCTGGAAGCTCAGGCTCTCCTACTAGAGGGAGCTCACCAGGAACTCCTGCTTGGCTCACGATCATGGTCTCCCACCGCGTCCTCACAGCAGACCCGTGAGGCAAGCAGAGCCAGGACTGTGGTTTAAAGATCAAATTTGGGCTCAAAGAGATTGAGTGGCTTGTCTGAACTCCCACAACTAATAATGTGGTAGAATCTAAATCCAGGTGGAAAACACAGTAGTTTTTATTATTCAACAATGCAGGATCACAAAAGGAAATTATACAACCTCAAAGTGGTGAAGATGGTAAATTTTATGTTATGTACATGTTACCACAATTTTAAAAAATGGGAAAAAAGGACATTCTATGATTTTTACCAAGAAACTTTCTTCATTGACTTGAAATAATCTTAGATGCATATTTACTGATAATAAAGGAAAATATTCCTAATATGTTAGAAAATATAAGTAAAAAATACCTCTAAAATTTCCAGTAGTCTGTGTAGTGGACTTATGGGTCCATGATACTATATCGGGGAGATAGTAATTTCATCAGGGGAAAAAATGATGTTGTTTTGACACCTTCCCAGCCCACCCATGACCCTGGAGGTGTTCCTAAATGTTCCGTCATGCATTGGCACGTGTGTGTCTCATGGAGATTTGTAGGCTGGGTGACTATGGAGAGATCCTGCTGCTAATGTAGCTGGATCCCAGCTCCTTTCTGGGAACACACTTGTAGAGTTGAGAATTTCCCATCCACATGTCTCCTTGCCTATACACCTCACTCTAAATGGTCCCCCACTCGACTCCACCCCATCCCATCAACCTTGAGGACAGGTCTCCAGCCATCGCAGCCATCACAGAACAGGAGGGAAGCCCCGTTGCCCAGGTGGGGGCTGAACAGGAACCCCTCAGTGTGTGTCCCTCCTGCTCCTGTCCTGTCCTGGTGCTGACACCCACAGCCTGGGTCGGGGGCCTTAGAAGGGAAATCTGCAGGCACAGAGAGGAGAGCTCTGATCTGGGGGAGACCAGTCACCTGTCCTGACTCGTTGTGATGCTGAGAGTCCTCTCAGGCTCTAAAGTCTTTGGTCCCCTGATGGAACGTACAGGAACCAAATATTTTGGTTACGCAACAGTGTACAGACCCTGAGCTGCTCAAAGGTGACCTGGGTCATGGGCATCTTTCTTCTTGTGTTTAGAGAACAAGGAGACCAAAATGCCAGAAAACACCCCCAGCGACTCAGCTGTAGCCATTTTGTGCTACTTTCTCATTTCATATCCGACTCAGGCTCTGATAACGGGGGACTTCCCTCAGGGGTGGAGAGAGCAAGACTCCCCCAGAGGCATCCTGGGGCATCTTCACAAGGCCTGACCCTGGGAGCTGGCGGAGTGCCTGATGAGGAGTGTGGGGTGTACTTGGGCCACTGTGAGTAAAGGGGGCTGGAAGCCAGCAGTGGGCAGGCTCCTGACCTCCTGGCTTCTCCCCAGGGGTCAATGATGAGTGTGACCCTCGACTGCCTCCGGCCATGAGTCCCTCCACTTCCTCAGCATCAAGGGAGGCCTTCAATGCCAATGTCACCCTGACTGCAGCACACTCCCAGGTCCCCGACAGTGCAGAGAACTCCACAGGGGAGGGTCTGAAGCTGAGTCAGTGCCTCCGTCTACCCCTCAAGGAGAGGGGGATGCAGACATCCCCCAGCCCCTGTCATGGCACAGCAGAATGTCTGAATCTATGTGCCCTCAGGCCCAGCCAGAGAGCAGCGATGAGCAGAGAAGTAGCAGAATTTCTGGAGTAGATGGCTCCAGCCCAGCCCAGTCCCAGGAGTGCCACCTGGGAGTTGAGTTCAGCGCAGTCCCTGTGTCAGGGTCAGGCTGGAGGCCAGGGTCTCTGCTCTGTGGGTAATCACCCATTGAGAGGTGACCCTTTGTCCTGCTGTGTTCTAGACATCAACGAGTGTGGACCACCCTCGGCAGTGTCCTGTGGGAAATTCGCAGACTGCCAGAACACGGAAGGGAGCTACTACTGCACATGCAGCCCAGGATATGAGCTTGTTTCTGGAGGAAGAATGTTCAGGAACGAGAGTGAGAACATGTGTCAAGGTAAGAACCACCCCGCGTGTTCCGTCTCCTCCTCCATGAGGGTTGGGGTCACTTGTACCACTTTTCCAGGCAGCAGAGGGCCGTCCTGGGCACCTGCCTAGTCACTCACCCCCTCTGAACTCCAAGGCTCAGAAGCATACATACAGGGTCACTTCAGTGACTTTGGAACATTGTCCTTGCCCACTTGGCATCTTATTTTCAGAAAACAAAAGAGAGGGATGGCATGAAGATACCTCACGAGCTCACAGTGTGTTGCATTGCAGTGCAATATCCATCCTCTTCATCAGTCACTGCCAGAAGACTACACGGGCTTGGCCAAGCCAGGAGCCCTCTCAGATCCCCATGTTATGATGGACTCAGCATCCCCATCCAGAAACTTGAGAGGGGGAGATTCGAGGGCAGGTCCACCTTCCCCGGCCAGCCTGTCCCTGGTCAACAACCACACCTGGTGAAGACGCCTCTGGGCCGTGACTTGGCTTCTTGGCTGCTCAACCTCCATGTAATCTCTGAACAAAGCTCTGCCCTGACCCTCCACAATAATTTCAGTTCATGGGCCTGTGGACAACTCGGATGACGGGGACCTGGGGGGAAGCTGTGTTGACAGGGGCTGATAGGGTGACATGGACCCCATGCACTCACACTCAGAGAGGCAGGGGAACAGAAGAGGCTCCCATCTGGACCAAATGGCAAGAGAGCGCGCCATCAGGAACCATTGCCCCAGGCTGACCCTCTCCTGAGGAGGTCAACCCAGGCCCCATGTGGGTCTGTACCACTTGGGGACAGAAAATGGAGGCTGGACCCCACTCCATGGGGCCCACATGTCTGCATCCCTGGTGGGAGGCCAAGGGCTGAGAAAATGAAACATCTGCCACCCCTCGCCCATCAGCAGCTGCTTCCCTCTCTGGCCACCCAGCCCTCACCCACCACAGGCCTTGTTCAGATGTGATTCTCTCCACTTCCTGCCAGTCCAGAGGATGTCTTCATGGGGATCAGAAAAAGGCACCTTCACCACCCCAAGGCCACCTGGCTGGACCTCAGCCTCCACTGGCCACCCAGCCTGGCGCCCTCTCTCTGGGTGGCCCTGGCTGTCCAGCATCATCTTCATTCTCCCTTTTGCTGCCGAAAGCCTCCTTCTTGAGGGGCCGGGCTCAGGGGAAGGTCTTGGTCTGTCTGCATGGAGCTGGATTCTCAGAGTTAGTGTGGATGGGACAGCATTGTCCCGTCAGAACAACCGAGATTCTGAGGAGAACTCAGCGGGCGAGCAGCCACCCTGGGAAATGAGGACAAAGGCCGTCCCTGTGAGCCAAGCTGGTCCTGCTCGGGGAATGCAGCATTTCCCCTGCACTCAGGCCCCAGGAAGGCCCAGCCTGGCCGTTGTCCAAATGCTCAGGCTGGGACACAGGTGGCTACGATGTCCCCACCCCAGCTGGGAGCTGCCCAGGGAGGCTGAGGGAGCCGGAGCTGGCAGACAGGGAAGACTCCGGCCGTTTCCAGCCACATCTGGACAACAGAGCCTCTAGGCCACCACATGCACCCACAGGCCTCCACGTGAATAAGAAAAGGCACCCACTCACCCGGGAAGAGATAGTGGCCCCTTCCAGATGCTTCTCTGCTAGGAAACATGCCAGACTCTCAGCCCCGAAGGCTGCCTGCAGCTGCAGGCATCCGTCACCCTCTCTCCCCTTGCAGACGTGGACGAATGTCAGCAGAAACCCAGAATCTGTAAAGGCCGCAGCGTCTGCATCAACACCCAGGGCAGCTACACCTGCAGGTGCCCGCCTGGCTTGGAGCTCAACCTGACGGACCCGAAGCTGTGCACAGGTAGAGGCCCCGGGAAGACACAGCCTGGACCGGTGCTGGGGAAGGGGCGGAGGAGGTCCTGCAGCCCGAGGAGGAGGGAGGGGATCCTCACGTTCCTGGAACAGCAAGGGCCTGCCGAGACCCTGCCCAGGGCTCACCTCCCAGAAAGGTCCCACCACAGAGCAGGGAGGTGTCGGGTCTTCTGGGCCTGGAGATCCCTTGTGGTGGCCCTCCCCCTGTGAGCAGCCCCCAGACCTCGCCCCTTCCTCATCTGTCACGTGGGAGCAGAGGGAGGTGTCACTTCTGGCTCTGAGAAGGAGAACCTCAGTCCAGGGCTAAGGAGGAAGTGGATAAGAGCCTTGATCAGGAAGTCCAGCTCTCATGACTCAGTTTCCCTTTTTGCCTCTCTTTTCACCTGAAAAATGAGAACACGTACCTGCTGATCCCATCTTAAGGGAAGCTGCCAGAGCGAGCTTTCTCAGGAGCGTTGTGTCCTCAGCACAGGCTGTGAGGAGACAGGGGACCTGGGCGGGGAAGGGCTGACCCTCTTGGTTCTGCTCTAACAAAGGCAGAGGTGCGGCACTGGGTGGCAGTGGTGCCACAGCCCCACCCCCTGTGTCAACAGGTGCATAGCCATGGTGTCACAGCCTCCCTGGTTAGAGGCCTGTCTCAGGTCCCTGCAGTCCACCCTGCACCGTGCATGAGGGACTCAGTGTATCTGGGATCACACTTGCACTCACAGTTATACCCCGTCCACCTCAGAGGTGCACATAAGCTCTGAGCTTATGGAATCTTTACAGTGGAAAATGCCATCACACAGTTGTGTCCTGACAGGCTAGGTGCTGGAAAGCGGGGCATGGGGGTGTCTGCAGTGTGAAGTGCTGAGGAACTCAAGAGAAGGGGCAGTGAGAGGAGGGTAGAGCTGACCCTCCAGCTTTGTCCTCAGACGTGAATGAATGCACCTCGGGGCACAGTCCGTGTCACAATTCCACCCACTGCCTCAACGTCGTGGGCGGCTACAAGTGCCGCTGCCGCCCTGGCTGGAAGCCGGTTCCTGAGTCCCCCGATGGCCCCAACAACACCGTCTGTGAAGGTCCGGAGCTCAGACGCTGCCCTCCTGGAGACCCACACTCAGAGCATCTGAACACATCAGTGGCACCCACACAAACCTAGCAGACTGAGCAGGGGGGTGCCCTGCTGTGCTGGGTGTTAAGCCTTTGGAGACTAGATGTGAACAGATCTGGGGGTCCTGGGAGGAGCTGGGGTACCAAGGGGAAGGCTTCTGGAGCCCCCAGGCAGCATTAATCACTGACTGGGGTGAAGGTGTCCCACTGTTTCACAACCTGTATGTCTGTCCTGGCTCACCTGCCTCTGCGTCACCTCTGCACCTCCCATAACCTCAGGTCCCCCACTCAGGGGTGTGCCCTCACCGGGTGGCATCACCTCCCACCAAGGGGGGAGGGGACACAACACGGAGAAATCAGTGGGACGTGGAGAGGAGAGGGGCCTGATCCAGGCTGTGACCTGGCCTGACCCCATCTTCGTGTCCCCAGATGAGGACGAGTGCAGCTCCGGGCGGCATCAGTGTCACAGCTCCACTGTCTGCATCAACACCGTGGGCTCCTACAGGTGCCACTGCCGCCCAGGCTGGACGCTGGTTCCTGGGTCCCCCAATGGCCCCAACAACACCGTCTGCGAAGGTACCTGTCCTGACCCGACCCCAGACTCCACCCCCAGCACACACAGACACGCTCACACCTAGTGACCCGCTGTTCTGTCCCCTGCAGTGATCCTCCCCCCCTGGACTCCACCTCTTGGAATCAAGAGCCAGGTGAGTGGCCCCAGCAGGGACCGGGGGCTAGGAATCCCTGTGTACAGTCCACTCTGCCCACCCCTTTTCCCCAAGTTCCCCGCCCACCATAGAGGCTCTCTGACCCTCTCATCTCCCCTCTCCTCAGCATCTCTCCCGCTTCTTTGAAAGAGTCCAGAGTCTGAGAAGAGACTTCACGTCTCTTCAAGCCTCAGCCCAGGACACCATCCAGGTGAGGGCAGAACCCAGGGGAGGCAGGGGGAGGCACCCATAGAGGCCGGAGGAAGCTGTGGTCTGGAAGGAGGCAGACCCCAACACAAGGGCGCCCTGCTTGGAGGCCCTGCCTCTCCTGGGGGGTGGGATGAGTTGACAGCAGGTATTTGTACTCGGTTAGACACCAAAGAGCACCTGCTGACACCTGCCCTCTTGCTTTCCTGGACTTGGAGTTAGTGTTATCGTTGGCATTCATGGACAGGGTTGACCTCTGAGTGGCTGGATTCCAGGGGCAAAGACCCAGGGAATCCCATCCAGTACCACCTTTATCCCAAAATAGATAGTCTCTGGGGTCTGTTCTCTGTGCTGAGTGGGCAGGGACTTCATGTAGACCCTCTGGCCCATGGCCCACTGGCTCTGTGTCCCCATCCCCCAGAACCTTGTGCAGGAGGTGGATGATCTGTTGGAGACCCCAGAGGAACTGGAGACCCTGCCCCGCTCAGAGCAGCACTGTGTGGCCTCTAACCTGCTCTTTGGCCTGGAGGATGTCCTGAGAGGGCTGAGCAAGGCTCTGCCCAGTGGGTCATTTACCTTCTATTCATCTGCAGGCACAGGTAAGTACCCGGGTCTGCCCAGCTCCTGCTCTGCCCGTCCTCCACCTCACTCCTCCCCAACCTCACCGGAGCCAAGTGACCACGCTTGTATCTCAGTGTTACTCTCATTAACAAATTAAAATAGAGTGTTAAAAAGAAATGAAGAAAAACTGTATTAATAGCCGTTCTTATTGTAATATAAATTATCAGCAGATGAAATAATCATAATGAAGAATACAAGATAAAATAGGAATTGCTTTGAAAGAAAACAGATTATTAAATTTGGAAGATTGTAAATTTAATATTATTTGATATTTAAGTATGATTTGTTTTATTGAGGTAAAATTCACATAACGTAGAATTCACCATGTTAATCAAAGTGTACAATTCAGTGGCATTTAGTACATTCACAGAGTTGTGAGCCATCGCCTCTATTTCTTTTTTGTTTTGTGTGTGAGGAAGATTGGCCCTGCACTAACATCCATGATAATCCTCCTCTTTTTGCTGAGGAAGACCGGCTCTGAGCTAACATCTATTGCCAATCTTCCTCCTTTTTTCCCCCAAAGCGCCAGTAGGTAGTTGTATGTCATAGTTGCACGTCCTGCTAGTTGCTGTATGTGGGACGTGGCCTCGGCATGGCCAGAGACGCAACGCGTTGGTGCGCGCCTGGGATCCGAACCCAGGCCGCCAGTAGCGGAGCACGTGCACTTAACCGCTAAGCCACGGTGCTGGCCCCATTGCCTCTATTTCTGAAATATCTTCATCACCCAGAAGTAAGCACTGCACCCACTAGGCAGTCACTCCTCATGCCTCCCCTCTGCCAGCCCCTAGCATCCACTAATCTGCTTTCTGTCTCCATGGATTTGCATATCCTGGACACATCACACACATAAAATCATACAACACGTGACCTTATAGTCCAGCTTCTGTCACCTAGCATAATGTTTTCAAGGTTCATCCATGCTGTAGCATGTATCAGTATTTCTTTCCTTTTTATGGTTGAATAATATTCCATTGTAAGGATATACCACTCTGTTTATCCATTCACCCATTGATGGAAATTTGAGTTGTTGCTACCTTTTGACTATTGTGAGTAGGTTACTATGAATATTGGCGTGCAAGTTTTTGTTTGAATATCTGTTTTCAGTTCTTTGCATACATATGTAAAGTGGAATTGCTAAGTGATATGCTATTTTTTCAAAATGGCTGTACCATTTTCCTTTCTCACCAGCAACGTACAAGGGTTCCAATCTCCTCATCCTCAGAGACACTTGTTACTTCCCTTTTGTTTTTTTATTATAGCCTTTCTAGTGTCTGTGAGGTGATATCTCATTATGGTTGTGATTTGCATTTCCCTGGTTACTAATGATATTTAACATCTTTTCATGCAATTGTTGAATATTTCTGTCTGTTTTTTGGAGAAATGTCTACTCAAGTCCTTTGCCTATTTTTTAACGTGGTTGTTTGATGTTTGGTTGTTGAGCTGTAAGAGTTCTTTATATATTCTGATAGTAGACCCCATGAGACATGTGATTTGCAAATATGTTATCCCATTCCACAGATTTTCTTTTCACTTTCTTCATGATCTTTTCAATTCAACGAACAGATGTTTCAATTTTGATGAAGTCCATTTTATTTATTTTTTCTTTTGTTGCCTGTGCATTTGGTGCCCTATCTAAGAATCTATTTCCAAATCCAAGGTCATGAAAATTTATCTCCTTATTTTCTCCTAATTTTGTTAGTGTTAGCTCCTAAATTTAGGTCTCTGACCCATTTTGAGGTTTTTTTTTTGTGTGTATTGTGTGAGGTAGGGGCCACCTTCCTTCTTTTGCTTGTGGATATGCAGATGTCCCAGCCCCATTTGTTGAAGAGACTATTCTTTCTCCATTGAAGGGCCTTGGCATTCCTTGTTGAAAATCAATTGACTGTAGATACATGGGTTTAATTCTGGACTCTCCATTCTATTTTGTTGGTCTACATGTCTATTCTAATGCTGGTACCATAGTGTTTTGATACTGTAGGTTAGTAGTAAGTTTGAAATCAGAAGGTCTGAGTACTCCAAATTTGTCTTTCATTTTTAAGATTATTTTGGGTGTTTGGGCCTCTTGCAATGCCATATAAGTTTTAGGATGAGCTTTTCCATGTCTCCAAAAAAAATAATAAAATTTTGTTGGAACATTGATTATATTGCGTTGAATTTGTAGGTGATTTTGAGGGGTATTGCCATCTTAACAATATTAAGTCTTCCAATTCATGAACAAAGGAGGTCTTTCCATTTATTTAGAGTTTTTAACTTCTTTCAACTATCTTTTGTAGTCTTCTGTGTACAAATATTGAGCCTCCTTGGATAAATTTATTCCTAATATTTCATTGAAGATTTTTTTGAATTTACACATTTATCTTTATTTAGTTTTTATTTATTTTATTTTATTGAGGTCATAATAGTTTATAACATTGTGAAATTTCAGTTGTACATTATTATTTGTTGGTCACCATATAAATGTGCCCTTTACCTCTTATGCCACCCCCACAACCTGATTCCCCTCTGGTAACCACTAATCTGTTCTCTTTGTCAATGTGTTAGTTTATCTCCACATATGAGTGAAATCACGTGATGTTTGTCTTTCCCTGTCTGGCTTGTTTCGCTTAATTAATGCCCTAAGGATCCATCCACATTGTTGTGAATGGACCAATTTTGTCTTATTTTATGGCTGAGTATTATTCCATTGTGTGTGTGTGTGTGTGTGTGTGTGTGTGTGTGTGTATATATATATATATATATATATATATATATATAGAGAGAGAGAGAGAGAGAGAGAGAGAGAGAGATGTATATCATGCCTTCTTTATACAATCATCAGTCGATGGGCACCTGGGTTGCTTCCATGTCTTTGCTATTGTTAATAAATGCTGCAATGTACATAGGGTTGCATAAGTCTCTTTGAGTTTTTGATTTCAAGTTCTTTGGATAAAAACCAGTAGTGGGATAGCTGGGTCTTATGGTATTTCTATTTTTAATTTTTTGAGGTATCTCCATACTGTTTTCCATAGTGCCTGCACTAGTTTGCATTCCCACCAGCAGTGTATGAGGGTTCCCTTTTCTCCATATCCTCTCCAACATTTGTTATTTTTTGCCTTGGTGATTATAGCCATTCTAATGGGTGTAAGGTGATACCTTAGCGTAGTTTTGATTTGCATTTCCCTGATGATTACTGATGTTGAACATCTTTTCATGTGCCTGTTGGCAATTTGTATCTCTTCTTTGGAAAAATGTCTGTTCATATCCTCTGCCCATTTTTTTATTTGTGAGGAAGATCAGCCCTGAGCTAACGTCCATGCTAATCCTCCTTGTTTTGCTGAGGAAGACTGGCTCTGAGCTAACATCTATTGCCAATCCTCCTCCTTTTTCTGTTTTGGTCCCCCAAAGCCCCAGTAGATAGTTGTATGTCATAGTTGCACATCCTTCTAGTTGCTGTATGTGGGACGCGACCTCACCATGGCTGGAGAAGTGGTGCGTTGGTGTGCGCCCGGAATCTGAACCCTGGCCGCAAGTAGCGGAGCGCACGCACTTAACAGCTAAGCCACGGGGCCGGCCCTCCTCTGCCCATTTTTTGATCGGGTTGTTCATTTTTCAGTTTTTGAGTTGTGTGGGGTCTTTATATATTTTGGAGGTTAATCCCTTGTTGGATGTATGATTTTCAAATATTTTCTCCCAGTTGATGGGTTGACTTTTGTTTTGTTCCTGGTTTCCTTTTCCTTGCAGAAGCTCTTTAGTCTGATGAAGTCCCATGTGTTTACTTTTTCTTTTGTTTCCCTTGCCCGAGTAGATACGGTATTGGAAAAGATCCTTCTGAGACTGATGTCAAAGAATGTACTGCCTATATTTTCTTGTAGCAGTTTTATGGTTTCATGTCTTACCTTCAAGTCTTTGATCCATTTTGAGTTAATTTTTATGTACAGCGAAAGATAATGGTCAATTTTCATTTTTTGTATGTGGCTGTCCAGTTTTCCCAACACCATTTATTGAAGAGACTTTCCTTTCTCCATTGTTATGTTCTTAGCTCCTTTGTCGAAGGTTAGCTGTACATAGTTGTGAAGTTTTATTTCTTGACTCTCGATTCTATTCCATTCATCTGTGTCTGTTTTGTACCAGAACAATGCTGTTTTGATTACTATCGCTTTGTAGTATGTTTTGAAGTCAGAGATTGTGATGCCTCCAGCTTTGTTCTTTTCTCTCAGGAGTGCTTTGGCTATTCCAGGGCCTTTTGTTGTCCCATATGAATTTCAGGATTCTTTGTTCTATTTCCATGAAGAATGTCATTGGGATTCTGATTGGGATTGCATCGAGTCTGTAGATTGCTTTAGGTAGTATGGGCATTTTAACTATATTTATTTTTCTAAACCATGTGCATGGAATACCTCTCCATTTATTTATATCATCATCGGTTTCTTTCAGTAATTTCTTAGAGTTTTCATTGAATAGGTCTTTCACCTCCTTGGTTAAATTTAATCTTAGGTATTTTATTCTTTTTGTTGTGATTGTAAATGGGACTGTATTCTTGAGTTCTCTTTTTGTTAGTTCATTATTAGATTATCAAAATGCAACTGATTTTTGTAAGTTGATTTTGTATGCTGCAACATTGCTGTAGTTCTTGATTATTTCCAATAGTTTCCTGATGGATTCTTTAGGGTTTTCTACATATAAGATCATGTCATCTGCAAACAGCAAGACTTTCACTTCTTCATTGCCTGTTTGGATTCCTTTTTCTTGCCTAATTGCTCTGGCCAAAATCTCTAGTACTGTGTTGAATAAGAGTGGCAGGAGTGGGTGCCCTTGTCTTGTTCCTGTTCTCAGAGGGATGGATTTCAGTTTTATCCCCATTGAGTATGATGTTGGCTGTGAGTTTGTCATATATGGCCTTTACAATGTTGAGGTGCTTTCCTTCTATATCCATTTTATTGAGAGTTTTTATCATAAATGGATGTTGGATCTTGTCAAATGCTTTCTCTGCATCTATTGAGATGATCATGTGGTATTTATTCCTCATTTTGTTAATGTGGTGTATCACATTGATTGATTTGTAGATGTTGAACTATCCTTTCATCCCTGCTAAAAATCCCACTTGATCATGGTGTATGATCCTTTTAATGTACTGCTGTATTTGGTTTGCCTACATGTTGTTGAAGATTATTGCATCTATGTTCATCAGTGATATTGGCCCGTAATTTTCCTTCTTTGTGTTGTCCTTGTCTGGCTTTGGGATCAGGGTGATGTTGGCCTCATGAAATGTGTCAGGAAGTTTTCTGTATTCTCTAATTTTTAAGAATAGTTTGAGAAGGATAGGCATTAAATCTTCTTTGAATGTTTGGCAGAATTCTCCAGAGAAGCCTTCTGGTCGTGGACTTTTACTTTTTGGGAGATTTTTGATTACTGTTTCATTCTCTTTTCTTGTGATTGATCTATTCAGACTCTATTTCTTCTGGATTCAGTTTTGGGAGATTGTATGAGTCTAAGAATTTATTCATTTCTTCTAGATTGTCCAATTTGTTGGTGTACAGCTTTTCATAGTATTCTCTTACAATCTTTTGTATTTCTGTGTTGTCTGTTGTAATTTCTCCTCTTTCATTTCTACTTTTATTTATTTGAGACTTCTCTTTTTTTTTGTAGTGAGTCTGATTAACGGTTTGTAAATTTTATTTATCTTCGCAAGGACCACCTCTTAGTTTCATTGATACTTTTCTTTTTTTTAAATTTCATTTATTTCTGCTCTAATTTTATTATTTCCCTCCTTCTGCTGACTTTGTAAGCTGGCTTTCTTTGTTCTTCCTCTTCTAGTTCTGTTAGCTTTAGTGTAAGATTGCCTAGTTGAGAGTTTTCTTAGTTGTTATGGTGGGTCTGCATTGCTATGAATTTCTCTCTTAGGATTGCTTCTGCTGCATCTGATATCAGTTGGTATGGTGTATTTTCATTCTCACATGTCTATAGATATTTTTTGATTTCTATTTTAATTTCTTCAATGATCCATTGCTTGTTCAGTAGCATGTTGTTTAATCTCTACCTATTTGTAACTTTCCCAGCTTTTTTCTTCTTGTTGATTTCTAGTTTCATATCCTCATGGTCAGAAAAGATGTTTGGTATGATTTGAATCTTCTTAAGTTTATTCAGGCTTCCCTTGTTTCCCAGCATATGGCCTATCCTTGAGAATGTTCCATATACACTTGAGAAGAATGTGTATTCTGCTATTTTTCGATGGAATGTTCTATATATATCTATTAAGTCCATCTGGTCTAGTGTTTTGTTTATTCCACTATTTCCTTGTTGACACTCTGTTTGGATAATCTATCCATTGATGTAAGTGGGTCCCCTACTACTATTAATTCCCCCTACTATTATTGTGTTGTTGTTAATATCTCTTTTTAGGTTTGTTATTAGTTGCTTTATGTACTTTGGTGCTCCTGTGTTAGGTGCATATATATTTATAAGTGATATGTCTTCTTGGTGGGGTGTCCCTTTTATCATTATATACTGCCCCTCTTTGTCTCTCATTGCCTGTTTTATCTTGAAGTCTACTTTGTCTGATATAAGTATGGCAACAGCTGCTTTCTTTTGTTTGCCATTAGCTTGGAGTATCGCCTTCCATCCCTTCACTCTGAGCCTGTGTTTGTTTTTAGAGCTGAGATGTGTTTCCTGGGGGCATCATATTGTTGGGTCTTGTTTCTGCGTCCATCCTGCCAGTCTCTGTCTTTTGATTGGAGAATTCAATCCATTTACATTTAGAGTCATTATTGATATATGAAGGCTTAATGCTGCCATTTTATCACTCATTTTCTGATTGTTCTGTATTTCCCTTGTTTCTCATCCCATGTATTTTGGACTGCTAATTCAGTTTGGTGATTCTCTATGATGGTTTTCTCAGTTTTCTCTGTATTTATCATTTGTGTTTCTGTTCTGATTATTTGTTTAGTGGTGACCATAAGGTTTGTATAAAAAATCTCATAGATGAGATAGTCCATTTTCTGATAGCCTCTTATGTCCTTATTCTAAGCTGATTCCATCCCTTTCCTCGTCCCTTTCTAAGTTATTGTTGTCACAACTTATTCCATCCTGTGTTGTGTGTTTGTGATTAAAATGAGGAGATTATAGTTATTTTTGAAGTTTTCCTTCCCTTTAGCTTTAATGTTATAATTAAGTGTTTGCTAACCTGTTCTGATAGAGAGCTACAATTTTGAGATTTTATCTGCCTATTTATCTCCTTTCTCAAGGCTTTGTAAACTCTTTCTTTTTTTTTTTTAAGTATGAGGGCCTTCTAAATCATTTCTTGTAGGAGGGCTCTTGTGGCAATGGACTCTCTCTGCTTTTGTTTATCTGGGAAAGTTTTTATTTCTCCATGACATCAGAAGGATACTTTCAATGGATAGAGTATTCTTGGCTGAAAGTTTTTGTCTTTCAGAATTTTGAATATATCATCCCACTGTCTCCTAGCCTGTAAGGTTTCTGCTGAGAAATCTGTTGAACTCCTGATAGGGGTTCCTTTGTAAGTTATTTTCTTCTGCCTTGCTGCCCTTAATATTTTTTTCTTTGTCATTGACTTTGCCAGTTTTACTACTATATGCCTTGGTGAAGGTCTTTTTACTTTGGTATAATTAAGAGTTCTATTAGCTTTTTTTACTTTTAATTCCAGCTCCTTCTCAAGGTTTGGGAAGTTCTCAGCTATTATTTCTTTGAATAAGCTTTCTGCTCCATTCTCCCTCTGTTCTCCCCTGGAATACCTATAATCCTTATGTTGCATTTCCTAATTGACTTGGATATTTCTCAGAGAATTTATGCATTTATTTTTAGTCTTAGTTCTCTCTCCTCCACCATCTGAAGCATTTCTATATTTCTGTCCTCTGGATAGCTAATTCTATCCTCCATATTATCAGCTATGGTACTCAAGGACTCCAGATTTTTCTTTCTCCCATTCATTGGGTTTTTCATCTCCTACATTTCTGATTGGTTTTTCTTTATAGTTTCAACCTCTTTGTGGAGAATTCCCTCCATTCATTAATTTTTTCTTGATTTCATTGAACTATCTGAATTTTCTTGTAACTCGTTGAGTTTCATGATAGCTATTTTGAATTCTCTGTCATTTAGATTGTAAATTTCTATGACTTCAGGATTGAATTCTGAGTGCTTGTCACTTTCCTTCTGGTCTGGAGTATTAATATTTTTCTTCATACTATTTGATGGCATGGATTTGTGCCTTCACACAAAGATAGTATCTGGTCACATTTCCACCTGCCACCACTGAGAGTGGTGTCAGGAGCTGTGTATTCTGAGCCTTCCATGATCCCTGGCATCTGTGGTAGTCCTTTGGAATCTATGCTGACAGGTCCTGTCTGAGATTTCCACCCCCAGCTGCTGCTTCTCTGACACATGCATGGACACTCTGGTGGGGATCCTGTGCCCTGGTCTGCCAGGCAAGCTGATGTGCCGGGCCGCGGGAGGGGTGCTTAATTTTGCATGCACAATCCTGGGGGCATTCTAGCTCTGTCCTCGCTATCTACCCTCCTGGGGTGCTGGCTTGATGAAGATACCCCCCAAATAGCTCAGTGTCCTCTGTGTGGAGCTTTCCCTCAGGGTTTGAGGGAACTTGAGAGCAAAGGAATTCCCATAGAGAGCTGCCCCTCTCCCCTCTTTTCTCAGAGCTGCATGTGGTGCTTCACCCTAGATTGCTGTGGGAGAGGGAGAGAAGATCCCCTTACCTCCTTCCACTTCCTCTGGGAGGTCCAGCACCTCCACCTTCAGAAGTATGCCTGCCTGGGTCTCTCTGATGTAGTTTCTGTTGTTCAAATGTCCTCTGTTGGTTTATGAGTTTCCTTTTCATTGTCTCTTGGGGTAAAGTCTAAGGGGAGAGCTCACTCCACCATGATGCTTGCACCACTCTCATTAAAGATTTTTGCGTCTATGTTCATAAGGGATATTGGTTTACAGTTTTGTTTTCCTGTGATGTCTTTCTCTGGTTTTGTTTTCAGGGTAATGGTGATCTCATAGAATTATTTAGGTAATGCTCCATCCTTTTCTATTCTATGGAGGAGTTTACAAAGGATTCATGTTAATTCTTCCTTAAATGGTTGGTAGAATTCACCAGTGAAGCCATCTGGTCTGAGCTTTTCATTTTGGGAAGTTTGTGATTACTGATTCAATCTCTTTACCTGTTGTAGGCCTGTTCAGACTCTTTATTTCTTCTTCAGTCACTTTTGTACTTTGTGTGTCTCTAGGAATTTGTCCATTTCATCTAGGTTATCTAATTTGTTGTTGAAAAATTACTCATAGTTTCTGCGACAATCCTTTGTAAATTCAGATGATATGCATATATATATATACCATTATTATTTATACCAAATATTATATGCAATATTATAGTATATATGAAATAATGGTTTTGTGTGGGACAAGAAATAATAGTATTACACATAATTTTGGTGTATATATATATATGTATATATATATATATATACATACATCAAATAATGGTATTATGTCAACTACTGTGGCACAATTACTAATCTCACTCCCACAACACATAGAATGTCTCTGGAAGTGCATATATAAAGTAGCGGTACTGTTTTGTACACAAAATGATAGTATTACACGTAGTATTGTGACTATGCATATATATAAAGTCACGCTATTAAAGCACCACTACAGTCACAATTACTAACCTAACTCGATTGTGTAACTCCCACATTCTATGTGTAACTCATAGAACTGTCCATGGAGGTGCTGGAGCAAGGAGACAAGAATGTCATCTTGAGTCAGAATCAGGCAAAGATGCTGCTGAACTGGGATGTGGTGCAGAAATCTGGTGACGCAGGTAACAGCTGAGATGGGGAGAAGGTCACTGAGGCTTCATAGTATAAGTGCCCAGGGATGTGACAAGTAGAAAATTAAATGTTAAAGGGATATTTGGGATCTGGTGGAGACACAAGGAAAGAGTTCATCAGAAGAGAAGGGGTCCTGTTGGGGATGCCAAGACATCAACCTTAGCCTTCTCCTGCAGGCCCTTCTGTGGTGGGCCTTGTCTCCACTCCAGGGATGGGTAAGTTGCTGGCTGAGGCCCCCGTGGTCCTGGAGCCTGAGAAGAGGGCAGTTGTACATGAGACACACAAACAATTGCTGCAGGTAGTCTCCCCTGTCCTGTTCTCTGATGTCCTCACCGCCTTTATGAGCAACAAGGACACCCAGAACCTTAGCTCCCCAGTCACCTTCGTCTTTAACCATGTGAGTCCAGGTGGGATGGGCTGTGGGTGTGGAAGAGGTCTGAGTCCTGGGCACAGCCTCGGGGTTCAGGGAGGCTCCCTTGTGGGTGTGTCAGCTCCCCAGGAAAGCCCTTCATGTGCCAGCTTTGTGTCATCCCTTCTGAGCACCAGAACCACCAGCTCACACCTTCACCCTGTTCCTACAGTCAGTGAACATTGGACAAAGGCAGAGGGAGTTCTGTGTCTTCTGGGAGCAAAGCCCAGATGGATGTGGTCATTGGGCCACCACAGGCTGCAGGGTGGTGAGCACCAGAGATGCCAGCACCACCTGCCAGTGCACCCACCTCAGCAGTTTTGCTGTCCTCATGGCCCACTATGACATGCAGGTGAGGGCCTTGAGAGGGCTGCATTCAGTGTGCATCACACTGTAACAAATTCCCACAACATAGCAGTTCAATAGAACCACAAAGGTATTATCTCCCAGTTTCTGCAGGTCAGCAGTCCTGTGTGGTGTAGCTGGTTTTTCTGCTTAGGATCTTACAAGTCTTACAAGCCTCTCCTCTGAGGCTTGGGATCCACCTCTAAGCTCACTGGTCACTGGAAGAATTCAGTTCCTTGCAGTTGTAGGACTCAGGGCCCACTTTCTTGCTACTTGGCAACAGGGGACCATGCTCAGCATCTATGGGCTACCTGTGTTCCTTCTCACATGGCCCTTTCATAGGCTATCTCACAAAGTATCGGTGTTCCTGTCTGGAGGCAGGCAGCAGAAGTTCCCTCACATAAAAACTCTCTCAAAATTTGAACCTTATTCTCCAGTAAGAGCCCAGATTTTAAAGGATTCACCTGATTAGATCAGGCCCACTCAGGGTAAACTCCTTTTCTTAAATTCAGTTGATGTAGGACCTCCATCTGCAAAATCCCTTCACAGCAGCACCTAGATTGCCTTTTGATTAAAAATCTGGAAGAAGTTGTGTGTACACCGGGTGACCTGCTTACTTTCTTTGCGTCTCAAAAGCCAGAGACTCAATCAGGTGATCTCTAAAGAAAAATAAGCCCTTGTGAGTACCAGGGCTTGGTGCAGGGTCTGAGTTAATCAATTCAGAATCCCCTAAAATTCTAACATTGTGACCCTGTATGTACTTAGCCGTAAAGATTACAAATTTACCTGGCTCCTCCATTCCTAATTTTTCTATGCCTAAAAATAAAAATAAAAATGGTGGAAGCAGTATCAGGAAGGTGTGACTGTGATGTCCTCTTTGCTTGGTCCCAGGAGGAGGACCCCGTACTGGCTGTGATCACCTATGTGGGGCTGAGCCTCTCTCTGCTGTGCCTCCTCCTGGCGGCCCTCACCTTCCTGCTGTGCAGAGCCATCCAGAACACCAGCACCTCGCTCCACCTGCACCTCTCCCTCTGCCTCCTCCTGGCCCACCTCCTCTTCCTCACGGCCATCGACCGAACCGAGATCAAGGTACTGACCCTGTCCCAGTGGGCCCTCTGCCCTGCCCCAGGGGTGCTGAGTCCACGGAGCCACGCTGAACTGGACACTGTAATAAATGATCTTGTGTCTTGGGGAAGGTGAGGGGTGAGTAGCCAGTTTCACATTGACTGATGCAACTGGAAGACAAACCCTCTCTGACAACTCCTTCGTGCTCCTCAGAGTCCTCCCCAGGGGCAAGGTGCAGGAGAGGTCCTGGGCCACCCTCCACCCTGACTGTCCCTCCTGCTGACACCTGCCTCTGCCCCCAGGTGCTGTGCGCCCTCATCGCGGGTGCCTTACACTATCTCTACCTGACCTCCTTCACCTGGATGCTGCTGGAGGGCCTGCACCTCTTCCTCACTGCTCGCAACCTGACGGTGGTCAACTACTCCAGCACAAGCAGGTTCATGAGGAAGCTCATGTTCCCTGTGGGCTACGGGGTCCCGGCTGTGATTGTGGCCATTTCTGCAGCATCCAGGCCTCACCTTTACGGAACACCCAGCCGGTAAATGCAAATTCCCTCTGTCCTTTTCTTCTCCAGCACGACCATGGCTGTCGTAGAACCAACAGAGCACTTTGATCATGCCAGAGCATAATATGGAGAGAGACACTAAGTAATAATCCAGAGAGCTTTTTTCTGGGGGAAGATATTATTAATTAAGGAGAATGTTTTTAGATCTCTGTCCTTGAAATTGCAAAGATGAAATCAAAAGAAGTTCTTAGGATGTCATTTAAAAAAATCTAACCTGCTTCTTTATCTAAATACAAAGGATATTCCAGTTTTTCATTTGTAAAAGTAGAGCTTTTCTTTTTTTTTTTAAATTTTTTGTTTATTGCAGTAACATTGGTTTATAACATTGTAAAAATTTCAGGTGTACATCATTATACTTCTATTTCTGCATAGATTACATCATGTTCACCACCAAAATACTAATTACAACCCATCACCACACACATATACCGAATTATCCCTTTTACCCTCCTCCCTCCCCGCTTCCCCTCTGGTAACCACCAATCCAATCTCTGTCTCTATGTGTTTGTTTATTGTTGATATTATCTACTACTTAATGAAGGAAATCATATGGTACTTGACCTTCTCCTTCTGACTTATTTCACTTTGTATTATACCCTCAATGTCCATCCACGTTGTCACAAATGGCTGGATTTCATCGTTTCTGATGGCTGAGTAGTATTCCATTGTGTATATATACCACAGCTTCTTTATCCATTGGTCCCTTGATGGGCACTTAGGTTGCTTCCAAGTCTTGGCTATTGTGAATAACGCTGCAATGAACACAGGGGTGCATGTACCTTTACAAATTGGTGTTTTCATGTTCTTTGGACAAATACCATAATCAAAATAATAGACTCTATCATAGTTAAGGTTTACAAGGTGCTTGTTGTGGGCCAGGCACATTTCTAACCATTTTTACATGTGTTAATTAATCATCCCTCACACCAATACTGTGAAGCAGATGCGTACTGTCATTTGCCCCATTTTACAGAATGGTAGACTGAGGCACAGATAGTTTAAGTAAATGCCCAAAGGTGCACAGATAGAAAGTAGCAGAGCTGTGACTTGAATCCAGGCAGTCAAGCTCCTGAGCTTGCAGTCTTTTGTTTCCATCTTTTACTACCAGGTTTACTGTTTTTACATTTTTATTGAAATATATTTCACATACCTAAAATTTACCCTTTTAAAGTGTCCAGATCAGAGGTTTTTAGAATAACCAGAGTTGTGCAGCCATCACCACAATATAAGTTTAGAATGTTTCCAATTCCCCCAAAGAAACATGGTGTACAGTAACCTTCACTCCCCATTCCCGCCACCCACGCCTCCACCCAGCCCCTGACAGTAACTCATCTGCTCTGTGTCTCTGAGGATCTCCCTATCCTGGATATTTCACTTAAGGAACTCATGCATGTGGTCTTTGTGACTGGATCCTTTCACTCAGCATGATGTTTTCATGGATTGTCCATGTTGTAGCAAGTTTCATGACCCCATTTTTTGTTGTTGTTGCTGGTGGTGTTGTTTTATAAGTAATATTCCGCTATAAGGATATACCACATTTCGTTTATCCATCCATCAGTTGATAAACATTTAGATTACTTCCAATTTTTTTCCTATTATGAATGATGCCACTATAAACATACATGTACAAGTTTTTGTGTGAGTTTATATGTTTTCATTTGTCTTGGGTATATATCTACAAGTAGAACTACTGGGTCATATGGCAAATCTATGTTGAGCATTCTGACAAACTGCCACCTGTTTTCCAGTGTCTGTACCATTTTACATTCCCACCAGCAGTATATGAGGATTTCAATTTCTCCACATCATTGTCAACAGTTATTGTCTACATTTTTGACTCTAGCCATACTAATGAGTGTGCAGTGATATTTTATAGGGGTTTATATTTGCATTGCCCTAGTGACTAATGACGTTTTGCATCTTTTCATGTGCTTATTGACCATTGGCATGTCTTCTTTGGAGAAATACTCATTCAAATTTTTTACCCATTTTTAATTGGGTTTTTGTCCTTTTATTGTTGAGTTGTAAGAGTTCTTAATATATTCTGGCTGCTAGTCCATTATCAATACATGATTTAAATATTTCTTCCAATCTTTGCCTTTTCACTTTCTTGATAATGTGCTTTAAAGCGGAAAGTTTTTAATTTTAATGATGTCAAATTTACCTGTTTTCTTTTGTTGGTCATGCTTAGGATGTCATATCTAAGAAACCATTGCCTAACACAAGGACGCAAAGACTTATTCAAGTTTTTTTTTCTAGAAATTTTATGGTTTTAGCTATTACAATTATGTCTATGATAGCTCTTGAGTTAATTTTTGTGTATTGTATGAGGTAGGGGCTTAATTTTACCATTTTGCATGTGGATACCCAGTTTATTTATAATGTAATTACTGATATGGTAGGGTTTGTATGCCATTTGACATTTCTTACCTGTATATCTTATATCTTTTTTAATTCTCCTATTCCTCATTTCCTTCTTTTGTGCTAAATAGACATTTTCTAATGTACCTTTTCAATTCCCTTGTTTCTTTTACTATGTGTTTTGAGTTGCCCTGCGGATTGCAATTAGCATCTAAATTAATTTCAATACTATACAAAAACTTTCTTCCAATATTTCTCTATTCCCTTCCTCCTCTTTTGTACTATTATTGTCATAAACCATTGATGCAGTTTTATAAGTACTGCTTTGTGCAGTTGTCTTTTAAAACAGGAGAAGAAAAGAGTTACAAACAAAAAAAAGTTTATAGTGCCTTTCCTGATACCCATGTAGTTACCTTTACTGGCGCTCTTTAGTCCTTTGTGTGGATTCAAGTTACTGCCTAGTTTCCTTTTCTATCAGCATGAGGGGCTCATTGAGTATTTCTTGTAGGACAGTTATGCTAGCAAGACTTATCTTATTTTTGACTATCTTGAGATGACCTATTTTCTTTTTTTTTCAAGGAGAATTTAGCTAGATATGGAAGGCTTGGTCGATTAACTTTTTTTTGACTCTTTGAAGATGTCATCCCACTGCCTTCTGACCACCATGATTTCAGACAAGAAGTCATTTGTTAATCTTATTGAGGACCTCTTGTACGTGAAAAATCAGTTTTCTCTTGCCACTCTGTAGATTTCGTCTTTGACTCTTGTCAGTAGGTCTCTGATGTGCTGAAGTGTGGTTCTCTTTGAGTTTATTCCACTTGGAGTTCTTCAAATTTAGGGAGTTTTTGGCCATTCATTCTTTAAGTAATTTTCTGCCCTTTTGCTTTGTCTTTTTCTGGGATGTCAATTATGTGCATGTTGGTGCACTAGGTCTTGTGCCACAGGTCTCTGAGGTCCTGTTCATTTTTCTTCATTCATTTTCTTCCTCTCCCTGAGACTGCATAATCTCTATAGACCTATATTCAAATTCATTAATTCTTTTTTTTTGTTGTTTCTGAGGAAGATTTGCCCTGAGCTAACATCTGTTGCTAATCTTTCTCTATTTTGTATGTTGGTTGCCACCCTAGCACAGCCACAAGTGGTGTAGGTCTGCGCCCGGGATCCAAACCCGGGCCACTGAGGTGGAGCATGCCAAACTGAACCACTACGCCACTGGGGCTGGACCTATTAAGTCTTTCCTTTGCCTGCTCAATTCTGTTGTCCAGCCCCTCAGAATAATTTTTCATTTCAATTATTGTACTTTTCAACTCAAGAATTCCTATTTGCTTCCATTCATAATTCATTCATATTCTTTATTTGGTGAAACATTGTTGTCATACTTGCCTTTAATTTTCCAGACATGGTTTATTTTAGTTCTTTTAATATATTTATAGTAACTTATTTAAGACTTTGTGTACTAAGCCCAAAACCTGTGCCTCCTCAGGGACATTTTCTTTTGACTTATTTTTTTCATGTGTATGATGCATACTGTTTGGTTTCTTTGTGTATATCATAAATTTTTGTTTAAAACCAAGTGTTATAGATCATATATTGTAACACTCCTGTTATCAGATTCCTCAAAGGTTGGTTGTTATTTCTAGTTTGTTGTTGTTTGTTTGTTACTGACTTTCCTGAACTAATTCTGTGCATTGATCGTTCTCTGTAGTATGTGGCCTCTGAGTTTTCTGCTAGCTTTTTAAAGTTCTTGTTTTTATTTTTAAACCTGGGTGCCTAGGAGGTCATACTTGGTTCAGGACAATTTAGTGGCGACTCAATCTTTGGGCATAAGATTTCCTTACATGCCTGGCCTATATGCTTTGAACTCTTTTACAAGGTATGTGTGTGAGAAGGCACACCTGCAAACTTCAGGAAGCTTGTGTAACAGACTGAGCTCTCACTTCCTGATGGCACAAAGCCTCAAGGTCAGCCAGAGAGGAGAGACTGCTGCCTTCTTTATTCCCAGTCCTTTCCTGAGCATGGGCACAGCCTTGTGCATCCTTAGGTTTCCAGGAAGATTTCAGAGCTTTTCAAGATTCCCTGTGGTCCTTTAGTGCTCCAGTATTTTCTTTATATTCCCAGACAAGTTCTTGCTGGCTCATCCTGAAGTCACAGCCTTAGACAGCTGGTGGTGTGACAGTAGTTTGCTATTGTTTTGGTAAAGCCCATGGAGTAGGCCTTTTTGTCCCCCACTCAGAAGAGCTTTCAGTCAAATCAAATAGCCACCAAATTTTGAGAATAAAATGTTCCCAGGGAGTCAAAGTGTGAGAAAAAACTACCAGCTGTGCTGTCAGGATGATGGTGACGCCTTTAACAGATCTCTAAAAATAGTCATATCTCTCTGTTGTCTGCAAGGCTAGCAAGTCTTGGCTGCTGCACCACTAAGCTGGGGAGAGAAGGAATGGAAATGGCTCCACGTTAAAACATCACAGACTCCTTCCTCTCCAGTCTCATTGAGGTTCAGTAGTTTCTCTTGGATAGACTACTTCTAGTTTGTTCTGTGGCTTTGGATAATTGCTAGAGTCTTGAAATTGTTGTTTTAGTTGTTTTGCTTATATTTTTGTTGTTTTAGATGGAGAGCACATTTACCAAGGTCTTCACTCCTCCATTCAGGAATTCAGTCCCCCAGAACGTGCACTATTAACCAGGATGAGCTACTAAAATTCATGTTCACCTGTGTCAGCTGAGCTCTTTCCAGGTGTCCTCCTTGGACACGTCAGTTCTTTCCTGATTACATTCTTCTCAGTGTGTGCTTCGCTGTCCTGAGATGTCCTGAGACACTCTGCTTGTCCTGAGTTGTCTTCCCCACTCTCCACTTTACGCTCATGTGGGATCTAGAGTGGATTCTCTCACTCTGACAGTAAAACCTTGAGCAACAGATGTAAGCTGTCTATGCCTCAGTAACCAATCTTGATCATAAGAGAACTTTTGTTTTGCACTGTTGTTAAAATTATATTGAGTAACTCAACAGCAAAAGACAAATAATGCAATTTAAAAATTGACAGATTTGAATAAACATTACTTTAAAGATATAAATGACCAATAAGTGCATGAAAAGGTGCTCAACATCATTAGTCATTAGTGAAATGAAAATTAAAAACCACAAAATGCGGTATCACTTCACACCCATTAGGTTAAATGGCTAAAATTAAAAAAACGAAAGACAGGAAGAAACTGTTTGCAAGGATGTGGAAAAATTAGAACCCTCATACATTGCTCACTAGAATGTAAAATAGTGCAGCCACTTTGGAAAACAGTTTGACAGTTTCTCAAAGGTTGGACATATAGCTGCCACATGAGCCAGCAATTCCACTCCTAGGTACATACCCCAAACAAGTGGAAAGATGTCCACACAAAAACTTGTACATGAGTGCTCACAGCAGCATTATTCAAAATAGCCAAAAACTGGAAACCAACTAAATGTTCACCAACTGATGAATGGATAAATAAAATGTGACATATCCATAAAAGGGAATACTATTTATCCGTTAAAAAAGACTAAAAAATATTATTCATTCATGAAAACATGCTGCAACATGCATGAGCCTTCAAAACATTATGCTAAATGAAAGAATCCAGTCATAGCAGATCACATATTTTATGATTCCATTTATGTGAAATGTCCATTATAGACAAAACCATAGAGACAGAAAGAAGGTTAATGGTGCACTGGGGCTAGAGTCAGGGGTGGGATGCCTCAAATTCACTATGAGGTCTGACTGCTACTGTAAGTGAAGTTTCCTTTTTTTCTATCAAAAGCATTTTATTAATATAAAATCTCATATTTTTAAAAATATATTTTTAGTACCAATGTTTGCACACCATCCACTTTTTTCTTCACTTTGATTTTTTTCATTTAACAATGAATCTCAAAGATTCTTCAGCTATACATATAGAGCTTCTTTATTCCTTTTTTATAGATGTATAATATTTTATTATATAAATGTTTCATAATTTCAATAACTAGCCCTATATTGATGTACATTTAGATTGTTTTCAGTCCTTTAGTTTTACAAACAGGTAGCAATTCCTGGAGTGGTGTCCGTCATTTTTAAAAAATTATTTTATTGAGGTCATATTGGCTTATAACATCGTGCAAATTTCAGGCGTACATTATTATATCTCACCTGCGTGTAGACTGCAATGTGTTCAGCGCCGATAGTCTAGTTTTTGTCCATCACCATACATGTGTGCCCCTTTACTCATTTCACCCTCCCCCACTCCCTTTCCCGGTGGTAGCCACCAGTCTGTTCTCCTTATCTATGTGTTTATCTTCCACATGTGAGTTAAATTATACGGTATTTGTCTTCCTCTGTTTGACTTATTTTGCTTAGCATAATACTCTCATGGTCCATCTGTGTTGTTGCAAATGGCATGATTTTTATTTTTTATGGCTGAGTAGTATTTCATTGTATATATATACCACATCTTCTTTATCCATCCATCGTTGATGAGCAGTTGGGTTACTTCTGTCTCTTGGCTATTGTGCATAATGCTGTGATGAACTTAAGGCTGCATATATCTTTTTGAATTACTGATTTCATGTTCTTTAGATAAATACCCAGTGGTTGAATAGCTGGATCATATGGTATTCCTATTTTTAATTTCTTGAGAAATCTCCATACTGTTTTCCATAGTGGCTGCACCAGTTTGCATTCCCACTAGCAGTGTATGAGGGTTTCTTTTTCTCCATATCCTCTCCAACATTTGTTATTTCTTGTCTTGTTAATTATAGCCATTCTGACAGGTGTGAGGTGATATCTCATTATAGTTTTGATTTGCATTGCCCTAACAATTAGTGATGTTGAACATCTTTTCATGTGCCTGTTGGCCACCTGTATATCTTCTTTGGAAAAATATCTGTTCATATCCTCTGCCCATTTATTGATTGGGTTCTTCATTTTTTTGTTTCTGAGTTATATGAGTTCTTTATATATTTTGGAAATTAACCCCTTGTTGGATATATGATTTGCAAATATATTCTCCCAGTTGGTGGGCTGTTTTCTTGTTTCATTGATGGTTTCCATTGCTGTGCAGAAGCTTTTTAGTCTGATGTAGTCCCATTTGTTTATTTTTAATTTTTTCCCTCACCTGAGTAGACATGGTATTCAAAAAGATACTGCTAGCACTCCATCCAAAAAGAACATATTACACATTCTTCTCAAGCGCACTTGGAACATTCTCAAGGATAGACCATATGTTGGGAAACAAGGCAAACCTCTATAAATTTAAGAAGACTGAAATCATAACAAGCATCTTTTCTGACCATAATGTTATGAAACTAGATATCAACTACAAGAAAAAAGCTGGGAAAGTGACAAATATGTGGAGACTAAACAGCATGCTACTGACCAACGAATGGATCATTAAGGAAATTAAAAGAGAAATAAAAAAATATCTAGAGACAAGTGAGAATCAAAATACACCATACCAACTCATATGGGATGCAGTAAAAGCTGTCCTGAGAGGGAAATTCATAGCAATACCAGCTCACCTTAACAAACAACAAAAATACAAGTAAGAAATCTTAAACTACACCTAACAGAATTAGAAAAAGAAGAAGAAAAAAAGCCCAAGGTCAGCAGAAGGAGGGAAATAATAAAAATTAGTGCAGAAATAAATGAAATTGAAACCAAAAAAAAAAGAAGAAAGAATCAATGAAACGAAAAGCTGGTTCTTTGTGAAGATAAACAAAATTGACAAACTCTTAGCCAGACTCACTAAGAAAAAAAGAGAGAAGGCTCAAGTCTATAAAATTAGAAATGAAAGAGGAGAAATCACACCGGATACCACAGAAACACAAAGGATTATAAGAGAATACTATGAAAAACTATATGCCAACAAATTGGTCAATCTAGAAGAAATGGATAAATTCTTAGAATCATACACCCTCCCAAATCTGAATCAAGAAAATTAGAGAACCTGAATATACCAATCACAAGTAAAGAGATTGAAACAGTAATCAAAAACCTCCCCCAAAATAAATGTCCAGGACCAGCTGGCTTCTCTTGAGAATTTTACCAAACATTCAAAGAAGATTTAATACCTATCCTTTTCAACTATTCCAATAAATAGAACAAGATGGAACACTTCCTAACACATTCTATGAGGCCAACATCACCAAAGCCAGACAAGGACAATACAAAGAAGGAAAATTACAGGCCAATATCCCTGATGAACATAGATGCAAAAATCCTCAACAAAATATTGACAAACTGAATACAGCAATACATTAAAAAGATCATACACCATGATCAAGTGGGACTTATACCAGGGATACAGGGATGGTTCAACATCCACAAATCAATCAATGTGATACATCACATTAACAAATTGAGGAATAAAAACCATATGATCATCTCAATAGATGCAGAGAAGGCTTTTGACAAGATCCAACATCTGTTTATGATAAAAAACTCTCAACAAAATGGCTATAGAAGGAAAGTACTTCAACATGATAAAGGCCATATATGACAAACCCACAGCCAACATCATACTCAATGGGGAAAAACTGAAAGCCATCTCTCTGAGAACAGGAACAAGACAAGGGTGCCCACTCTCACCACTCTTATTCAACATAGTGTTGGAAGTTCTGGGCAGAGCAATTAGGCAAGAAAAAGGAATAAAAGGAATCCAAATAGGCAATGAAGACGTGAAACTCTTACTGTTTGCAGATGACATGATTTTATATACAGAAAACTCTCAAGAATCCATCAGAAAACTATTAGAAATAATCAACAACTACAGCAAAGTTGCAGCATACAAAATCAACTTATAAAAATCAGCTGCATTTCTATACTCTAACGATGAATGAACAGAAAGAGAACTCGAGAATATAGTCCCATTTACAATCACAGCAAAAAGAATAAAATATCTAGGAATAAACTTAACCAAGGAGGTCAATGACATATACAATGAAAACTATGACATTATTGAAAGAAATCGATGATGACATAAAGAAATGGAAAGATATCCCATGTACATGGGTTGGGAGAATAAACATAGTTAAAATGTCCATACTACCTAAAGCAATCTACAGATTCAATGCAATCCCAATCAGAATCCCAATGACACTCTTTGCAGAAATAGAACAAGGAATCCTGAAATTCATATGGGGCAACAAAAGACCCTGGAATAGCCAAAGCAATCCTGAGAAAAAATAACAAAGCTGGAAGCATCACAATCCCTGACTTCAAAACATACTACAAAGTGATAGTAATCAAAACAGCATGGTACTGCACTGCTACAAAAATAGACACACAGATCAATGGAACAGAATTGAAACCCCAGAAATAAAACCTCACATCTACGGTCAGCTAATCTTCGATAAAAGAGCAAAGAACATACAATGGAGAAAGGAAAGTCTCTTCAATAAATGGTGCTGGGAAAACTGGACAGCCACTTGCAAAAGAATGAAAATAGACCATCTGCTTTCGCCATACACAAAAATGAACTTAAAATGGATCGAAGACCTGAAGGTGAGACCTGAAACTATAAAACTCCTGGAAGAAAATATAGGCAGTGCACTATTCGTCTTTGGTCATAAAGGGATCTTCTTGAATTCCATATCTACTCAGACAAGGGAAACAAAAGAAAAAATAAACAAGTGAGACTTCATTAGACTAAAGAGCTTCTGCAAGGCAAATGAAACCAGGATCAAAATGAAAAGACAACCCATCAGCTGGGAGAAAATATTTGCAAACCATATATCCAACAAGGGGTTAATCTCCATAATATATAAAGAACTCACACATCTGAACAACAAAAACACAAATAACCCAATCAAAAAATGGGCGGGGGGGGCCAGTCCCATGGCGTAGAAGTTAAATGTGCACACTCCGCTACTGGCGGCCCGGGTTCAGATCCCAGGCACGCACCGATGCACTGCTTGTCAGGCCATGCTGTGGCGGCATCTCATATAAAGTGGAGGAAGATGGGCATGGATGTTAGCCCAGGACCAGTCTTCCTCAGCAAAAAGAGGAGGATTGGCATGGATCTTAGCTCAAGGCTGATCTTCCTCACGAAAAATAAATGGACAGAGGATATGAACAGACATTTTTCCAAGGAAGATATACAGATGGCCAACAGGCATATGAAAAGATGTTCAACATCACTAATCATCAGGCAAATGCAAATCAAAACTACACTAAGATATCACCTTACACCAATTAGAATGGCTATAATCATCAAGACAAAAAATAACAAATGTTGGAGAGGCTGTGGAGAAAAGGGAACCCTCATTCACTGTTGGTGGGAATGCAAACTGGTGCAGGCTCTATGGAAAAAGTATGGAGATACCTCAAAAAATTAAAAATAGAAATACCTTATGATCCAGCTATCCCACTTCTTGGTATTTATCCAAAGAACTTGAAATCAAGAATCCCAAAGAGGCTTATGCACCCCTATGTTTGTTGCAGCATTATTCACTATAGCCAAGACATGGAAGCAACGCAAGTGCCCATCAACAGATGATTGGACAAAGAAGATGTGGTATATATGTACAATGGAATACTACTCAGCCATAAAAAAAGAGAAAATCGTCCCATTCACAACAACATGGATGGAGCTGGAGGGTATTATGTTAAGTGAAATAAGCCAGACAGAGAAAGACAGTGTATGACCTCTCTCATATGTGGAATATAAACTAACACACGGACAGAGAGAACACTTTGGTGGTTACCAGGAGGAAGGGAGTTGGGAGGTGGGCACAAGGGGTGAAGGGGTGCGTTTATATGGTGACTGACAAATAATAATGTACAACTGGAATTTCACAATGTTATAAACTATTGTGATATCAATTAAGAAAAGGAAAAAAAAGATACTGATAAGGGGTTCGATGTTGAAGAGCATACTGCCTATGTTTTCTTCTAGGAGTTTTATGGTTTTAGGTCTTACATCCAAGTCTTTAATCCGTTTTGAGTTAATTTTTGTGTATAACGTAAGATAATGGACTACTTTCATTCTTTTGCATGTGGCAGTCCGGTTTTCCCAACACCATTTATTGAAGAGACTGTCCTTTCTCCATTGTATGTTCTTGGCTGCTTTGTCAAAGTTTAGCTGTCCGTAGATGTGTGGTTTTGTTTCTTGGCTCTGAATTCTGTTCCTTTGATCTGTGTGTCTGTTTTTCTGCAAGTACCATGCTGTTTTGATTATTATAGCTTTGTAAGATATTTTGAAGTCAGGGAATGTGAGACATCCAGGTTTGTTTTTTTTCCTCAGGATTGCTGTGGCTATTCAAGGTCTTTTGTTGTTCCACATAAATTTTAGGATTCTTTGTTCTTTTTCCATGAAGAATGTCATTGGGATTCTGACTGAGATTGCATTGAATCTGTAGATTGCTTTAGATAATATGGACATTTTAACTATGTTTATACTTCCAATCCATGAATTTGGAATATCTTTCCATTTCTTTATGTCTTCTTCGATTTCTTTCAATAATGTCTTATAGGTTTAAGTGTATAGATCTTTCACCTCCTTGGTTAAGTTTATTCTTAGGCATCGTATTCTTTTTGTTGTGATTGTTAATGGGATTGTAGTCTTGATTTCCTTTTCTGCTAGTTTGTTATTAGTGTATGGAGATGCAACTGATTTTTGTAAGTTGATTTTGTATTCTGCAGCTTTACTGCATTTGTTGATTATTTCTTATAGTATTTTCAGATTCTTTAGGGTTTTCTATATATATAGAATTCTGTCCTCTGCAAATAGTGACAGTTTTACTTCTTCCTTTCCAATTTGGATACCATTTATTTCTTTTTCTTGTGTAATTGCTCTGGCTAAAACTTCCAGTACTGTGTTGAATAAGAGTGGCAAGAGTGGGAATCCTTGCCTTGTTCCCGTCTTCAGAGGAATAGCTTTCAGTTTTTTAACTGTTTAGTATGGTGTTGGCTGTGGGTTTGTCAAAAATGGCCTCTATTATGTTGAGATATTTTCCTTCTATTCCCATTTTATTGAGAGTTTTTATCATAAATGAATGTTGGATCTTGTCAAATGCTTTCTCTGCATCTATTGAGATCATCATGTGATTTTTATTTTCCATTTTTTTAATGTGTTGGATCACATTGATTTGTGGATTTTGAACCATCCCTGCATCCCTGGAATAAATCCCACTTGATCATGGTGTATGATCATTTTAATGTATTGTTTTATTCTATTGGTTAATATTTTGTTGAGGAATTTTGCATCTTTGTACAGCAATATTGGTCTGTAATTTTCCTTTTTTGTCTCATCCTTATCTGGTTTTGGTATTGGGCAATGTTGGCCTTCTAGAATGAGTTAGGGAGTGTCCCATCCTCTTCCATATTTAGGAATATTTCAAGAAGGATAGGTATTAAGTCTTCGTTGAATGTTTGGTAGAATTCTCCAGAGAAGCCATCTGGTCCTGAACTTTTGTTTTTTGGGAGTATTTTGATTACTGTTTCAATCTCTTTACTTGTGATTGGTCTATCCAGATTGCCTATTTCTTGTTGATTCAGTTTTGTGAGGTTGTATGATTCTAAGAATCTATCCATTTCTTCTAGGTTATCCAATTTGTTCGTATATAGCTTTTCATAGTATTTTTAAAATAATCTTTTGTATTTCTGTGATGTCTGTTGTAATTTCTCCTTTTTCATTTCTGATTTTATTTATTTGAATCTTCTCTCTTTTTTTCTTAGTGAGTCTGGGTAAGGGTCTGTCAATTTTGGTTATCTTTTCAAAGAACCAGCTCTTAGTTTCATTGATCTTTTCTATTGTTCTTTTAGTCTTGATTTCATTTATTTCTTCTCTGCTATTTATTATTTGCTCCCTTCTACTGACATTAGGCTTTGTTTGTTCTTCTTTTTTTAGGTCTTTTAAGTATAGTGTAAAGTTGTTTATTTGAGATTTTTCTTGTTTGTTGAGGTAGGCCTGTATTGCTGTAAACTTGCCTCTTAGTATCACTTCTGCTGCAGCCCATAAATTTTGGTTCATTGTGTTTTCATTTTCATTTGTCTTGAGGTATTTTTTGATTTCTCTCTTTTTTTTTTTGTGAGGAAGATCAGCCCTGAGCTAACATCCAATGTCAATCCTCCTCTTCCTTGCTGAAGAAGATTGGTCCTGGGCTAACATCTGTGCCCATCTTCCTCTACTTTACATGGGACGCTGCCACAGCATGGCTTAACAAGCGGTGCATTGCTGCGCACCTGGGATCCGAACTGGCAAACCCTGGGCTGCCACAGCAGAGCGTGTGCACCTAACCACTGTGCCACTGGGCCAGCCCCTTGATTTCTCTTTTGATATCTTCATTGATCCAATGGATGTTCAGTAGCATGTTGCTTAGTCTCCACATATTTTTGACTCTTCCAGCTTTTTTCTTGTACTTGATTTCTAGTTTCATAGTATTGTGGTTGGAAAAGGTGTTTGATATGATTTCAATCTTCCTAAATTTATTGAGGCTTGCCTTGTTTCCCAACATATGGTCTATCTTTGAGACTGTTCCATGTGCACTTGAGAGGAGCCTGCATTCTGCTGTTTTTGGGTGGAATGTTCTATATATATATCTATTGAGTTCGTCTGGTCTAGTGTTTCATTGAAGGCCACCTTTTCCTTGTTGACACTCTGTCTGGATGATCTATCCATTGATGTAAGTGGAGTGTTAAAGTCCCTTGCTATTATTGTGTTGCTGTTAATATCTCCCTTTACGTATGCTAATGGTTGCTTTATATGCTTTGGTGCTTCTGTGTTTGGTGCATATAAATTAATAAGTGTTATGTCTTCTTGGTGGAATGTCTGTTTTCTCATTACATAATGCCCGTCTTGTTCTCTTTTTATCTTGAAGTCTGTTTTGTCTGACATAAATATGGCTGTACTCATTTTCTTTTGGTTGCCATTTGCTTGGGATATCATCTTCCATCCCTTTACTCTGAGCCTATGTTTGTCTTTAGACCTGTGTTTACTGGAGGTAGCATCTTGTTGTGTCCTGTTTTTTAATCCATCCAGCCACACTGTGTCCTTTGATTGATGAATTTAATTCATTTACATTTAGAGTGATTTTTGATATATGAGGGCTTAATATTCCCATTTTATCTCTTGTTTTCTGGTTGTTCTATATTTCCTTTGTTTCTTTTCCCTTTTATTTATGACTGCCATTTCAGTTTGGCAGTCTTCTGTTATGGTTTTCTCAGTTTTCTCTTTATTCATGATCTGTGATTCTGCTCTGACTTTCTGTATTGTAGTTACCATGAGGTTTGTATAAAAGAGTTCATAGATTAGATAGTCCTTTTTCTGATAGCCTCTTATCTTCATTAGCCTATGCAGGTGCCATCTCTTCCCTCTTCCCCTTCTATGTTGTCCCAAATTATTCTTTTTTGTGTTTTGAGTTTGTGACCAAAGAGAACTTCTTTTCGATGCTTTCTTTCCCTTTATCCTTTATGTTATAATTAAATCTTTGCTCACTTGTTCTGGTATACAGCTGCAATTTTCTGATTTTGTCACTTATGTCTTTGCTGCAAGCTTTGTAAACCTTTGCCTTTTTGTTTCAGGTAGGAGGTCTCCCTTCATTATTTATTGAAGTGGCAATGAACTCCCTCAGCTTTTGTTTGTCTGGGAAAGCTTTTATTTCTTCATACTATCTGAAAGTTTATTTTGCTGGATATAGTATTCTTGGCTAATAGTTTTTGTCTTCCAGTATTTTGACTATATCTTTTCACTCTCTCCTAGCATGTAATGTTTCTGCTGAGAAATCTGCTGAAAGTGTGATAGGATTTCCTTTGTAGGTTATTTTCTTTTCTCTTGCTACCCTTAATATTCTCTTTCTCATTGACTTTTGACAGTTTTAATTTTATATGCCTTTGAGAATGTCTCTTGCATTGAGATATTAGGAGTTCTATTGTCCAGAACTCCTATAGCTTCATATGTCTAGTTCTATATGCTTCCTATGTCCAGTTCCTGCCCCATGTTTGGGAAAATCTCAGCTAATATTTTTTTGAATAAGCCTTTTGCTCCTTTCTCTCTCTGTTCTCCTTCTTGGATGCCTATTATCCTTGTATTACTTTTCCTTATTGAGTCCAATATTTTTCGTAGAATTTCTTCATTTTTAAAAAATCTTATTCTCTCTCTCTTCCTCCACCTGAATCACTTCTAGATTTCTATCTTGAAGCTCACTAATTCTCTCTTGCATATTGTCTGCTCTATTTTTAAAGCTTTCTATTTCTCATCTCATTAATTGTGTTCTTCATCTCAAGAATTATTTGTTTTTTTGAGTTTCACTCTCTTTGATATTGTACTCCTTCTGTTCATTAATTTTATTCTTGAGCTCATTGAACTGTCTTTCTATGCTTTCCTGTAACTTCTTGAGTTTATTCTTGACAGCTATTTTGAATTCTCTGTCAGTTAGACTGAAATTTTCTGTGACGTCAGGTTTGGTTTCTAGAGGGTTGTCACACTCTGTCTGTTCTGCCGTGTTACTGTAGATCTTCGTGGTATTTGATGAATTGATCCTCTGCCAGTGCATTTGTAGTAATAACTACCTTTCTTGTTTGGGTACAGCTTTGGGTACCCAAACAAGCATACCCAAAAGCTGAGTTCTGAGCTGCTTCTGGTTGTATTTGAGAGCCTGCACTTTCCACCCTGCACTGCCTCTGCTAGAGGCGTCATCAGTGCCCTCCTTGTGCCACTTGTGCCTCTGAGGTTGCTGGTGCCTTGCTGCTTATGCTGTTTCTGCAGTCTTGGGTGTCTCCATGGGGGTCACCAGGCTGTGAGCACTTCTGCTGCTTCTGGGGTCACCTGGGTCTCATGTTCCTCCACTGGCTCCCTATGGACTCTCCATGGGCTGAGATGCTGCTGCCCTGTGCACCACCTGTGCTGCTGCTCCCTGTTTGTCAGAATGTGCTGCCTGCACTGCTGCCAGGTACCATGGGTTCACAGGTGTCACTGTCAGTGCTGGTGGCCCAGGGCCATGGGGACTTGTAAACAGCCCCTGCTGCTGGTGGAGCCAGTGTTGCAGGTGCTGCCACTGGGGCTGGGTCACTGGTTCTGCTGTGACTCCTGAGGCCTCTGGTCACAGGTTCCACCTGCCACTACTGGGAGGGAGCAGACAGGCTATGCAGGGAGCCGTTGTGGTTGCTGCTTGCTGGTGTGGCCTCTGGTCTCTGGTGTTCGCTGGTGTGTTTTGCAAATTCAAGTCAGGGTGACCTTCCCCAGGCAGGAAAATCCAAATTTTGCATACTGTCCCCATGTTGGAAAGTGTGGGCCACTGCTGAGGGTGGGAAATGGGACTGGGTCACTGGCTCCCCTGTGTCCTGAATTCTCAGGGCATTGTGCCACCTGCCAGTGCTGGGTGGGGGTACAGGGGCTAAGGCACACCTAGTGTTTCAGCTCCCACATTGTCTGTTCACAGGTGCATGCACTGGATCCATGGGGGATGGGCAAGGATCAAGCCACACCTCTTGTTTCTGGCCCCATAGCATCAGCTTGTAGGCACATGCACTGGCGTGGGGACCACTGCCCTGGGCCACTGCTGCCAGGGGAGGGAGTGGGGGCTTCTCCCCTGGTTCTACTGCCTCCTTGGGGTCCAGTCCACCCACCTTCAGATGTATAGATGCATGGATCTCTTAGGTGTCCTGTCGTGCTGTGTAGGGAGTCCTCTGTTGGTCAATGGATTTCCAAGTGGTTGTAACTTAGAGGGGAGAGACAAAGGGAACAACTCACTCCACCATGGTGCTGACATCACTCCAAAGTTTCTCTTTGAGGAGTTGAAAATGTTCTAAAGTTAGAATGTGATTATGGTTGCACAAATCTGAATATTCTGAAGATCATTGAGCTGTACAGTTTAAGTGGGTGAATTTTATGGTATGTGAAATATATCTCAATAAAGCCAGAAAAATTATTTTAAACTCAGTGGATGGGTTTTGCAGCAGATGAATAATGAATAAATTGAATAGTGTAGGAAAGGCCCTTTAGAAGCACTCTTGAAAACTTGAGTCCTGTGAACCTAAAAATTTACAGACTTCTCCCTTGCTTCAACATTGTTTATCTCAGTAACGTCCACTCATTTTTCATATCTCAACTGAACTATTATTTCACTGAGGAACCTTCCCTAAAAATCCTAAACTCTTAGACCCCAAACTAAGCATGACATCTATGATACATTCTCATAGCCTCCTGTTTTTGTTTTATTGTCACAGTGTGCCTAATTGTGTGTCTCCTACCCTATGTGAGATTTGTGGAACTTAAAATGATGTTTACTTTCTTCACCACTAGATCTTCAGAGCCAACCACAGAGCCTATCACAGAGAAGGCACTCAATATTTGTTGAAGGATGAATGAATGGGTGAATTTGCATAATTGTTCTATATCCCTAAGGACCAATGCATATTTTTATTCTCTCTCTTGCTCAGCTGCTGGCTCCACTCAGAAAAGGGATTCATATGGAACTTCCTTGGACCAGTCTGTGCCGTCTTCTCTGTGAGTGATGACATCAGAGCATCCTTAATGCTCAGCTGAGGGCAATTAGAAGAGCAGAATTATAAGTAAGGGGACAGGAGCAGGAATGTCCTTGGCTTCTCATGGATTTGGTTTGGTTTTCTAAACTGCTCTCAAACTACAAACTCTAACACTGTTGCTAAATATTAAAACTAATTAATTGTGTAATTGATGTTGGACAGGCTAGGATACAGAAACAGATGGAAATTTTACTCAATAAACTTTCTGTTGTTTCCTGAAGGTCAATGTAACTTTCTTTCTGGTGACCCTCTGGATTTTGAAAAGCAAACTCTCTTCCCTCAACAGTGATGTGTCCACCCTCGAGAACACAAGGTAAGATGGAGAAGAGAGTGACAACCCCACAGACACGCGTGGTCCCAAAGCAAAGCCATGTGCTGCAGTAACCCCTGATGTCCCTTCTCAGGGTCTTCTGAGGGAACTCGAGTAAACAAAGCCATTTATGCCTCAAAGGCAGCCCGATCAGATTCAGTGGTGTGTGTCTGACACGCCCCCAAAATGTTCTGTCCATCTCTAATCCCAGCTTGTAACTACCTCAGAAATGGGAAGGATTGACATTTGTTGATAAACATTCTTTGGACTTTTGTCAGCAGTCCTATGACAAAAGTGCAAAGAACATTTATGTGCCTATGAAGAACTTAGAAAAATCTGTGACTGCTCCCAAAGCCCAGTCTACACTTTTATACCTCACTGTCAGTTAAGGCTCCTTCTCATCCCCCATCCATTTCTCTCTCTGGAAAAACTCCTAGTCACCATCAAATCTAGGAGAGTTGGGCAATCCTTTGCTCCAGGAACCCTTGTGCAAATTTAACGCTCTTTCTTCTATGTCATATCATTATCCTTTCCAAATGAAAATAGAAATCTTGCCTTTGTTATTTTTAATGCCCAGGCCCCAGCACATAGCCTAAGGTGCAGTACCTCCTCATTAGTGTTGGTTGAATGAAAGCAGGGATCTGTATGGAGCATCAAAAAATTTTTTGAAACTTACAATTTGACCCTCTGGATTTTGAAAAGCAAACTCTCAATCCAAATTAGAATGCTGTCCTGGACCCGAGTGGCACGTCTACTGTGTGGAATCATTGACAGTAAAGATCAAATTGATCACAATGCAGTCTGAGAATTCATTACCAGCAGGGTAATGCAAGAGCATCCATGGGGCGGAGATGAGAATGGTTTGATTGTATTGCTCTGGGTGCATCACTATCCTCCTTCGTTCTCCTCCCCAGGATGCTGACATTTAAAGCAACAGCCCAGCTCTTCATCTTGGGCTGCACGTGGTGTCTGGGAATTCTGCAGGTGGGTCCAGCTGCCCACGTCATGGCCTACCTCTTCACCATCATCAACAGCTTGCAGGGCGTCTTCATCTTCCTGGTGTACTGCCTCCTCAGCCAGCAGGTGCCACTGTTCGACTCCCACTCAGGACTTTTCCCATCCTCACTCCTCTCAGTGAGCTGACCCAGAGTATACTTGCCTCTGCAGGTCCGGAAGCAATATGGGAAATGGTTTAAAAGGGTCAGAAAAATCAAAGGCGAGTCTGAGATGTACACGCTCTCCAGCAGGGCCATGTCTGATGCCTCCAAACTCAACATGGTAAGATCATGCAGTGCTCCCAGAATACTCTACTGACTGATCTGCTTGAGTAGCACGTGCCTCCCACACTGGGCAACCTGTGTCTGCAGCAGGGGATGCCCTGGGATGGCCCACAATTGGTTTACTGCTGGACTCATTTACCATTAGCAATTGGCTCAGTTTAAAAGCTTATTTAAAAAAACATATTTTGCTCTTACTTCTTAGGGAATGGTGTCCATCTAGACTTTTATACATCACACTCTTACTGAACACCTGCTAGCTGCCGTGCATCTTACCTAAACAAGCAAGAATCCATGATGTAAAGCGGTGATGCACATTTCCTCAGAGCCACGTTACTCTATCCTTTTCCTCTACACCCACTTCTATCTCACAGTCACTCAGCAGTACCCACAAAAAGGCTGAAATGGAGGAAAATGATGTACGCATTTATGAATTAAACCAAAATAAGTGGTAGCTAGCATATTAGGCTTTCTTAAAAACACTGCCTGATATTTCAGCACCCTCTACCCACTGCAAAACCAGCAAGGAAAAGCAGGAATGGCATGGGATGATTCATGGCAGTGATTAGTAAGAAGCGACACTTACTAGATTAAACTTTCAAAGTTCTTTTGCCTACACTTTCTCACCTCTTCCATATTCTATTAAATTCCTTGAGTCGTCCTTCCCATTTGAAAGAGCCTACTATGCTGCCAGGAAGTCCTTCTGCATTTCTCTTGTTACCTTGTTCACCCAGCAGTGGTTCTGCTGCTGAATCTTCTATCTCCTCCCTTTCTCAGCAAATGGTCTCATCACCTATTTCACAGAGAAAGTCAGTTATTACCATGATACTTTGCATACCTCATGCCATCAGCCATACCAACCAAACACCACGTGCATCCTCTCCACATCCTTGTGTCATTGACACAATTTCCCTTTTCTTTTCTGAAGACAGTGCTTCCACCTCCACTTTGGATCTCATCCTTCATGCCTTATCAATTATCCTTACATTATTGTTCACACATCCCCTCTCTCTCTCTTTCCCTTCCTCCCTCGCTCCCTCTTTCCTTCCCTCACCTTCTCAACAATGTTGTTCCCATAGTCATGGAAACACGTTTTATTCTCTTTTATCTTACAAACATGTATTAATTGGCCCTGTGATAGCTACCAGCCAAGAGTTGACTTTTCTCTGTGTCTCCATTTCCCTGCCTTAAACTCACTCCCTCAGCCCACGCAAATATGGCTTCTTTCCAGCATCATTCCACCAAAACATACATCTCTTAGGCCTACAATGATCTTCATGTCCCTAAAAGTCCTCTCAGAAACTTCTGACACTATTCATCACTCCTTTCTCATGAAACTCTCCATCCTTATCCTTTCTAGATTCTACTTAAACCAGGCCCCACCCCCATATCTTTCTTTCATTCTCTCTACTTTTTCTCTCTGTCTTCTTTATAGCTCCATCTGGTGGTTTGGTTCCAGAACAACTTCAGTTCTCATGAAATTCTTTCTTCCTAGACAACAGCAAGCATTCCTATATTCAGTCACCATCTAGATACAAATGATGGCCTTGTATGTTTCTCTAGCTCTGACTTATCCTCTGAGATCTCGAGGGGTATTTCCACTTGTTTATTTGACATTTTTGATATCTCAAAGACACCTTCAACTCAGCCTTCCAATGCAGACTTGCAATCTTTATCCTAATGCAATCCTTTCCCATGGTGTCTTTCTCTCTGAATGGCACTGCATCCATCCTGTGGCACAAGTTTGGAACCTGAAAGTTGCTCTCAACAATTATCTTATTTCCCATCACAACCTATCCATTATACAGTCCTGTTGTTCTTATCTTCTCAACATGTCCCCAGTGTGTCCAGCTGGCTCAATCCCCATCACCCCATCCTCAGCTAGGCTGCCGTCTTTACCTGCTTGAACAACCGCACTATCCTCCTAACTGACAATTCCTTTCTCCTCTTGTCACGTCCTAATGCATCCTTTACACAGAAGTCAGAGGGATCTTTTCAAAACACAAATAAAATCATGTCACTTCTTTGTTAAACCCATTACATGTAGGATCAAACCTGAAATCCATGAATCAATGAGAATTTTCTTGGGTTGTTCCCTGCTTACCTCTCCAGCTTCATCTATCACATACTCCCCATTATTCCAGCCACATGAAATTCCTTTGAATTTTTAAAATTCACTTTGCTTCTTTGGAACAAAGGCTTTGCACATATTCCCTCTTCTTGAAACACTGTTTTGTCTTCCTTGAGTCAAAACTATGTAAGCCTTAAGACCTCAGCTTGTATGTCAATTCCTCCAAGGAGCCTTCTCTGCCTGCTCGTATTAGGTCAGATTCTCTTGTTTTTCACTCTGATAGCCCTTGTACCTTTCCTGCACAGCATTTGTCCAAGTCATTTTACTCTTGGTTTTCACTATATGATTAATGTCTGTCTTCCTCTTGATTTCAGCCCCATCAGGCACCATGTTGCTTTTCCTTCCTATTGTATCCCCAACATTTCACACAGGGCCAGACATGTAGAAATGCTCGATACATAATTGCTTCGTGATTAACTAAGTTAATGAATGAACAAACTGCAGCTGCAGAACGTGGCAGGAACTGTCTTGTTCATCAATCTCTCTCCAGCATCTAACACTTCTCAAGTGTTCAACAATTGTCTACTGAACAAACAAAAGAATGAATGAATGAACTGTCTGACCATGATGAGGGTAAAATATTAGAACAAACTATTGATCAGTTTATGGTGCCTCTTTCGGGAATTTCAAGATAATTCTCTGCCTTAGTTACTGATTTATTATTAACCCTCATGGCTACCTATTAACACCCAAATATTTCCTTATGATCTAGAGCTTTGAGTAGATCTTAGTTCCCAGACTGAAACAGATCTGGAATGAATTATCAGCTCTACCAAGTGCTTGCTACGTGAACTTTGTAAAGTTGCTAAACATTTTAAATCCTCAATTGCCTCCTTCCTCTCCTCCCTTCAAATGAGACAGCTTTCTTAGACTCAGGACTAATTACTTGCGTCCATTTTCTGGCTTTCAAGTGGATTGTGCTTTGCTGGGAGGGGCTGAACACCCCTCCCACACGCTGTAAATGTTGATTCAGCCAAGGATGCACAACGTAACGGAGCAGGAGCTGATGCAGCATCCCGCAGTATAGCTGATGTCGTCCACACAAGGGAGGGTCCCACAGATCTGAGAGGCTCCATTCTTGCTGCATCACAGCCCTGGCCCACTCAGCACTTGCACTCATTCAGGAAGAATATAACAAATAATCCACACCTTTTTGTTTAAGGGAATGCTAACAGTACCTGATCCTCTACATTCCTGAGTTAGCTCAGCCTCAGCAAGGCCACATCCTCATCCCTGGGAGCTAGTTCCTAGGAGCCCTTGAAGCAAATTGAAGCTTCCCTCACTCCAGAATCCCAGAAAACTGATACTTTCACATCTATACTTTGATTGTATTTGTTCCATGCTGCTGTTGTAACAAATTACCACAGACTTACTGCTGAAAAGAACACAAATTTATCTTATAGTTCTAGAAGTAGAAAGTCCAAATGGTCTCATGGGACTAAAATCAAGGTATCTTCAGAGCTGCGTTCCTTCTGGAGATTCTAGAGGAATATCCATTTCCTCACCTTTCCCAGCTTCTAGGGGCTGCCTGCATTTCTGGGCTAGTAGCCCCTTGATCCACTCAATCTTCAAAGCCTGCAGTGTAGCATCTTCAAATCTCTCTGTCTCTTTCTCCTGTGCTTCTGTCATTATGTCTCCTTTCCCATGTTTGACTCTTTTGCCTCCTTCTTTTCTTTTTAAAAACCCTAGTCATTACATTGGCTCACCTGGAAAATCCTCGAAAATTTTTCCACCTCAAGATCCTCACCTTAATCCGTGTTCCATGTAAAGTAACATACTCATAGGTTTCAGAGATTAGGATGTGGGCATTTTTGGGGATCATTATTCTGTCTACTACACCTGGTACATAGGTTTCGTCTACCTATTGTAGAGCCACCGAAATCTCCATGATATTATAGATATTTGAAGAAATATTTACCACCACTCCCACGTTGACATACATATGAAGAAAGGAAACATATACTTTCTGTGAGAGAAATACAGTAATGGCATCAGAGAGCCAACGAAGTCTTCTAAATTCAAGTAATCTCATCAACTATTTCTACTATTTCTGGGCAAAGGACCAAGAAAATCCACTGCTTAGTGTAACGTTATTTTATGCTCTCTCCTAAAATTTGTAGTCTCTGTTGTGTTAAGACGTAAAGATGTCTCACTCTCATTCTGGCATCTCTTCCCTGGGTTCCTGCAGTCTCCTTCAAGAATAACACAATATTTTCACTTGTGCTCAGGTCTGAATAATTTCCTGAAGTACAGTATTTATAAACTTCTTGAGTAGACATAGGCATGTGTAGTTACCCATCTCAAAACCGGAAATTACACTGAGATTCCTATAGACCTAGAAATAAATGACTCATATTGGGGCTGGAAAGAATTAGGGGAACAAAAGAGAATTTACTGCTTCTTCCTTTCTATCTTAAGTGAATAACAATAAATAATATTTCCCACGTTTCATTAATTTCTCACCTGCCCTCTTTTATGACTCCATGCATAAAGCAACATATCACAAATTCTGAAGCAGAGGGATCAGGAAACACACTTTGAAACAGATAGATTATTTTTTGTAGCAGATTTAATGGATGTTATCTTCCGTAACTTAGGGGTTAGGAAATGCAGGGAGAAGGGACTTCTGAGAAAGACCAGGGTCTAGCAGAATGCAATCTGATAAGGCCTTTTGATCTTACACTGACAAATCCATCTGGCAAGGAAATTTTGTGATTAAGCCTTTCTTAAATTCTTATTTTTTTTCAAAGGAAACTTTAAGTTATCTTTCTGTAGTCTTATATATCATGTCTAAAATATTATCTTTCCAGGTTAATTAAAATATCTTTTGAACTATATCCTCTTATCCCATGGAAAATCAGAACTCTCATTCCTTGAGCCATTAAGAGATGATAAAAGAAGACTTTGTGGTGTGTGTTTCAAGAAATCCATGGTGTCAGCAATGTGAACGATGTCATTGTGGACATGCTCGACACTCAGTTCCTGTGAAATCTGGAATTTTCCTGTGCCCTACAGTATGCTCAGAAAACATTCAACATATAAAATGCCAGGTGTGGTCCTATTCTAGGGGTTCAGCCCTTTTCTGAAGCCTCTCCTTCCTACAAAGACTCTTCCAGATGCTGAAAGTCTACGAGCAGGAAAAGCAGCCTCAGTGGATCTTTACACCAACAACATCCAAAAGAACAGTGATGTTCACACCATAGACTGGATTTCTTAATTCCTTTGTTCTGTTTTCTATGGGTTTAATTATTCACTCATTCAAAAATATTGACTAATCACCGTGTCCAAGCCAGAGATCAGGAGAGACACAAGTCCTGCCTTGATGGAGCTTTCAGGGGAAAAGGAAGTGATTTTTACAGCTGGAGTTGACACTGAGGCAGAAAGGTTTCTATAAACCAAGTCACGCAGCTGGACCCTTGAGTATAAACTATTTCACAGACACCATCTCCTTTCATCCTCACACCAAGATACAGATAGTTTGAAAGCTCAGATCATGATATGTATATTTTAGGTTTTGTGGGCCAGTGTATTAGTCAGGGTTCTCCAGAGAAATAGAACCTACATATACATATATATAAATATATATATATATACACACACACATATATATAAACACCCATACACACTCGCATACATATATATGTATATATGAAAAGATTTACATATTATGAAGTAACGACTCACATGATAATGGAGGCTGAGAATTCCCCCAATCTGCCACCTGCCATTTGAAAACCCAGGAAAGCCTGTGGTATAGTTTGAAGGCCTGAGAGCTAGAGAGCCATAGATTCTGGTCTGGGTCTGAAAGCCTGAGAACCAGGAGCACCGAGGGCAGAAGACTGATGTCCCAGCTCATACAGTCCAGCTGAGTTCATTCAAACTTTCTCCGGTTTTTTTCTTCTATCCAGACCCTCAATGGATTGAGTGATGCCCATCCACACTGGAGAGGGCCATCTACTTTACACAGTCCACCAGTTCAAATGCTAATCTCTTCTGGAAACACCCTCACAGATATACCCTGAAATCATGCCTAACCAGCTATGTGGGCATCCTGTGGCTCAGTCAAGTTGCCACATAAAATTAACCATGACAGCCAGATATCTATAGCAACAACTCAACTCTGCTATTGTAGCAGGAAAACTACCATAGACTCTCACAGATGAATGATCATGGCTGTGTTTTAATAAAACATTATTTATGGACATAATATGGATATTCAGGGGAGCTCTTCATCCTACACCAATTTATTCATTGACTCTTCAAATATTTAATGAGCACCTACTCCTTTGAAAGGCATCATGCTAAACTGAAAGAAACTAAAATGAACAAGGCAGACATGATCCCCATGCCCAGGGGTCTTGAGGACCTGTGTATTAGTCAGCTCAGGCTGCCATAAAATCATACCATAGACTGGGTGGCTTAAACAACAGACATTTGTTTTTTCACAGTTCTGGAGGCAGGGAAGGCCAAGATCAAGATTTGACAGGATTTGGTTTCTGGTGAGAGCTCTCTTCCTGGCTTGCAGATGGCCATCTTGTCGCTCATGGCATTTTCTTCCCGCTCAAGCGTGGAGAGAGAAAGAAATCAAATTCTCTTGTTTCCCTTCTTATAAGGGCACTAATCCTACTATGAGGGTCCCACTCTCATCTACCCCTAATTATCTCCCAAGCCCCCATATACCATCACATCAGGGGTTAGAGCTTCAACATATGAATTTTTGGGGCAGGGGGGCATAAACATTCAACCCTAGCAATATGTAAGGTGGAAAACCAGGAGAAAGGGAAAATGCAGTATAGTAGATACTGTGGTCTAGGAGACACACAACCACTCTTGGGACATGGCAGAAGGGGAACCAGCTGTGGTTGTAGAGGGCAGGTGAGAGTGTTCTCTCGGGTCCACTGATTGCCACATTCCTCGATGGTTATGGTTTGGGAGGCAGATCTCAGCATTTGCCTCCATATCTTCGCCTTTTAAAATCTATCAAATCTATTCTCTTATTTATAACGGGAATAACAGTACTAATTTCCTCCTGGGTCATTTTTGAATGTTAAGTGAGAAAGTAAAGATTAAGCTGTAGTATGAAAACCAAAGATGAACAGAGTTAACCAGGGCAAGTTAGCATGGGGTTTTCCCAGCTCATTTCTCTGGAATTCTGTCATCATGTCAGAAACAGCCATGAGAGAAGTCCCTGCAGTGGTGTTCCACTTCTCTCGACAGAGTTCCAGTACAAGACCATGCCCATTAAAGAGAGCAGGTGGGAAAACGGGCTAAGATACAAAGTTGAAGAGATCTTTCTCTTCAGCTCTCCACTTTGGGGGGTCTGCTGTGAGCAGCTCCCCTCACTGGTTGTCCCTATTCCTGGATCTGCTGGTCACTGTGTGGATGAGGAAACAGGGACTCATTCAGGATTTAGCCCCTTCGTGGAGAACATAGAATCTGGACACTGGAAGTATGTAACCAGCTGCTCTCAGAAGCCAGAAGTTAAGGAGACCATGTGTCACGGAACCGGAATTTCAAACGTCACGTGCCACAAAACTTGAAACAGGAGAATCTCCAGAGTTGGAGTCCGCAAATCTCAGGGATGACTTTGATATCCAGAGGATGGGCACTTGGGTATTAGTGATCTGAGCATGCAAGTGTGAAAAGTCTGGGGTATGGAAGTTCCTCGGGATTAGAGGGGTGGCCTAAGAAGTGAAATGGAAGGAAGGTCATGGAGGAAGAAGTAGAAAAATGGAGTGAATGGAGGGGACCATTGGGGCTACTCTGGACTGCAGGAACCTGTAATAGACTGAGCTAGACCAGCCAGTCTTCCTTTGGGGCATTCTGGGGTGGGAATTTGAAAGACTGATCGTGAGATAGGGACAGGGGCCTGGGAAGAAGTGGGTGGGAAATTTTGTGAATGAAGATGGTAAGATTGGGGAAATAGTAACGGGATCCATTAGGAATTGGGCTGTATTGGAAGAGACTAGAATTGGGGGTCCTGTGGAGGCACTAGGTGCTGTGGAAGGGCTGGGGAGAAAGTGGGAGCAACAGGGAGTTGGAGAGAGACTGCACGAGGGGCAACTGCAGTCACAGAGAGAGGTTAGGGGTTGGACGGGGGAGACTAGGAGGGACAGAGGATACAGGGAGACACGCGGGAATGGAGGGCTCTGAGGGCTTCTGGGGATTCAGGATGGTGGGCTGAATAGGTCTGAGGTGGTTCAGCAACTGGAGGAACAGGAGGGGAGGGAGCGATGAGTTGGGGAGATCTAGGGGCCTGAGGGAAAATGAGGAGATCTGCCGGGACTGGGAAAACTCGAGACATTCTGAGGACTATGGACCCAGCAATCTGAGATGGACAGAAGTCCTATGGTTGTCAAGTGGCTGGGACCACTGAGGACAAACAGGATGGGGGACGGGGAGAACTATGAGAAACTGGAATGTGTGGCTGACAAAGAAGGGAGCGAAGTATGAGGGTCCTGGAAGAATGAACGGGAGTGAGGATTAGGAGAGGGATTAGAGTGACTTGGATATGGGGTGGAGTTTTGTGGGGAGACAGGAAGGCTTGAGGCAGATGGATATCTGATAGGGCTCAGGGGACCAGGTGAGGGGCTGAGAGGCTGCTGCTGGAATGGGGATGTGGGAGATCATGGAGCGAATGGGGCAGATATGTGAGGCCAGGAAGGGAAGTAGGAGATGGGCGTATGGAAGGAATCAGAGTGTTCCCAGTGCCCTTTGGCAGCTGGGCGCTGGGGGATTCTGGGCTTGGTGGAGATGACTGGACTCGGGAGCTTCAAATGGGAGAGAATATGGGACAATGAGGGGATGGGTAAGGGGCTTAGATAGGGTGGGGTTTTGCAGACTTAGGGAGGACTAGGGAGACAAAGGTAAGAGAATACGGTGATGGCTGCAGGAGAGAGTGGGGAGGGTGGTGGCGAAAAGGACTGAGAAGTGGTGTGAAGAGGGGAGAACTGGAGGAGCCAGGTGAAGAGACCAGTCTTACGAGTTCCTCCAAGAAAAGACAAGGAAAAGGAGTATCTGTCCCCACACCTCTCTTCTCTCATCCACGGGCAGATTTGCCATATAACGCCTTTGAGCAACTACTGTTTGGATTATAAATAGAGTATTGACTCCTTATTCACAGAGAACATAGGATGGTTTTTATGATTTCACAAAGAATGAAGGGAAAATGCAGAACATTTGGAACTGTTTGAAAAGCACAAAGAAAAACTAAATGCCAGGAACCTCACACTGAAAACTTCATGGTTGATTCCTGGAGTGCATTTCTCTCTGTCTCTATCCCTAGTCCTTTGATTTCCTTGTCATCCACACTGAAATGCGTAATACCACCCAGGGCACGCTTGATTCTCATCCCTTCTAGGTTGTTCTGAAGCCAAAGATCATAGCTTGGAGCTGGTCCAGGAGGCTTCCACTGATGTCAATCACCACTCACCGAGAAGTGACCCCTGGGGTGTGAAGCCCTTTGGATTAAGTCAACGTTCTCCAACTTCAGGCACTCCTCTGACTGAATCGTGGTTTTCTATACATGATGTCCTCTGTCACCTGCCTTTATCTTTACCTTGATTCTCAGGGTTTTTTTTTTTTTCAACTTAACATCATCATAAGCAATCATGAATTTTCTTCCTCAATATACATTAAAAGAAATTCAAGTTTATAAAAACTGAAAAACATCCATCTATATATTAACTAACATCTCAAGGATTACAATCTGGAAAGAAGTTATAAAGGGTGCTCTTTTTATTCATAGCACTGACCTCAATTAGTGCTGAGGTCCCTTCATTTGTGCAATTACTAACTCACAGGTGTCTCTTTCACCAGATTTCCGGCTCTACAGGAGGGAGAACCATGTTTATTTTTCCTCCCCATTGGATATCCAGTGCCAAGCACATAGCATAGTGCCAGACTCATGATAAGGGCTCAACTGCTATTTGTTAAGTGACCAAAGAGATTATTTATACATCAAACAACTCTATAAGGAAAGTATTGTTTACTCTCATTTTAGGGTGAAGAAAGTGAGACTTATGTGAACTAATTTCTCCATGGTCTCACAGCTGGCAAGTAGTCAGCCAGGATGTGTTCCCAGTTGTAGAGAAACTGTAGATAAACACAAATGCTCAAAATGCTACTATACTAGATACTGCCTGGAAGGGCGTTGATAGGAGATGAACTTGGAAAGTCTGCTTGGAGTGGTGTTTGGAAGGAGTCTGCATGTAGGGAAAAGGAGGAGTTTGGAGTTTCTGCATCTGCCTTAGAAAGCAATCTGATGCTTTAAGACAAGAAAGTGACATCTCTCCTCCCCCAAAATATTTATCCTTCTGCAGGATTATTGTTTTTGTGGAGAAAGATGAGTAAAATAAAGAGTCTGGGAAATATTAAAATATTTTTCTATTCCCAAAACCCAGAGATGGAGCCATCATCTAGAGTGAGAATCAGAAGAGTCAGGGCTTGCATATCACCAGCCCTAGGCAGAAGTTATTTTTGTCCATTATCCACCTACATGGGTTTCTTTCTTTCTTTTTAGTAGCTTAAGGGTTTAGCATTTTAATTTTCCTTGCACAGAAATGTATAAATTGCTTCTTGTTGTCAATCATTTAAACAGCACAGAAATCTATACATTGAAAGTTTCCGCTCACATCCCCTTCTGACCCATCTCTCACTCCAGACACACACAAAGTCGTTCTTCCCACAGGCCTGTACTCTTTACAACTTTATAGATGTCCTTCTAGTCATTATTTCTATACATGCACATATGTATTGACATATCTGTATGAATCTTATAGAAATGGGTTCATACTACATGTAGGATTGTTGAATTTACTTTTCACATATAGCTTTCACACAGTGTAGAGTATTCCCTAGTAAGGCTGTACGGTGTTTAACTACCTCCTATTAATGAAGATTTGGGTCTCCTCCCAGCAGTGAAAATTCTGAACATAGAAGTTGCATATTTGACCTTTTGATGGACTTTTGAGTCGGGGACTAATGTTCTGTGTGCGTTCATGATGATGGAAGGGGATGAGGCCGGTCTCTGAGGTTCTTCACATACTGCTCCAGAGGGCAGACAACCTGTAAGGGCCCAGACAGGAAATGTTTTCAGCTTTGTGAGCCATCTTGTCTCTGTCACAATGTCAACTCTGTGGTTGCAGCAAGAAATCAGCCATGGACAACACATAGGCAATGGGAATGGCTGTATGCCAATAAAACTTTATTTACAAACACAGAGACCCAGCCCACGAGCTGCAGTTTGCCATTCCCTAAGATAAGCAAAGGTAAGTCCTAGAGGCAGAGTCACACTTCAGGGGCCTCTGTGTCTGAGAGGAAGGAGGAGAAATTGAATAGGGTATGACAGAGCGCTCATATGTTACTGCCCCTCCTCACAGCCCTGGCCACATCAGCACACCCTACCCTCAAGCTGGGCTGGCTGGATTCATGGAAGCATGGATTCAGTGCATCCACATGTTCCACTTGCTACTGCCCTTTGATGTCCACTGTCTTCAATTATTTCTGACGAAAATCAACAGAAATTTATATTGCTGTTTCCCTGTACGTAACATGCCATTTTTCTTTGTCTGCACTTAAGACTCTCTCTGTGTCTGTGGTTCTCAGCAGTTTGATTATGATGTGCTGAGGTGGGCTTTTTATTGGTGTTTATTATGCTAGGGTTTGCTGAGCTTCTTGAATCAATAAATTACATCTTTCAACAAATTTGGGGAATTTTTAGCTGCTATTGAAACATTTTTCTGCTCCATATCTCTCCTCTCCTTCTTGAATACCGGATATTTAGAGTCCTTAGAAAACTCTAAAAAAAGTCACTTTTAATTTGGAAATAGGTATTTTTACTAATGTTATAGGTTATTTGTAGTTTAGTAATTTTTTAAGCATATTGAATGGCTATCGATGTGCACTCTTAAATACCCATAAGAGGGCATATGTTTTTGGGTTGGATTACAGTCCTTTGGAAGAATTCTCTCAGCCCACTGGTAGGCTCATGTCACTGTAGTAGTTTCAGGGGCACCTTAGAGGAGAGGAGAGCAAGGGCGAAGCCACAAGGGAAGATATGGGCCTCAGTCACATTGTTCTCTTTTAAAACTAATTTTTTAAGAGCAGTTTTAGGTTCACAGCAAATTAAGAGGAAGGAGCAGCAATTTTCCATATAACTCTTGTCCCTACACATGTATATCTTCTGCCACTATCAACATCATTCCCCAGAGTGGTACATTGGTTATAATTGATGAACCTACATTGACACTTTATAATCACCCAAAGTCCACAGTTTACACTAGGGTTCACTCTTAGTGTTGTCCATTCTATTGCTTGCATGTTTTTCAATCTTCTACTCTTGTAAATTTACTGTAAAAAACCTTCTTGTAAATATCTTCCTATGAACAGGTGAGTGTTTCTCTAAGGTGGATTAAAAGAAGTGGGATTGCTAGGCTCCAGGGTATGTGCATCTTAAATTTTCATAGGTAGTACCAAATTGCTGAATAAAATGTTTATATCAATTTACCCTAGTACCATATGGGAATATCCATTTCACCTTGGCTTAACCAATATGAACTGTTATCCAACCCTGTAGACTTTTACAATCTGATACTTAACAGCATTAGCTCCTTGTTGTATTAATTTTAATTTCCTAGATTACTGTGTAATTGCTAGCAATTTGTTTTTTTATGTTAATGACCTACAAATTTCTCTTTCTAATATTTTGTTAACCTTTTTATTATGAATTTTGGAAGATCTTTGTATGTTATAGATATTAATCTCTTATTAACATGCAACTATTTTATTGTCTTCAGGCTTTGTTAATAGTGACTTTTATTATCCAGAAACTTTAAGTGGTAAAGCTCTTCAGTATTTTTCAATGCCTTTGGATTTTGATTAAAGGTATGTTGTTAATGTGCCTTCCATTTTCTTTTCAAATTTCCCATATGTTCATATTGTCTACCTTTTCCAGTAGAATAGGGCTTCTCGACCTTAGATGTAACAGAGGAGAACACGAAATTTCGTGTTAAAAGTTACTTTCTCTTTACACTTTATATGTTGCTACAGAAATATTCCTGTTTCTAGTGGAGAAAAGGAAGACACCTGTTTTTAGGATCTGTATAATGTGAGGGAGTTTAGGGCAGAGTTTCTCAACTTCAACATTATTGAAATTTGGGAGGCTGGAAATTGTTTGTAGCTGAGGCTGTCCTGTGCATTGTAGGATGTTGAGCAGAATCCCTTGCCTTCACTCACTAAATACCAGTAGGTCCCCCTCCAGCTGTGGATCCAAAGATGTCTCCAGAAATTTCCACATGTGCCCAGGGGCAAAATTGCCCCTCAGGTGAGAACTACTGCACCAGAGCCTTTAGCATATTAATCATAGTTATTTAAAATTCCCTGTCTGGTACTCTATCTTTAACTCTGGTTCTGTTGATTTCTTCATGGGTTGCTTTGTCTTGCTTTTGCGTGTGTTTCATAATTTTTGATTGAATGCTGGACAGTGTGTGCAGGACAGTGGACACTGAGGGATATATTATTTATTACTGGAAATGTGCCCACTGTTCCTCTGCTAGGCTAGTTTTGAGGGAGCTTGAGTCCATCTGCTCAGGAGTCCTTGCACTCTGGGCTTCAGTTTACTCTCGTGTTTCCTTGTGATCCTGTGCTCACAGAGGGGCTGTTTTGCCAGAGGGTTTTCCTCGTTGCTCCTCCTTCAGCTGTAGATCTGCCCAGTGTGGCTGCATCTCAGAGACGGTCTCTGCACATTCTTGCCTCTGTCTCAGAGAGTCTACACTCTCACGATGGCCCAACCTTGGCACTGAGCAATTCATTAAAAGATGTGGGTGAATTCTTCTTAACCATTTGTGTGGCACCCAGACCACTGCCTCTTGTGCTGTGCTGTAGAGGGGGCCCGTGCTCCTGACAGGCTCTCCTTGGACGACTCTGTCTTTCCTTAGACTTTAGGCTACTTTGTTGTCCTGTTACCTCAGGTTTCTTATGGGTTCAAGAAAATGAATGATTTGATAGTTTATATGGATTTTTCTTATTGTTAGGTTGGGAGTGATACTCATTTCCACTTTTTATTTCCTAGGTGGAGGTGGAGATCCCCTCTATTTTCTTCTAATATTTTAATAATTTTATTTCTAATTTTCAGATTTTAAATTCATCACCATATAGCCATGCAAATTCATATATTTATGATATTTATTTACAAAATTAGTTTTGTGTAGAGGAAAAAGTATTTTCTGGACATCTAGGAATTCATGACGGTATATATTTTAATGAATTAATAACTAATTAATATATTTATTTACTTTAATGATAGATTTTACTTACAATTTTTAAACATAGAGAGAATTTGGGAGAATGATACAATGACCACTCAAATATCCTCCGTCTAATGTCAATAGTTATTAACACAGTGCCACATTTAAAAAATCTTTCTTAATGTATATTCACACATTTTCTTGCTAAAACATTTGCAGGTCAGAGGCAGACATCATGACACTCCATTCTTCAATATTTCTTCATCAAATATTGAAAAATTTAAAGAATGTGGTCTATATAACCACTTTTATTACACTCAAGAAAATGAACAATTTCATAAAACATTAGTATCGACACATATTCAAATTATCCCGATTGCTCGAAAATATTTTTTATGGGTGTATATCTGAATCAGAGTCCCACTAAAATTTACATTGAATTTGATTATTATGTCACTTTTGTCTCTTTTAATCTAGAGTAGCCTCCAGTCACTTTTTAAAATGATATTGACTTTAGAAGGGTCCAGGCCCATTGGCTTGTTGAATGCCCCAAGTTCTGGATTTGCCTGATTGTTTCTTCTTGATGTCATTTAACTTGTTCTTCTGTCCTCTGTATTTCATGAATACTGAAAGTTAGGTCTGAAAGAACAGCTACTAGCAAGCTTGACTCTAAAGGGCCAGATAGTATATTTTCATCTTGTTGGCTTTAGAGCCTCTGTCACAACTACTCAACTCTGACACTGTAGCGTGAAAGCAGCCATAGACAATACATCAGTGAATGGGTGTGGCTGTGTTCAAATAAAACTTTATTTACAAGAGCAGACAGCTGCCTGCATTTGTCCTGCATGCTACAGTTTTCCAACCCTTGGTCTAAAGGCTGGAGTAGGTTCAGGTTAGACTGATTTGTAAATAATTCTTTATTAACCACAAATGGGATGTTGTAACTTCACATCTTATCAGGAGATATCTAACGTCAGGTTGCCCACTGTTGATGACGATAAGCGTGAGCATTAAGTTCAGATGGTGACTGTCAGATCTCCACATTGTAGATGTACACCTTGGCCCTTGTAATGAATCAGTAATCTGTGAGGTGATTCTTTGGCACTGTGGGCCTGGCCTGTCCTCCAACAGCCTTTCACCCAATGGTTTTAGTGGCCATTACTGGATATTGAAAAAACCATGATTTTCTAATTTTATCATATCTTCTACATTTATTGGCTGATATTTTAGGTGTCATTATGGACTCATGGATATTTTTGTTTAATATGTTAGAATCATTTACAGTCATTCTCCTTGATGTTCAAATTGATGCAGATTTGGTCAGCGGGAGCCCACAGGGAATTTCTTGTAAGTGTAGCTGGTCTGGATTTATATCTTGCCTTGATCACATGCCGAGGATGAAATAATATGCAATGTATAAATGCAACTTACAATATGTGCAGTAGCAATATACACCTTATCCCACAGCTCAGATTACAAAATGTAAGGATGAAGAGACTCTATTCACAGGATTCTGATTTTACTCTAACTGAAAAAACATTTTTTTACCTGTAAGCTCTGTGAAATCAGGAACTGAATCTGTCTTTTTTTTTTTGTGAGGAAGATCAGCCTTGAGCTAACATCCATGCCAATCCTCCTCTTTTTGCTGAGGAAGACGGCCCTGAGCTAACATCTATTGCCAATCCTCCTCCTTTTTCCTCCCTTTTCTCCCAAAGCTCCAGTATATAGTTGTATGTCATAGTTTCACATCCTGCTTGTTGCTGTATGTGGGACACCACCTCTGCATGGCGAGACAAGCGGTGCATCGGTACGTGCCTGGGATCTGAACTCAGGGTGCCAGTAGCGTACTGCGCGCACTTATCTGCCAAGCCACGGGGCCAGCCCCCAACTGAATCTATCTTGATCTGTGTGTAGCACATGGTGAGTAAAAAATATATGTATTTTTGAATGAACAAATTAGTAAGCCCTAGAAATGAAGAGTAAAGAAGTTGAGGTGGGTCAGTAAGGAGACAAACTGTCTTAGTTTGACTCTAACGCAAGTGTTTCATGGGACAGAGGACTTTCAATACTAAAACCAGGAAAGTTGGGCAACTGGATTAAATATTTACATTACATGCAGGTACTTGAATATTATTTTCCTCTCTTATGCTATTTTAAGAAAGTCCTTTGAGGCTGGCTTTCCTTGTTATATATCTTAAATTTGAGGAAGAATCTTTGTAGCAGAAGAGGTTGGAGCAGAGCGTTTAATCCAAGAAAACTGGGGATTGGGTCACAGCTCCTTGTGTCTGCTGGGAGTGAGATGAGCGTGCCATATGGACCAGAAAACCCACATCCTCCAGCAACTGAATGTCGAACATCTCCTGCATACTCTCTCCCTCAATGGTCCCATGAAGACTTACTGGTAACAAACATGAAAAAGTATTTTTTATCCTCTTTGCCCAAAGGATGACAGTTCAGAATTTTCCAGGATACAAGATCTTCTTCTTTAGCTGCTAATTTAATTCTCCTGAGAAAGAAGGTAAAAAAATGATAATGTTAAAAAGTACAAGACTTGTGCACTGAAAACTGTACAACATTGTCAAAGAAGCCAAAGAAGACCTGAAGAAACGGAAAAACATCCCATGTTCATGGATCAGAAGACTTAGTATAGTTAAGATGGCAGTATCTCCCTCCCAAATTGATATACATATTTAACGCAATCCTTATCAATATCTCAGTTAAATTTTTCTCAGAAATTGACAAGTAATTCCTAATATTCATATGGAATTTCAAGGGTCCAGAATAGCTGAAACAATATTGGAAAAGAAGAACAAATTTGTAGAGTCAATTCTCCAATTTCAAACATACTACAAAGCTACAGTAATCAAGAGAGATGAGCAGAATAGAGTTAAGAGTCCAGAAATAAACCCAAACATTTATGATGAATTAATATTTTGACAAGGATGTCATGACAATTTATCAGGAAAAAGAAAAATCTTTTTGATAAATGACAATAGGACAACTGGATATCCACATGCAAAAGAATGTGGACCTCACACCATTTAAAACTATTAATTCCAAATGGATCATATATGTAAATGTAATAACGAAGACTATAAAAGTCTTGGAAGAAAAAATATGTGTAAATCATTGTGACCTTGGTTGAGGCAATTCTTTTTAGATATGACACCCAAAGCATAAGTGAACAAAGAAATATAGGTAAATTGGACATCATAAAAATTAAAAATTTTTTTGCATCAATGGCCACTATCAAGAGAGTGAAAAGTCAACCCATGGAACAGAAGAGAATAATTGCAAATCATATATCGGACAAGGGATTTGTATCCAGAACATATATAGAGTTCTTATAACTTAATAAAAGAAAAATGACTCAATTAAAAAAAGGGAAAGGATTTGAATAGATATTTCCCCAAAGAAGATATGCAAATGAACAATAAGCACATGAAAAGATGCTCAACATCATTAGACGTTAGGGAAATGCAAATCAAAACCATAATGAAGAAATATTTCACATCCACTAAGGTATAAAAAAAACAGTAACAAGTTTTGGTGAGGATGTGGGGGAAATTGGAACCCTCAGATATTTTCGTCATGCTCCTAGCAGCAATGGGAAGCCATTTGGGGGATTTCTATGCAAGGTGGTACGTGATTAAATTTTTGTTTAGAGAACAAAAAACTAATTAGAAGAGGGAGAAGAGCAGAGAGGAGAGACCAGTTAGGAGGATATTGCAATCTAGTCTAGGGAAGATGGCAGCTGGAATCAGGAAAAAAGTGACAGAGATGGTGTCAACAAGATAGACTTGTAAGCTACTGCAGGGAAATAGTAGCACAATTTAGCCATGGATTGGCTTGGGGTGGAACAGGGTAGGGAAGAGGATAATGTCAAGGATGTTCCAGGTCCTGACTGGTGCAAAAAGATGTTATGTAGATGCCACCCAACTAGATGAGAAGCCCTGAAGAGGATTAAGTTGGTGAAAAAGATGATAAGTTCTGTTATGACCATGTTGAGCTGCCTCTGAGATATGTAAGTGGGAATGTCAAGTAGGCAATCGGAAGTCGTGGTCTCAGGCTCTTATGGACTTCATGGTTAGAGAAATCTATTTGGCCATCATTTCCTTCTGCATCGTGCATTGAGTCTCTGCAGACAAGGCTGTCTTTGAGGCAGGTATTATGTGAGAATAGATGTGTTTCTAGAACCAAGCCAGGTACAGTAGATGAAATCTAAAGAAGATGAAGAAACCTTGGCTAGAGAGATAGGAAGAATTCCATGGAGTGTTGAGAGATAGAAGCCAGGGACAAAAAAGAAGTTTCATGGTGGAGGCAGTAACCACAGCATCCAATACTGCCAGAGGACCAAAAGATATTTATTTCATCCAGTGATAAGAAGGTTACTGGATGCTTAAGAGAGAATTTTTTGTGGTGCAATGAAGGAGGCAAAAGACAGTTTTGAGCGTATAGAGGAAGAAGATGGAGGGATCAAATGTATAACAATCATTTTTAATAAGAGAGAGACAGCATGTTGCAGTGGAGGTGAAAAAGATGCTGTCGAGAGAGTGAGACTGTGCAGGTCCAGAGAGATAAAGTGTGAGCAATGATGTAAAGTTATTGAGAAGTCAAGAGTTCAGGAACCACAGTACAGGTGGAGGAATTAGCCTTAAAAAGTAGGAAGCACATTTTGTCTGTCTGTGGGAAAAGATGGAACGAGAAGAGAATGAACCAGATGCCAAATGTCTGGTGTTTTTGAGAGCACAAAGTTAGCCCTGTTTTATCCTGTGGAGTTTATTTTCCCTGTGAACAAGTTGGTAGGAACATCTGCTGGGAAGAGGAAACAGTTAGAAGGATGAGACCCCCGAGGAGTGGAGAATTTGGGAAGGAGCAGTTGTAGAGAGTGGACAAGTATGTAGATGAGAGAAATGCAGAAGGCTTGCCAGGGAGGGTGGGGGGGGTCTTGAAAGTTGGGAGAAAGACTGAATTGGCTCAAGTCTTTGCACAATCCATGCGGACCCCATGAGTCTCACTTTCTTCATCTACCAAATGGGAATATAATAAAACTTACCTCCAAGTGCTGACGTGAAGATCATGTGAAGAAAAATACGAGAAAAAGTTTTGTAAACCCAAAAATACAAAGGCTTGGTCTGATTCACATCACTAGAATCTCTTCTATGTCCTCTATGATTCTCTTTCCTGGTTTTGCATTGTTTGTGTGTGCTGATAGCACCAGGAACGCTTGCAGACTTTTAAGGACAGTCTCAAATCCAACTTAATACTTATTTAACTTTACTTTTAGGACTATATGTACCATGTATTCACTGTTCTTTATAGAGGGGTAGCATGGAATGACTTGGGAGAAAGGATGGTGCTGTGTCTCTGAGAAACTCATGCATCACTGCTTCAGATCATTAGTTCCTGCCTATAGAGCTTACTATAGCATCTTTCTCTGCTTATGAGTAAGTGTTTTCTATCTTCTCACTAAAGAAAATTAAAAAGCACACGCTCCAGTTCTCACAAGGTGGGTGCTCTACACATGAGGGAATAAGGTAGCCATGTGCGAGGGTAAAGGTGACCATAGAAACAGTGAGTGAAAGCAGGGAAAGACCTCCTTTCATGACAGGCAAGTGTCTGAATGAGTCCGGCAGTAAACCAAGTGTGGGCCACCCCAGGGCATCCCCTGCTGTATACCCAGGTTGTCCCATGTGGGAGGCAAGTGCTGATCAAGTGGATCTGTTAATCAAGTGCTCTGGGAGCAGTGCATGATCTTACCACACTGTGTCTGGAGGCCTCAGACATGGCTCTGCTGGAGAGCGTGTACTTCTCAGACACCACTTTGGTTTTCCTGACCCCTTTGCACCATTTTCTGTATTGCTCCCAGACCTGCAGAGGCAAAGAAGGCTCTGGGTCAGCTCACTGAGAGGAGTGAGATGGGCAGAGTCCTGAGTGGGAGTCAGACAGTGGTACCTGCTGGCTGAGGAGGCAGTGCACCAGGAAGATGACGACGCCCTGCAGGCTGTTGATGATGGTGAAGAGGTAGGCCATGACGTGGGCGGCTGGACCCACCTGCAGGATTCCTAGACACCAGGTGCAGAATTAGAAAAAGAAGAACAAACAAAGCCAGCTTACTAAGTCAGCAGAAGGAGGGAAATAATAAAATTACAGCAGAAATAAATGAAACAGAAATTAAAAAAACCCCCAAACCAAAAACCAAAAACCAAAAAACAAACAAACAAAAAACAGTAGAAAGGATCAATGAAACTAAGAGCTGGTTCTTTGAGAAGATAAACAAAATTGACAAACCCTTAGTCAGACTCACTAAGAAAAAAAAGAGAAGGCTCAAATAAATAAAATTAGAAATGAAAGAGGAGAAATTACAATGGATACCACAGAAATACAAAGGATTATAAGAGAATACCGTGAGAAACTAAGCGCCAACAAATTGGACAATCAAGAAGAAATGAATAAACTCTTAGACTCATGCAACCTCCCAAAAATGAAGCAAGAAGAAATAGAGAATCTGGGTGGACCAATCAAAAGTAAAGAGATTGAAACAGTAATCAAAAACCTCCCCCAAAATAAAAGTCTAGGACCAAAAGCCTTCTCTGGAGAATTCTACCAAAGATTAAAAGAAGATTTAATACCTATCCTTCTCAAGATATTCCAAAAAGTTGCAGAAGATGGAACACTTTCTAACACATTTTATGAGGACAACATCACTCTGATACCAAAGCCAGACAAGGAGAACACAAAGAAGGAAAATTACAGGCCACTATTGCTGATGAATATAGAAGCCAAAATCCTCAACAAAATATTGGCAAACCAAATACAGCAATACATTAACAGGATCATACACCACTATCAATTGGGGCTTATACCAGCGATGCAGGGATGGTTTAACACCTGCAAATCAATCAATGTGATATACCACATTAACAAAATGAGGAATAAAAATCACATGACGATCTCAATAGATGGAGAGAAAGCGTTTGACAAGATGCAATATCCATTTATGATAAAAACTCTCAACAAAATGGATATAGATGGAAAGTACCTCAACATAATAGAGGCCATATATGACAAACCCACAGCCAACATCATATGCAGGAGGAAAAAACTGGAAGCCATCCCTCTGAGAACAGGAACAAGACAGGGTGCCCATTCTCACTACTCTTATTCAATATAGTACTGGAGGATTTGGCCAGAGCAATTAGGCAAGAAAAAGAAGTACAAGGAATCCAAATAGGCAATGAAGAAGTGCAACTCTTGCTGTTTGCAGATTACATGATTTTATGTATAGAAAACCCTAAAGAATCCATCATAAAACTATTAGAAATAATCAACAATTACAGCAAAGTTGCAGGGTACAAAATCAACTTACAAAAATCAGTTGCATTCTCTTTACAGAAAGAGAGCTCAAGATTAAAACTCCATTTACAATCACAACAAAAAGAATAAAATATCTACGAATAAATTTAACCTTGGAGGTTAAAGACTGATACAATGAAAACTATAAGACATTACTGAAAGAAATCAATGACGACATAAAGAAATGGAAAGATATCCCATGCACATGGATTGGAAGAATACAGTTAAAATGTCCATACTACCTAAAGCAATCTACAGATTCAATGCAATCCCAATCAGAACCCCATTCTTCACGGAAATAGAACAAAGAATCCTGCAATTCATATGGGGCAACAAAAGACCCCGAATAGCTAATGCACTCCTGATAAAAAAAGAACAAAGATGGAGGCATCACAATCCCTGACTTCAAAATATACTACAAAGCAATAGTAATCAAAACAGCATGATACTGGTACAAAAACAGACACACAGATCAATGGAACAGAACTGAAAGTTCAGAAATAAAACCACACAGCTACGCACAGCTAATCTTCGAGAAAGGAGCTAAGAACATTCAATGAAGAAAGGACAGTCTCTTCAATAAATGGTGTTGAGAAAACTGTACAGCCACATGCAAAAGAATGAAAGCAGACCACTATCTTTCACCATACATAAAAATTAACTCAAAGTGGATCAAAGACTTGAAGGTAAGACATGAAACGATAAAACTCCTAGAAGAAAATATAGGCAGTACACTCTTACATTGGTCGTAGAAGGATCTTTTTGAATACCACGTCTACTTGGGCAAGGGAAACAAAAGAAAAAATAGACAAGTGGGACTTCATCAGACTAAGGAGCTTCTGTAAGGCAAAGGAAACCAGGAACAAAACAAAAAGACAACCCACCAACTTGGAGAAATAGTTGCAGATTATATATCTGACAACAGGTTAATCTCCAAAACATACAAAGAAATCACACGACTCAAAAACAAAAAACAAACAACCTGATCAAAAAATGGGCAGAAGATATGAACAGAAATTTTTCCAAAGAAGACATACAAATGGCCAACAGGCACATAAAAAGATGTTCAACATCACTAATCATCAGGGAAATGCAAATCAAAACTACACTAAGATATCACCTTACACCCATTAGAATGGCTACAATCATCGAGACGAAAAATAACAAATGTTGGAGAGGTTATTGAGAAAAGGGAACCCTCCTACACTGCTGGTGGGAATGCAAACTTGTGCAGCCACTGTGGAAAACAGTATGGAGATTTCTCAAAAAATTAAAAATAGAAATACCATATGACCCAGCTATCTCACTGCTGGGTATTTATCCAAAGAACTTGAAATCAACAATCCAAAGAGATTTATGTACCCCTATGTTCATTGCAGCATTATTCACAATAGCCAAGACATTGAAGCAACCCAAGCACCCATTGAGTGATAATTGGATAAAGAAGATGTGGTATATATATACAATGGAATAATACTCAGCCATAACAAAAGACAAAATTGTCCCATTCACAACAACATGGAGGGAACTTTAGGGTATTATGTTAAGCAAAATAAGCCAGACAGAGAAAGACAAACACTGCGTGATTTCACTCATATGTGGAAGATAAACTAACACGTGGACAAAGAGAACAGATCACTTGTTACCATAGGGAAACGGGGTTGGAGTGCAGACACAAAGGGTAAAGGGGTACATTTATACGGTGACTGACAAATATTCATGTACAACTGAAATTTCACACTGTTATAAACTATTATGTCCTCCATAAAATAAATAAATAAACAAACAAATAAATAAATAAAACTAAATAAAGATAAATGTGTAAATTCAAAAAAATCTTCAATGAAATATCAGGAATAAATTTATCCAAGGAGGCTCAAAATTTGTACACAGAAGACTACAAAATATAGATGAAAGTAATTAAAAACCCTAAATGAGTGGAAAGACACCCTTTTTTCACTATTTGCGAGACTTAATATTGTTAAGATGGCAATACTCCCCAAAATGACCTACAGAGTCAATGCAATGCAATCAATATCTCAACAATATTTTATTATTTTTTTTGTAGAAATGGAAAATGCTCATCCTAAAATTCATATGGCAATGCAAGACGCCCAAATACCCAAAACAATCTTGAAAATGAAAAACAAATTTGGAGTACTCGGACCTTCTGATTTCAAACTTAATACTAACCTACAGTAATCAAAACACTATGGTACCAGCATTAGAATAGACATATAGACCAACAAAATAGAATTGAGAGTCCAGAAATAAACCCATACATCTACGGTGCACTGATTTTCAACAAGGAATGCCAAGACTCTTCAATGGAGAAAGAATAGTCTCTTCAACAAAAGGTGCTGTGACATCTGCATATCCACAAGCTGAAGAAGGAAGTTGGCCCCTACCTCACACAAGACACAAAAAACTCAAAAGGTGTCAGAGACCTAAATTTAGGAGCTAAAACGAGAAAAATTAGGAGAAAATACAGAGATAATTTTCATGATGTTGTACTTGGAAATGGATTCTTAGCTAGGGCACCGAATGCACAGGCAACAAAAGAAAAAATAAATAAAATGGACTTCATCAAATTGAAATATCTGTTTATTGAAGTGAAAAGACCATGAAGAAAATGAAAAGACCATCTGTGGAATGGGAGAACATATTTGCAAATCACATGTCTCATAGTGTCTACTGTCAGAATATATAAAGAACTCTTACAGCTCAACAACCAAATGCCAAACAACCAAATTAAGCAATAGGCAAAGGACCTGAGTAGACGTTTCTCCAAAAAACAGACACGAGTATTCAACAATCATATGAAATGATGTTAAATATTATTAGTCATCAGGGAAATGCAAATCACAACCATAATGAGATGTCACCTCACAGACACTAGAAAGGCTACAATAAAAAATCAAAAGGGAAGTAACAAGTGTCTCTGAAGATGAGGAGATTGGAACACTTGTATGTTGCTGGTGGTAAGGGAAAATAGTACAGCCATTTTGGAAAAACTGTTTGGTGGTTCCTCAAAACTCTGAACATAGAATTACCATATCACTTAGCAATTC